>NW_022145572.1:240000-840000 GCF_000002235.5 Strongylocentrotus purpuratus | reverse complement strand
TTATTGGGATTAAAGTCCCTCTAAAGTGTTGAGAGCCCCAATATTTGATGGCAAAAATTCACTTGAATTGTAACATAATGTGAAAAAGGATGTCATTTGAACTACATTTCTGCAAGGATTTTTAAAACATGTTTGAAGTCGAATATTGATGAAAGAATACAAAATTTTAGGTTTTCTGTGTACAACACTGGGAAAACCCAAATTTTGTCATCTTTTATCAATATTTGTCTTCAAACACATTTTTTTGGCGGGAGATCTTTGCAGAAGTGTGGCTCAAGTTCACATTATTAGAAATTTTGCCAAAAGGCTTTTTGCGAATTTGGGGCTACCAACTCTTTAGAGGGCCTAAAGTAAAATACCCATTAAAAACTTCAGGAAGAAGGTTGGTAGACAGCTTAAGCATGAAAATAGAGGTATCCAAAGATAATAATCGATGAACATGAAGTATTTGTATTTTCTTTAATTGAGATTTTATCAATGTACCAATATAATTTAGTACAATTTGTATAAAATCTACTAGCTACTAGTAAAATTGGATATGATTGGTAGTACCCTATTTGAATTAGAAAAAATATTATTAAATTTTCAGAAGTGTATGAGAAAATAGAATTCAATGAAAATCATAACGAAAATTTTAATCTATATCACCCAAATTGTTTTCGTAATGGGTAATTACATTTGATATCACGTATGAGTCTCTGCATATTACGAACACCTGGCTCCACCCAAAGTGTAATTTATTACAAGAATGTTCAAATATTTGTTCACCAGAGACTCATCTAGCCAATCGAGATATGATGTTGGATGTAAATATTGCATTCTCCAGGGTTCATTGTAGCAAAATATATGAACCAACAAGTTCAGGATTTTCCGAGTGATGTGTATTTTACCGAGGCTGGAAGCCGAGATTGAAACTAAATTGCCCAAGAAAAATGCTGACTTTGGAGGTGAATGTATGTTTTGTTGAACAACAGTATGCCAGGACCCCCGATTAACTTTTCTGTGAGGGGGTCCAAATTACGAATTTCCTGTATGCATAAGCCCAATGTAAAAAGCCTTGACATTTGTGGGGGTCCCAACTTCAATTGTGGGCACCCTGGGGCACATGTTGCAAGTTCATGTTGAGTCGTGGATATGCAGTAGGGTAGTTATTTTCTCATGCTTCGGTTTTTTCTTGAGTCAACATCCCGCTTGATTAGTTTCATGTAGACTTTTGCATGATAAGTATATATATCTGCATAAAGTGCCGATAAGACAGTGCAAACATTGGGTACACGCAGCTCTAGGGCCTGGGAAGAGTGGTGCGTAGTTCACGGCAATCCACTTTTGTATGCATATACGCTTGGGCACATTATGTCGTCATTTTTAGAGTGATAACATCTCAGGTAGAAGCTGACAAGTACCCATTTTATGTTTTTACAAATATTGCATGCTCCAAAATTCAAATAACAAAACAAAAATAGAATCTCATTCACATGCACAGGAAGCAATTAACTGTTGTGATAAATGGTATGGTAACTGGGAATGGTAAAAAAATATCTGCACGTACTCGAAATAGTCGCCTCATTCTATTCATAAGATTTGACCCCTCATAGTTACCCCTAAAGAGAACTTTTAGCCGTAGTTCCCCTGGTTGCCTAATTACGAGCGTACACATGCTTTCTAAGCAGTCAAACAATTAAACAATCTACCCAATCTTCTAAACGTCGAATCAAGTTTTAGACAAAATTATGCGAAACGTGCTTTTAACACTTCTGAAGTACAATGTTAATTGCATTAGTCTAACTATTTTTTTTCTCCTTTAATTTGCGGTCCCAACAGATTTGACTCATGCAGAGTTAACTGTATCTGTAAAAATGCAATCACAGGCCAACCTGTATAGAAAGACCTGCCAAAAGAGACAAAATAAGTAGTTATTTTAGGTGTAATAGATGGTCTAGACAGACAGGTTTACTTTAAGGCATGTATTAACAAGAAATATATTTTCAAGCGGGGAGTGGGTGGTCTTTGAAGACACGTGATCTTTCTGCGCAAAATGTTGCTAAAGCAGGTTTGAATGAACGAACACACATACACACACGCACACACATCTCATAAAACACAACACTAAACACCTACGCCACACAACAACACACACCCATAAATACATGATTAAAACCCAATTAACACTAACATTGCCCAAATATTCGCAATGTCATACTCTGTCAAGCTCAATATTAAAGCTAGCACAATTACAACAGATTGAATTTTCTAAATAGTTTTTATTTATTCATAAGCAGTTACACATCTTGCATGATATCTGTTAGCGAACTAGTCAAATGTTAAGATTCATTTCAGTACATGCATTGTAAAATGTCGTATAAAGTCATACAAATTGTTCAGTTTTATTCAGACATTTTGTTAGTTTATTCAGGTTCAAAAGTATCAACAGAAATTTACATTTGTGCAATATTTCTGTCCATCGATCTAGAATGACCGATTATGGAGTACCCATTGAAAACCCGGGTAGAGAGTGGCAAATGTGGATCAATGTCTTACCAAAGAATGTCAGTGCGGGGTTGGAACTCAGGTCCAGAAACCTCCGATTAAGAGTCAAGTGAAGGACCTACTTTACCACAACATCTCCATATCTCATGCAATTAATGATCACTTACAATTCAATAAGAGAATCTTCTCTCCTAAATTAAAAACCACATTCAAGTAATAATTCCTCATTACTTCCAGTAAATAATCTTGAGTAATTACAAAATGATACATCACTACCGATTCAGACATGTTCAAGTAATTATTTTAAAGTACACTATAGAAGATCAGATGAATTCATGTACATGTGAAATTTGAATGAAGGTGGGGTCCAGGGGGCAGGGCCACCGGAAGTCAAGAGGTTTTAGGCATTTAATTAACGGTTAGATTAGCATATTTTGATACCTTTGATATCCTTACCCTTTTATTTCCTCCTTTTTTTTCCTTCTTTTTTTTTCCTTCTTTGTTTTTCCTTCTTTTTTTCCCTTTTTTTTCCCCTTCTTTTTTTCCCCTGGATCCGCCACTGTACTGCCGTACTTTCAGCAGTTGACTTATACTTGTTTGCGTCAGTCAGGTTTAGTGATTCTCTGACTTGGGGAAGCTGGTAAGTATCTTCAACTTCTCTTTCTGGGTATTGGGATAATGTTGCAACAGGGCCTGGTGTGGTAGCAGGGCAAGGATCTATGATGGTGTGTGTTAAATCTTTACATTCACACACATCTTTAGGTCGATCAAGGGTAGATGAACAACAAAATACATGATATTCTTTTTTTGCCCAAATGGTTTGTATCAAAGTTTCACCATTTTGAACAAGTTTACTCCAAGGGGGCAATCTTTTAGAATCTTGGTAGCAGTAAATACCCCCAGCCAAGCTGCCAACAGAAGCCATACATTGCAGTGGCACCCAATCACCAACTGCATCATCATTGATACTGAATGTACATAAGACGTTACCAGGATGATTGACATTTAACCTTATCCCAGTGAACCAAATTTGAATGGCACCAAACTTGTACGCGAAGCATATGTATGTTGTCTTGTCACTTCTCTTTACTGGATTTATGTCAACCTTAACCGAACAATCATTATCTGTCACACTGAACCTATTCAATTGATAGAAGGGCAAATTTAGAGATTCTGGCTCAGCTGAACTGTAAAATGGAAGTCTGTGTGCGCTCTGTATAGTGACTTTATAACTGTCACATGGATATGGGAATTCAAGTTGCACGGCTTCATCCTCAGTAACCGTGACAATAGAATCACTTTGCATCCGTGCATAATAACTTCTTGATAATGGTATCAGTGCAATAAAGATAACAATTAAAGATATAAGTTCCTGCGACTTAACCATGTTGGCTCATAAAATACAGTGTACTAGTAGCTAATTGTGTCCGTTTATAACAAAATGGGCTCTAACTGTGTGATAATGAATAGAGTTAATATCCCTCTGGCTCTGAACAGATGATTTACAAGTAAGAAAAATATTGAAGGGGATAAAAATTAAAAAAATTAAAAATATTTGAAAAATATTTAAAAATCTCATGAAAATATAGGGTTGTACAGGTTACGATGGATGCAAGATTCTGCTTCCTTTAGTACTGATTGCAGAAAACTTGGGCTATAGTGAATACCGATATTTGATTATGCTGTCAGAAAATTGTACACGAAAAAGAAACACATGTCATCAAAATACAAGTTTGTACAGTTACTCAGTGAAAGAATGCACTTCCTATTTTGTTTGTTGTTTGCTTAAATTTCCTTCGTCAAGATAACAGTCAAATATAACGTGATTGTTTGTCTACAATTCGCTTTCCTTTTCCAATGTTGCTCCTCTTAGCATTCCAAAGTCAGATAAGGAGACTAAACTTTTGACGATTATTTCAGCCTTGCAACAATTGTTAGATGTTTAGCACTGCTAAATTAGAAAATCATATGTTTCTCAAAGAAGCAAAGAATGACACCCTTATGCTACTTATTGTTTGGTATCAGAGGACTTCTGTTTAAAGCTGTAATTACAACATTAAACTTCATGAAATAAAACAATTCTCTTTCCTTTTCCTGTGTACCAGTTGCTCTTCTCACCATTCAAAAATAAGGAAGAAGACTTCCGGAGAATTCAAGCCTTGCAACAATTGTTAGATGTCTAGAACCGCTAAAATAGAAAGTCATACACTTTTCAGTCTACTGATTCTGCTTTGAAGTTCGAAATTCAATAAAGGTTGCTAGTTGGTTGAGATTTCCATTAAATCCGTTGGCACCAATTCTCAAAGAAGTTAAAAAATTGACACCCTCTTGCAACTTATTGGTCAGTAGAGGAGAAGTTTTGTTCAAATCTGTAATTGCAACTTCGAAATTGCGCCTTCTTTCTAATCGTGGATCAGTTTGAAAGTTAGGACTTGCTGTTGTATCGATGACCATCAAAATTAGAACCAGCTAAGTCATCATCCAGCAACACTTTGTTCCTAAGAAATTGAAAAGTGTCCACTTTAAATGAAATCGCCACATAGATATACATGTACTCTCCACACGCTGTATATGTACGGAGAGATCTGATCTCCACTGATAATAGAGTATAAAAACATGAACATTTTAGAAATTTGTGGTCTATCAAATGTAAAATCAGCAAATTTTAATCTCTTTTGTATCAGCTCTCCATTTGTTCTGAGCTTCAAAAATTGTGAAAATATCCCTTTTTTTGGTTATTGTTTAAGATATCTGCTTCATACTGAAAGATGTGTAAAGATGTACTATTGATCAATTTCTTTCTTTTTTAGTTTTTGAAAAAATACTTCTTTTATTTATATTTTTGAACGATCGGTGAGGAGAAATTCCAAAAGTAGTTTTTTTTTTATTTTTTATCCCTTCCCAAACTGAGCTCCCTCCCTACCCCCGCCCCAAGAAAAAGACAATTGAGTAGGCCATGCTTTGAGCTTTTAGGTGTCCCAGTAGATGGCCTTTAATATTTCTTTATTTTTGTGCTGAGTGCTAGATTTGTTATATGGAAATCTCGCCAAGTGCAGAGTGGATGAACTGTGGCTCTTTACACTCAAAAGAGCATTTTCTATTTCACTTTGCCCATGAATAGGTGAACAATCTTATATGTGGTATAATCACCAAATCTGTTTTATCTCCAATTTTAATCAAACTTGATATCAATATTCATCAGCATTTGGTCACAGATTGTAGACAAATACTAAATTTTACCTTCTTTACACACCTGTAGGCTGTAAAATCGCTAACTGGGAACAGATATGCAAGCCCAAAGAGTGCTGCTGTTACTTCTCCATCCTCACAAGATGGTGACTAGTGTGCAACTGGTAACAGTAGTTGTCGAACATTCAAGAACTTGACTTTTGATTTGTACATATCTTTTTTGATGTACAATATTAACGATTAACCTATATCAGTTCAAAGTTTTCTTTAATATCGTCCAGTAAATCTCCCCAGGCAAGCTGCCCCAAGTATCTTAACATTGTTTGTAACTGGTAACAGTAGGTGTCGAACTTTCAAGGAATCGACTTTTGATGCAAGTAATCTTTCGTTCGTACATTAATGATTAATCCATATAAGTTCAAAGTTGTCTTTTTATTATTCAGACATTGAATCTTCTTTTCATTCATAGTTTGAAAAAATGAAAAGAAGTTAAAAAATGAACCAATATGAGAGGAAATTGCAAAATTGTTTCGCTAATTTGCAAGATTCTACATAATTTTTTTTTTTTTTTTTTTTTATATTTTACACCAAATTGCTAATTTAGAGAATTTTAATGATCAATTACATTTGAATCCCTTTTTTCAAGAAAAGCACAACTTAAGAAATATGCTCAAAATTCTGTGTGATGTTCGCTCTTTCTTTTCATGGGTAACGTGTGATTCCTAACATTCTGTATCCAAACAAAATGCAAAAATGTTACCAAAAAATGGAAACTGTAGTGATTGTACTGGGTCCAAGACATGCACTATTTGTCTATGTTAAACTTCAAGCTCATTTAATAGTAGTTGGTTAATTAAATTTTTCCCACACTGTAAAATTGAGTGATGCAGAATTTAAAAGGTTAGGCCTAGAATAAATTTCAAATAGATTTCAAGCATAGACCTCATCCTGTCAGTCAACATTTACATTTCCCCTATCCTTGTGTTTATGAAGCTCATCTCAATTTAATGTACATGTACATGCACATTGAAGAAACACACACAAAATAAAGAAAACAATGATTTAGACTTTTTCACATAAACAGCAATCAGTGATATTCAGAAATTGATTTTTAAACGGCATTTATACTACTACTTTTTACAAAGATGTGAACAAAGAGAATTTTTCTAATCAGTGATAATTTGATTATTCTGATTCAATATCTGACCAAGAGCTTTAAATTTCAATGAAGGTGTGTGATACCTGTTTAGAGATTTGTTTCTTAATTACAAATCTTATGTATTTCAAAAAAAAGTTTGAGATTTGATTTGGTGAGATACTTAATGCGAAAAAATGTAAACTCACCATATCAGTTTTTTTTTAAACATTTTACAGGTAAGTTCTAGATATATGACCATATTTTACGAGATAACAGAATGCAAATATGCTCTAGAAAACAACATTTTACGAGGTAACTGAATGCAAATGTGTTTTTTTATAAATAGTATATCAGTTTCGGCGTTCTTATCATGTTACAGCTTAGTACGAGACGGCCAATTTGTATGAGATTACATAGTGCATATATAATACAGAGATAGCATATCTATTTGGAGTTTTTATCATTTTACAACTGAGTTCAATGAGATAAAGCATGCAAAAATTAAACTAACTTTTACTTGGCTAGTACCAGTGCTCCCATCTTTTTATAGTTAAGTCTTTGTGTCTACAAAGCACCCTCATATCGTCATGCACACATCATAAGTGCTAAATTGTGATATAAAGGGATGCGTATTACTGTATTTACCTGGCTATTAAACGACAGTTACGATAGATTTAATTCTGATGTAATGGTCATGCGTACCCTTACAAACAGCAAATTGACACCTAATTATGATTTATAAGTTCTTTATTTGAGCTCTATGATCTTTAACATACAATATACTAATATAAGGATAACCGTATTTCAATTGAATTAGCATTGAGTATATGCGTGCATATGAAATAAGACAGTTCTGATTGAGTTCTAACACAATTAATAGCATCTTTAAAAAAAGGGGGGTGTTGCACTGGTGAAATCTGTGCCTCTAGATTTTGTCGATGGTGCAGTCTTGCATAGGCGTGTCTTCGCATCGTTCCTATACGCTGAGTGTATGTACGCTGTGTATATGATAAATGACTACAATTAGTTTTTTATGATGAGTGGCTACATCGGCGTATCGAGGGTTTTTTTGGGGTGCTCAAACCCCCCCCCCCCTACTTTGGGAAACAGGGGGTGTTTTAGGTTTTAAAAAAAAGGAAAATGCTTTTTTTTTGGGGGGGGGTGGGGGCTCAAGGGGGTCGGGTGGATGTTGAGGAAAAAAAAGGGGTGTTCAATCCCCCCCCCCCTCCTTGAGCCAAACAAAAAATAATTCTTACTCCTCCCCTCCCCCCCCCCCCATCTTCTTAGATTATGAAAATAAAATACATTTGAAAGAAACTTAGCACATTTATACTTTGCAATATCAAAAATTATTTGATATTTACATTTTAGGAATGTACAGCACGTAAAATTCTTTTTTGATTTCAATCACACTTACAAGCGCAGATCTTACAAGCTTAAATTTAAGTTTAAGAGAAGATTAAGTTTTAATGAGATACAGAATAAGAAAATGTGAAAAGGGGGTTGCCAATTTTATCAGTGTACCTATCTTTCCACACCTAAGTTTGTGAAGATGAATTCTTATAAGTGAGATAAAAATAAGAAATATAAACATTTCTTATCCGTGTACCTCTCGTTCAACTTTCAGGGCAATGGTTTCATTAACAAGTCAGCTTTGACAATGTATAAGGAGCAACTGGGCAAACTGAAATACTAACTGAGCTTCAGCATGAGAAACATCTGTGTGCCATTCTATATATCTTGAAATATATCCTTTTTGTTTGAATTTAACCAAATTTTGTATTCTACATTCGAGTTAATAGGGGATTAGGATGATGTGACCTTGTAGCCTCCCCTTTACATTTTACTGCATACCATTAAACTTTATACATGTGTTGTTGTTGTGTGTGGTTTTTTTTAGGGGGGGGTTATAATTAACTACTAGTTTAGCTTCCAATATGAATTAGCTTTAATTTATATCACTATACTTTTGTGTAACATAGGTGAGGCCATTTTTTTCATTAATTGGGTTGTTTGGTCATAGGGAATGTTAATTGTTTTGCTTATCATCCTCTGGTATACCACATCTTTATGAAAGCCTACAATGCATGTATTTTAAGTTGATAATTCAACCATTACTACCCAGTAATCTCAGTGTTTCAAAGTTTCCCAAGAATATGATTTTGGCATCCCAGTATGTATTTTCTTAGTTTTTGTTTGTTGGCACTTAAAGGCATGTGCTGTGTGGATGGAATTAACTTTTGATTTACTTTTGCCAGTTAATAGTTGCAATAACTGCTTGCTTGGCTTGTAGGTTAAAACTTTTAATACATATCGTTTCGGCCCATTTCTCAGCTACTATTAAAATTCAACTTAATTTCAGGTGGATTTCCACTGTAAAAGGCTGTTCTAATTTGGTGGTCTCTCATCCAAGGAGGGGTGGATTGTGCACCCCCCCCCCCCCCCCCCACTTCTTAAAGATAAACTTGAGTTCTGGTAAAAAAAATATAAAAAATAAAAAAATAAAAAAAATTATCACAGAATCAAACGAAACTTTAATACACTGAATGTTCAAGATTACAAATAAATGTAATTTACAAAACAATTTTGGTAGAAAATGTGTAGGCCCTACTGGCTGAGTAATGAGCATAGAAAGATAAGGAAATCAAGGTAAGTAGGCCCGACACCATTTGTGTAGTCCCAACACCTTTCTGTGTACAGTGCTTTAAGACTGGGCCAAATTTGTTATGATTTTGATGACTCCAGAACCTTGCAGTTCACACCAATACTTACATGCTACATGATCAACTTTTTCTGATCCATTCCACACCTTTTATTTCACAATGCAATCGATCGCATGACCAGAACTCAACTTAATCTTTAAGTCAAAATATTGCATTAGTCTTACTATTTATTGAATAAAGAACATATGTATATTTTTGGTGTTTATTACAAGTTTTAGTTAGTAATTTTAAGTCAGACAATGTTGCGCTTAGAAACATCTGTATTAAGCGCCTAATAAATGTTATATATTATTATTATTACTATTTTGTTTTCCTCTGCGGTCCCAACAGATTTGACTGCTGCAGAGTAAACTAAATCTTTAACGATGTAATAACAGGCCAACCTGTATGGAAAGACCGGCCAAGAGATAAATAAATGCATATATATAGATATATATAGATAAAATAAATGGTATTTTAGGCAGGTGGTCTTTACAGACGGGTTTATAAAACGCATATGTATGAACAAGAAATACAGTTTAAGAGGGGAGGGGTCTGGTCTGTGTAGACACACTTGACCCGAATTCTCAAAGGAGGTTTGTCGACAAACCTAGGTTTATGTGCGTCATATGACGCGTTTCGGCGCGTTTTTACAGACCAAGGTTTTAAAAACACAATCACCTACGTCACGCACAACACACACACATAAATACATCATTAAAAGCCAAATATCGCCCAGATGTTCTCAATTTCATACTCTTTCAAGCTCATTACAGCTTCGGCTAGCACAATTACAACAGAATGAATGTTCCAATAAATGATCTGTTATTCATAAGCAGTTACACACCTTTGCACGATATCTGTTTGCGAACCAAGATGTTAAGTTTGATTTCAGTACATGCATTGTACAATTAATTCATACATATTGTTCTGTTTTATTCATACACTTTGATAGTTTATTCAGATTTGAAATTATTTTCACATTTCATGAACTGATAGCCTAAGTTTATATTTTGTAAGTATCAACAGAAATATACACGTGTGCAATATTTCTGGATTACACATATCGATCTAGAATGATTGATTACGGAGTTGATTTGGTGATAATATAGTAAAATATATTATTTTCCGTTTTAGTATAAACATAAGCGTAAATAAAAACGACTGGATAGCCCATATTCGGCTGTGCCAGGCACGACCATGCTGGTCTTCCATGGGGTCCAGAAATCATTAACATAAATATAAAACATGATGAAAGAACATAAAGAACCGAAGCACAGCTTAACAGCTCAATTTTCTTAAATAATAATAATAATAATAATAATAATAATAATAATAATAATAATAATAATAATAATAATGGCTACTTGTATAGCGAACAGGTCCACCTTTCGGTGCTCATTAAGCTTAGAGAAAAATACATGTAACAAAACATATGAAAGAAAAAACAAAAAACGAAATTCGAAATTCTCCAAGACATAGTAAATAAAAATATTGCAATAATTACAACGAAAAAACAAATACGTTGAGTGAATTTCACACTAGTAAAGAAATAAGGGTTATGGCATGGTCAGGAATGAACATACATTTACATCAAAAAATTTCTGAAAGGAAAATGCAGACACAGATTTGTTTTTCTTCTAAAGCTCAGGAATACTGTAAAAAGACTTAGTAAATAATTCCCTAGTAAACAGATTATGGTTATGGCATGCCAACGAATGATTTCACATATACATCAACGTAATTATGAAAAGAAAAAATGCTTATACCATGAAAAAAGAATGCAAACAAAAAGTAAGAAAGAAAAATCAGCAATACTATGAAAAGACTTGGTGAATATTCAAAATGTCATGGTAAGGTATGATTAAACATATATGTATACACCAAAGTAATTATAGAAGGAATTAATGCGAACACAGATACATTTTTTTTAATTTCTAAAGCTTAGCAATACTGTCAAAAACGACTTGGTAAATAATTCCCTAGTAAACAGATTATGGTGATGGCATGCCTAGGAATGATTTTACATATACATCAACGTTATTATGAAAAGATAAGATGCTTTAAAGGAATAAGGGATGAAGTCTAGCAAAGAATATATATATACAAGAATAAAAGAAAAACAGCAATTGATATTACATAATCATTTTTAGTTGTTTATGTTAACTAGTAAACCTGTACATTGTGAAATTATGAACATTAGTGGACTTCAAGAAGTGTGATTTCCCAGTTTGAGCTGGTTCAAGCTCAAGTAATAATAACAACAATATTGAGTGTTACTTATTACGTACTTTTTAATACAACAAACTGATAAGAGCGGTGTATTACAGCAAAAACAGCATACATGTTTAGTTACTATAACATGTAACAAATTACACTTCCTGACAAAATTGTCACTCAAGAAACTTCCATAGATTGTGGTACAAACATACATGTATCTGATAACAATGAAATATAGGCTATTGAGATGAGTTATTAAGATACAAATAACCTGATAAATTTAACATGCATAGGTATTTGGCTTAGTAGGCCCGGTAATACAATCATAAGATAGATACTTAAATCTTAGATGTGATGTTAATATACTTAGCATAGGACAAAATAGCTTGTATACGCTGACATTAATTCATCTAAATTGTATATATATAAATTTTACGATTTACATGTACATGTTTATTACATTTTGTAATCTGCTGTCAGTTTAACCTCTGGAGCTTGACCTCTTTGACCTCACATAGATCAGGTTTGTATAGATGCTGGTATCAAACACATGCGAGGGACATGCTATGACTCTATGAACTCGTTGACAGGGGACAATTATGAGGTTCATTCACTTTGATCGTTCGAAATTCGTTTCTGTCCTATTAAAGAGCAATTTATACATGTTTCCAGTCAAAGTAGCTATTTTTAAATAGTTATTCCCAAACAGTTTAGATCTATTATAAAATATGTTTTGTTCTGATATAAATATTAGGCAAATATTTTTTGCATGAGATAATAACAAGAACAACAACCACTACATGGGGCTTGCCCAAGATAAGAATGGATGTGAGTAATGTGTTGGCCGTTGATTTTGAACTTTTAAATTTTCTTAAAGAGCATTTTCAGCATCAGATAAATACGATGGTATGGATTATAAAAATATAATTAAAACAAGTAATATAGACAGCCACCTATATCCACCAGAAGATATGATACAGTTTCCTACTATAAAATGCGTTATAACATACAAAATAAAATCAGCCACTAACATATAGCAAGAATTTCCTTTTATCGATGAAATTTTCTTCATACAGCAAATTATGTATTTATTCCATAACTAAATTTTACCAATTTCTTTATTGATATTATGTTTTACTGGTATGATTTTTCTTTTTCAGGTTAAAGTAGCGGACGACATTATGCCCATCATGCAACAGTACATCGCAGAAGGCAAGATATTTGATTATATCATCAATGATCTAACAGCCATATTCCTATCATCACAGAACCACAAGGTAAAATATAGTTATACTTTTGAAGATGATATAGAATTGCGCTAGAATTTGGATTGCCCTGTATTGGTTTGCATCTGCTCTATGGTGAGGGAGGCATTGTACATTGTAGTACTGTATTCATAAAGGAAGATTAAGTTCAAGAGGACATATTAGTAGATATAATAAGAAAGTAAACTATTTGTAGATGTAGATGTGAAGTCAAAGGAGAGAAGGTTTAAAGGTAATACAAAGTTTAAGGAAATTTTGAAAATTGGGTGGATAGTGAATCTTTACAATTTTGATATATTTGGATGCCCCTGTGGATGTATTATAAGCACTAAAAAAAATTACCCCTAAAACACTTCTGTTTTCGAGCAAAATTGAATATGACAATTTACCGGTGCTCCCGGTAAATTTTGATAAATTTCAAATAGCGCCTACGGCCGTACAATGGTAGCTGCGACCATGAAAATCTCAGAATATGTAGTTGTGATATATAATTTCCAAATAGGAATAGCTAATCGGACAATTTTAGTCAAGAAACATTGTTTCATAGCTTAATTGATATCTTGACCTTGAGAGTGAGCTATAAACATAAAGAGTTTATTATTTATAATTTCATAACTTTAGACTCGATTTCAAGAGGGACAAAGATCAATGAATAATGTAGGAACGCATAAGCTTCAAATATGTTAATTTGAACCAAATTCATGACCCCATACCAAAACTTTGTAATACATTTAAAGGTCACAGGGTTATGAAAGTTTATCATTCTCTGCAAGAAATAATCATTGAGGCAATTTAAACTAGACTTGGATCAAGTACTGTATGTACAAGCATGAAAAGATGTACGGATTAGATTTTAAATTGTGTTATAGTTTGAGGGTCATGAAAATGTTTTTTTAATACTTTCACAATAACTATACAGTTATTTAGGCGATTCTGAACAAACTTTGCTAAGTATATGCATGTATCACCATGACAATATGATCTAAATCGAGTCAAGGTATATCAGGTCAAATGTCAAAAGTTGCAAGGTCAGAAATGAATTGAACATAGGGGGTGGTATATTTTAGATTTCAGGATATAAAAAGGAGCCTCATCGAAACAAACACCAAAAAAATAATGCAATAAATGACCTGATTTGCAATGTGATCTATATATAAATGAAAGAATGGAATACAAAGGTGTAGGGGAACATATGTTTTTTTTTGTTTTTTTTTTTTTTTTTTTGTTCATGATGTTGCCAACTTAAAGATATCTTTCCATATGGAATGTAAACGGAATGTGCAAGCATAGGGTTCCGCACATATCCGTATCATAACATGCAACGATGTGACTATATGTGATGTGCAGATACTTTTTCTCACCCAATAAGGGAGTTTACAGATAGCACATGGTACAAATGACCCCAAATATCCACAGATCTTTTACACATGGAGAAGTTCCACTTTGAGCATATTAGAATAATAACTGCCGAAGTCCTAGATGTGCTTCATGAATACCTTTTGTTTGCCCTCTTGAAAAGAATACTTCCACCTGCGTATCATAGAATGTACCGTTGGTGCATAATGATGAATAATGTTACATAACTTTAATGAGCGCATATCCAGTATAATTCGCTGTGGGTTTTACCTTTTTGGTACAAATGACCTTCATCTGCCCATGCGCAGATTGTATCTGTAAACTCCCTTATTCATCAAAATAGGAAATAATTTTAGTTTGCGTCGTCTGTAAGGCAGTTACAAATTTTGCAGAGGTAAAGGTAAAGTTAAGAAAACAATCCAGACTTTACTAACGATAAAGATGTTGATTCACTGTCATTCTTGTTATACCTAATTTTGGGGTATTTGCTATCAATTTTCCTTTTTTCTGTTGTACATTTTTATACCCAATCAGGCGCGGATCCAGGAATTTCTTGCCGGGGGGGGGGGCACACGGGGGGGGGGGCACCGTGTGGGAAAGAGAACATATATATATTTTTTTTAGTCCCGAAAAAATCGCAACGACTCAGCCAGCCGCTGAATAAGCGGGGGGGGGGGGGGGGGGGGGGGGGGGGGGGGGGGGGGGGGGGGGGGGTAAGAGGACACTTTTTTTTTTTTTTTTGGTCACGAAATTTTTTGATTTGACATTTTGTTTCGTTGGGGGGGGGGGGGTAAGGTCACCTTTTTAGGTCAGCCATTGGCAATTTTTTTTTTTTTTTTTTTCTTCTTAAATTGGCCGGGGGGGGGGGCACGCCCCTGTTTTTCGGTATATTTTGGGCGAATTTAGGGCTGATTTTAACATATTTTTTTTGGCCGGGGGGGGGGCACGTGCCCCCTGTGCCCCCCCCCCCCCCCCTGGATCCGCCACTGCCAATCCATTGGTATTTTACTTGCCTTTTTCGATTCTGTTGATCTCTTAATTGTCAAAATAACCTCCTTCCCGTAAAAGATACGGTGGGATTAAACCCAGAATGATTACCAACATTACAAAGGCAACTGCGCCTCTCAAAAATACTGCAAGGCCCCTGCCCTTAGCACTTGACTTATCCTTGTTTGTATCAGTCAGGTTTAGTGATTCTGTGGGTTGGGGAACCTGGGGGTTTTCTTCAACTTCTCTTTCTGGGTATTGGGGTAATGTTGCAACTAGACTTGGTGTGGTAGCAGGGCAAGGGTCTATGTTTGTGTTTGTGTGAGAAATGTTCCCCATGGGATTCCAAACAAAATCTTT
This sequence comes from Strongylocentrotus purpuratus, assembly GCF_000002235.5. NCBI lineage: Eukaryota > Metazoa > Echinodermata > Echinoidea > Camarodonta > Strongylocentrotidae > Strongylocentrotus > Strongylocentrotus purpuratus. The sequence goes on along the minus strand of NW_022145572.1, from coordinate 824,296 downwards.
ACATTCACACTTGTCTTTAGGTTGATCAAGGCTAGATGAACAACAAAATATAGGATATTCTTTTCTAGCCCAAATGGTTTTTGTCAAAGTTTCGCCATTTTGAACAAGTTTACTCTGTGGCGGCAATTTTTTAGAATCTTGGTAGCAGTAAATTCCCCCATCCAAGCTGCCGACACGAGCCGTACATTGCAGTGGCACCCAATCACCAACTGCATCATCGTTGATACTGAAGGTACAAGATACATCACCAGGAGGATAATTGACATTTAACCTTATTTTAGTGAACCTGCCTTGAATGGCACCATCCATGTACGCTCTGCAAATGTATGTTGCCTCGTCACTTCTTTTTACTGGATTTATTTCAACCTGAACTGAACAATTCTTATCTGTCACACTAAACCTATGCAATTGATAGTTTGGCAAGTAGAGATTTGCAGTGACAGTTGAACTGTAAAATGGAGCTCTGTGTGCGCTCTGTACAGTGACTTTATTACTGTCACATGGATATGGGAAGTCAAGTTGCACGGTTTCATCCTCAGTAACCGTGACAAAAAAAACACATCTGGAAAATGGGATCAGCGCAATAAAGATAACAAATAAAGATATAAGTTCCTGCGACTTACCCATGTTGGCTCATAAAATACAGTAACCTAGAGGCTGGTTGTGTTTGTTTATAGCCAGATGGGCTCTAACTGCATTTGTGATAAGGTAAGAGTTAATATTCTTCTGGCTCTGAACAGATCATTTACAAGTAAGAAAAATATTTAAGGGGGAAAAAAGCTCACGGAAATAGAAGGTTGTACAGCTAATTATGGATGCAAGGTTCTGCTTCCTTTAGTACTGATTGCATAAAAATTAAGGTTAAAGTGAATACCAGAATTTGATTTTGATGTCAGAAAATTTGACACGAAAAAGAAACACATGTCATCAGAATACGAGCTTGTACAGTAAGCCAGTGAAAGGAAGTCCTCCGTCTTTATAGATAGCTTGTTTTTTTGCTTCAATTTCCTTCGTCAGGACTCAGGTTAGCAGTCAAATAGAAAGTGATTGTTCATCTATAATTCAAGTTCCTTATCCAATGTTGCTCTTCTCGGCATTCAAAGTCGAATTAGGAGACTAACCTCTTGACAAATGTTTGATGTTTAGCACCGCTAAATCAGAAAATCATATACTTTTCAAACTATTGATTCTGCTGTAAAGATCAAATTCATTAAGAATTCCTGATGTTGATTGATATTTCCATTAAATCCGTTGGCACCGATTCTCAAAGAAGGTTGAAAAATTACACCATTTTGCAACTTATTACTCAGTAGAGGAGAAGTTCTGTTTAAATCTCTAATTACAACTTCAATGTTGCGCCTTTATGTTCTTTCAAATCCTGAATCCGTTTGAAACTTGAGATGGGTTATTGTATCGATGACCATCAAACTGAGAACCAGCAGATCGAATCCTGAGAAATTGAAACAAGTCACAGAAATTGCTTTTTACATATACTCTACACACAATGTATGAGTGCGGAGATCTGACCTCCACCGATTCTAGAGCATAATGGTTGTGGTCTATTAAATGTAAAATCCGTAAATTATGATCTTTTTTGTATCAGCTCTCCATTTTTTCTGAGCTTTAAAGTTGTTAAAATATCCCTCTCGTCGATATTAACTGAAGGATGTCTAAAAATGTACTTTTGGTATTTTGTTTCCTTTTTTTTTGGGGGGGGGGTTACTTATTTTATTATATGTTTGGATAACCAGTAAGAAATTTTTTTCAAACATATTATTTTATCCAAACCCAAACTGGCCCCTCCCGCCCCCCCCCCCCCCTCCCCCACCCCCAAGGACAAGAAAATTGAGTCGGCCAAGCTTAGAGCTAAGAGGTGTCCCAGCAGATTGCCTTTAAGATTATTTGTTTTGTGTTAGATTTTTTATATGGAAATATCGCCATGTCCAGTGTGGAGCAACTGTGGCTCCTCACACTCAGAAGAGCCTTTCTTTTTCACTTTGCCTATCAGATGAATATCTTTGATGGTCAATCAAAACAATCTTATATGTGGTATAATCACAACATTTTCTCTCCAAATTTAATCAAACCTGATATCAATGTTCATCATCATCTAGTCACAAATTGTAGGAAAAACTTAAGTCTTACCTTCTTTACACGTCCTGTAGGCTGTAAAATTGCAAATTTAGAAAAGATATGCAAGCCCATATTATTGTGCTGCTGTTAATTCTCCATCCTCACAATCTAGTGACCAGTTCTGAACTGGCATAAAAAGTTGTCGTACGTTCTTGTTCGGGTAGAATATTGATGAGTAACCTATATCGTTTCAATGTTTTTATTATTATTATTCAGTAAATCTCCCAGCCAAGCTGCGAACAGGAACTTCACAATATTTGCAACTGGTAACAATAGTTGTCAAGCATTCAAGAACGTGACTTTTGAAAGCATCATCTGTTTTTTTTTGCGTGAAATATTGATGATTGACCTATATCAATTCAAATTTTTGTTTATTATGCAGTCAATCTCCCAGCCAAGCTGCAAACAGGAACTTGACATGATTTTAAAATGGTAACAATAGTTTTCGAACATTCTAGAACGTGACTTTTTATATGCACGTCATCATTTTCTGTACAATATTAGTCTGTTCAGACGGAAGCAATTTACTCCAGGGTAAAGGTCGTGTGGAGAGCTAGTCGGGGTAAATATGGTGAGGTAGGTGTAGAGGTCGGAGTAGTGACAGTCTGGACGATGGTCGTGTTAGCTACGCCTACCTTCACCCCGACCTATTTACTCCTGGATTTATCCAGGAGTAACTAGCTAACACGACTAGAGGGTAGCGTAAGTTGACCGTGTGGATGCTCTGCTCAGTAGCTATGACCTTTAGCGAGGGTTGTTTGTTACAAACGAAATGAAAATTTAAATTTCGCACGGTCTAGATGCGGAAGGCGGGTTGAGGTCGACTCGTGCGGGCTGTTCCGTGGAAGGTCGTGTTAAGTTAATCGTGGTAAGTTGGTCCGAGTAAGAGCTTGTGGACAACTAATGGTTTAAGTAAAGTAAGTGAAATATATATGAGGTATTAACTGCTGCCCCGGCCCCCCCCCCCCCACTCAGGTTTCAAAATGACCGCATGCGTGTTGCCAAAATGTCCTTTTCGTAACAAAAGAAAAAGGTCGAGCCGTATTGACTTTGCACACCGGACTTTTGCTGAAAAGGGGGGGGGGGTCCGGAAAAAGGCTCGTATACAAAAGAAAAAGGTCGAGCCGTATTGACTTTACACACCGGACTTTTGCTGAAAAGGGGGGGGGGGGGTCGGTTGGAACACGCATATGCGTACCCTAAATAACACTGAGTGGGGGGGGGGGGGCCGGGACTGCTGCAGGGATTAACTTACACCGACTAGCAAAACCCCGTCTGAACATGGCTAACGATTAACCTACATGTATGTCAGTTTTCTTATTATAATCAGTAAATCTCCCTAAGCTATCTCGAGGCCATTTAACTTGCACAAGTACAGTAACCCGGGGGATTCTATGACAAGCAGCCAACGGGAACTTCACATTGTTTGCAAATAGTTGTCAAACATTCAAGAACGTGTCTTTTGATATGCAGGTCATCTTTTGTTAATACAATATTGATGATTAAAGAGACAGTTGAGCTCTTGTTTAAGACCGCAAATGCCTTTAAAATGCATTGTTTATTGCTGTTATAGTGCCCCTTTTTGACCTAAAATTGCTATGAAGGTAATTTTTATACTCCAAAATCTGTGAAATTTAGATTAGATTAGATCAAACCAATTAATTTCAAGTTTCCGCAAAAAAGACCGTTAATTTCGCATAAGAACAAAATAATGATAATAATAATAACAACGCTGCTGGATATGCGTAACCAACACAAAAAAGCCAACAAAAGGCCAATATTGGCATTGGCTGGAATCAAACATATTAAGGCTCTTTCTCATTTTTGTCAACGGCTGGTTCAAAATTATCGAATATTTGTGGGGCCCCGCAAATATCAGAAATGGTGATGTTTATGGATATTTCAGCCGTCTATGAACCGATTGTATGCTCTTTCAAATTTGACAATCACTTTTCCATTATCTCACCAAAACAAAATATTTTGTGTAGCGCCCTCTATACCAAAACTCAACTGTCCCTTTAACATATATCAGTTCGAAGTTAATTTGTTATCATAATTATTCAGTAGATTTCCACCGTCAAGCTAATAACAGGAACTTAACGTTGTTTGTTTGCAAATGGTAACAATGGTTGTCGAACATTCAAGAATGTGACTTTTGGTAAATACGCACGCCATCTTTTGTTTGTTGACGATTAACCTATATCAGTTCAACGTTTTATTATTATAATCTGTAAATCTTTCTAAGCTATCCCGAGGCCATTTAATCTGGACTAGGACAGTAACCGTGTAACAGTGAAACGGCCGATCTCCTCGAAAATTTGCACGCATGTCAAGTGAAGTGTATAGAACAATATGATAATTTCAATTTTTTGAAAAAAATCACTCATTTGCATATTTATGGTAATTTATGCAAATAACGTCATAAAATCACATTTTTACCCATAAATCATATATTATTCATATTTAAGCATTCTTTTTCACTACATATATTCATTAAACCATTTGGAACAATAATACGACAACAAAAATTGGAAGAGCCAGTTTATTCCTTATGTTATCTCTTGTTTTGATAATTTCTTATGTATTTCATTGTTTTTTTAACTTATATATGTTAATGTTTTTTGTGTTTTTTCATTTCTTCCTACAATTCAACTATTTTGACTCCCAAAACAACCACCTAAACTTTAAACAAGACCCAATAACCAATGTTTGATCTATTTTTAGGAAAAATGACATTTCCATATGTTTTGTACACAAATCACAAAAATGAGCGATTTTCGGGCTGACATGCAAAGACAAAAGGTCACGTGACCTTGTAACTATAGGTCAGATTTTTTTATATTTTTTTTTAAAGATGCGCAAGACTCTAAAGAAAAAAGTCAGCGAGCGGCGAGGAGCCATCCATATGCGTTCTCGAACAATCAGAAAAATCGTGGAGGGGGGCCATAATGCCCCCCCCCCGGCCTTATTAGGGTTAAGCTAAAGGAATGTAAGAATTTAGTTGTCTGTCAGTTATTAAACAAGTCTATTTAAAAAAAATTCATCTTCATTTTAGTACTTAGTATCAGGGATTGTGGTTTTAGCCTAGCTTGCTATTTTGCTTGACATGTTTTAATGATTATATGGTAACAATTAATAAATTATATTTTTTAAATGTATCTATCATTGTGAAATACATGTACGGTGTGTGAGTTTTGGAATAAATGATTGTATATCAATTAATGTTGACGAATGGCAAATGGATAATTTTAATCATTTTGATCACTATGAATAGACCTTCTTTTTAGATTTTAAATTAATTATTTTCTACCAGCAATGTTGAATGAGATATTTGATGCTGGATTAGGGAAGGCTCTGACAAGGGAAAGCATTGTAAAGAAGGTTTGAAAGACGTTCTGAAAATGTATACACCCATTAGGAGCAAATTGTAAACAATTGTTTAACAAAAATTGTACCTAGGTTTCATAATTTTGCTATTTTTTTTTATATATTCATCAATAATTTAACCATTTATTAGTTAATATATCTAATCTGGTGCAAGATAGGGCTGTGAATTCTATTTACAAAATCTAGTTATTACATGAATGATAATAAATAGATGAATGTGTATTGATATTTTTTTATATAAACAAATATACCGTGTGAGTAAAAAAAAAAAAGGTTACACTTAAAAAACTGCTGATTATTTTTAAAATCATCTATGAACAGTAAATTATTATACATATTATGAAAGAGTGTTTTATCCCAAAACATTTGGTATCATTTTTGTGTGGTATGTGTTCACGCTTGGATGAACAGGAGGCATTGTTTGCGAGAGTGCAAAAATCGAGTTATGATTATGAGGCTATGTTATGCATCAGGCGCGTACGCAGGGGGGGGGGGGGTAGTAATGTGTATATTTTTTAGGAAAACCCGCCCTAAATTTTTTTTTTTTTAATTGTGGTAATGGTTGACACCAAACAGCCGACCTTACCCCCCCCCCCCCCCCCCCCAAAGAAACGAAATATCGATCGGCCAAATTTTGGGACACAAAATGTAAATCCATTTATCTGTCTCTTTTATTTGCATCTGGATTTTTTTTTTTTTTTAATCATTTATTCACTTTTCTCTTGTATTCTTATCATGATAATATGCATTATTGATAGTTTGTGGGTGGGTGCAGTATTCAGAGTATTTTGGGGGTGTGTGACTGTTGTTCCTTAAAATCATGTGCTGTGGATGTCGTTGATTTCAATGTTTTGCCAGCTAATGGTTGCAATGACCGCTTGCCTGTTACTTCCGCTAATAACGCAATACACTGATCAGATATACTTTAATCTTAGATGTGATGTAAGTATATACGGAGGTCAAAATAATTGTTGACATTAATTATTAGATTCAATGCCAAGTAACACGAAATGACCCCAAGATCAGCAAAGCTTGTGAGAATGGGGCCCTGTACAAAAATAAGCAAACAAACAAATCATAATAACAATATTGTAAAACTAATCAAAACAAACATACACCCACCCTCATTCATACACATGCACACGGACACACCAACACACACCGCATGCAGAACTTTGTACAGAAAAAATCTACACGTTGCACATGCGTTTAAACAACTGTTTACATGAATATTTGAATTTCGTTAGAGTTGAACTACTTTTTACATTAGGGACTTTTAGATTTGCACAACGACAATGTGGATTGCTACGATCGACGTCCTTTTAATGCACTGCCTTTAATGGACGTCACACGTATCAGTCCATGCAAATCTAAAAGTCCCTAATATAAGGTAAGGAACTCCAATCATGTTATCCCAGCAACTGTTCGCTGTCCCTTTCAGTGATTTCTCATCAACAAGCGAACACAAACATGTGTAATTTCAACCTTTTTTCCAACTGCAAAAATACAAAAAAACACGCATAAGCAAACTTAATGTTATTTGAATTTGAATTTGAATTGAATTTGAATTGAATTGAATTTATTCACCACTAATGAAACAAAAGATACATATAAATGTACAATGACTATGTCAATATAACATAAATACATGACATGATTATAAAAATACATGTTCTACAGCGATATACATGTACATTATACAAATATTTAAAAGAAAAGTTATAAGTAATTTTAGTGTCAAGGGTAAGACAATAAATTACTATTTACAATGATTTTGTGATCGATGGTCAAATAGAGTAAAAATAGCACATGTGCTAGTAGAGTCTGACTCTCGTTATTGAGGATTTAAGTCATGTATTAAATAACGGGACATTAAAACATGCGCAAATTAGCGTATTGTCCTAAAATATTAAGTTTTTGTCTGGATATAATTTTTCTTTTACCAACTCTGGCACACAAATTATAGGAAAGGGCGGAGTACTAAATTTGACAAATTGATTTATGCACTATTCCCAATATAATCCCCATATAAAGTTTATGAATTACACTGACATTTTGCCGGTTATTCAATATTTTGTAATAAATGTAAAACTGGTGCCTGGCCTCCGAAAGTCCCCGCAGTGGAAGCGCGGTTCGGAGCATGGAACTTCAAAGCCAAGTGGAATGTTACACATCCCATTGTTACGCTTATTTAGAACTCACGAATGCGTTTGAATAAATTACAAGAGTTTCTTTCACTCCTTTCTTTCACCTCCCTGGTAAAGGTACGACAGGTGTTTGAAAATGTGAAATGTTTCACATGTTTAACTTTTGATTATGTTGTAAGTCTGCTGTCTGTTTAACCCTTGACCCTTGACCTTTGACCTCACATAGATCAGGTTGTATTATATGCTGCTATCAAGCACCTGCGGGGAATCTGCTACGACTCTATGGACTCGTTGACAGCAGACAATTATGAGGTAAGTTTTACCTATTCCATACCATATGAAGTTCCTTGTTTTTTAAGTGAAGGGAAAAAATGATATTGTATGTAAATTAATATGATTTTTTGCTTTTGGAACCCATGGAAGAGCAGGACCATTTCGAAATGGTCCTGAAATGGGCTATCCAACCGTTTGTCTACTTTACACATTTACTTACTCTCTTATCATGTGAAATGTGTTGTATATGTATGTTTTTAAAACTTGTATGTATACAGTGCGTCCCAGAAAAACGAAACCGAGAAGTATCGATGTTCTATCATAACTTAATCACAACTATAAATAATGAATGATACATATTTGGAAAGCTTAGAGTCTCCTCTTTCATGTGATGCTACTCAGATGATGCATCTTTCACGCATGAGTGATTAAAAGCAATTTGAAGGAAGGAAACCAAAAAGACATTTGGCGGGCGGTATCTTAATTTCGAAGAAAAATTCAAATTTCTAGAAAGTCGAGTTTCTGCCCTTTCATATGAATCAGGAACAATGAGCGAGGAATGACAAAGTTCTGTTTGTTTAAAGTATTGCTTGCATTTCCATAATTTTATTAAACGAATTCGTTTTCACTGGCTGCCTGCCGTATCAATAAACGAAGTTAACAAAAGACTTAACTCCTTTTCGTTGACAATCAGCCGTAGACGAGAGTCTTCATGCATGGCTAATTGTCAACGAAACGGAGTTAAGTCTTATGTCAAATCTGCTTTTTGATACGGCAGGCACCCAGTGAAAATGAATTCGTTTGTTAAAATTATGAAAATGTAAGGGCTACTTCAAACAAACAGAATTGTGTTATTCCTGGCTCATTTTTCTTGATTGAGGTGTCATATGAAAGGGCAGAAAAGAAACATTCTAGAAAATTGAATTTTTCTTTGAAATTCAGATACCGCCCGCCAAATTACTTTCTGGTTTCCTTCCTTCAAATTGCTTCTAATCACTCATGCGTGAAATATGCATCATCTGAGTAGCATCACATGAAAGAAGAGACTCTAAGCTTTCCAAATATGTATCATTCATTAATTATGGTTGTGATTAAGTTATGATAAAACATCGATACTTCTCGGTTTCGTTTTTTTTTCTGGGACGCACTGTATATAGATTTCGGAAATAAAAACAAACAAGTAGAAATTCTAAGGAAATGCAATTGTTGCATTATGCTTAAGGGGTTTATTTAAGTGTTACTTTTGACTGGAACAGAAGATAGCTTACACAGGTTTTAGCACGTGAGGAAGAGTGTTTATTAAAAGGGATGACTGCGCCCTCTAACTGAATATACATTATAATCTGTCAGTTGACTAAATCACATAAACAGGATAATGTTACAGTAATGATTCAATTTTGGACGATTGTCTACATAACGATTCATTTAGATATTTATTAATAGTGTTATATTGTGTCATACATAAACATTCCTATATGAATTCATGGCTGTTCGTCAACCTCCTCATGAAATAAAAGGGATAATTGAATTATGTCGTCCTCCTTTTTCATTGACATTGTTGATTTTCTCATTAAAAATCAACCCAACACATGCATGTACTAGTTATATGCTGTTAAGAATTAAAGGTTCACAAACCTTTTGTTAAATTAGTCATATACAATTCATCGTATAAGGCAAGAGGTTTGGTTGCATTACTAATTATATAATACAATATCAAATATAAGACTTTAAAAAACTTTTGTTAAATCAATCATATGTTCTATACAAGCATATTGGCCTGATTTGGTAACACTACATACAAGACATCAATACATACTTTAAACGTAACTCCAATACTACATTTTACACATGCACCTCTATTTTTAATTAATAGAAGTTTCTGACTGTTTACCCATTATGCAACAGTACATCGCATGAAAGGCAAGGGGTTTGAATACATTACTAATTATCTCACAGACATTGCTATCACCACAGAACCACAAGGTAAATATCAACTTTTGTACCAGCATTATTATATTTGATTATTGATATACAACATGGGTTATTTGTATTAAAGCATTTACCTGTTCGGCTGAAATGTGTCCACATGACACTCAATAATTTTGTTACAGTGTATGGGCTTGTAGTTAAAATATTAATCATTAATCATTAATCATTTGCACAACATGATCATAGCAGTGCACACATCAACAGCTGCACCATTTCTAGGGCAATCCAACCTTGGTTCATTTGTATGAAAGCAGATATATAAGAGAAACAGAATGGTGGTTTAAAAATGTAAAAATATATCAGACCAACAAAAAGGCGTCACAAATTTGTGAAATATGAGATAACTAAATCTCTGCAAATCTCAAACTTGCAACTTGGTGGATTGTGATGTAGTCACAAACAATTCTTCCTTTTGTCGTATACAAAGATATCATTAATTACTGTTTTCACTGAAATGCCTTCTCCATTGGGATACTACCCAAAATGTCTTATCGATATCATACTAGTATAGGTCCTTTTGAAAGGAAATACCCTCCTGAGTCGTACATTTTGTAAAGTTCACATTTTATGGAGCTCTCACACTCTGCCGTGTAGGCCTACCGTCCACCTGCCGGGCTATTAAAAAAACAACAGAGTCCAGAACGTTGGGTTTTGAGCGAACTTGTCCCCGGCCGCAAAAAAAAATTCATAAAATTAATCTTTTCACCGTTTCGTTGCCATCTTCTGACCGTTCTCACCGGGCGCATACCGGGTGTTGAACGTGCTTCTACCGTCTTCACCGCCCAGATTGACTTTTGTTGAAAATGTTGGCCGTTTCCATACCGGGCCCATACCGGGTCTCGAACGTGTGCACCGGGTTTGTAGCAGCCACCTACCAGTCACTTAGCGTCCCCTCACCGCTCGGAGCGTCCTGTGAGCGAGTCCCCGGACTGCTGACGTCATGACACGACTGCCATAAATACCCCGATTTGAACGGCAACGGTTAGTCTGCTCTCCATTTTTCATCACCGTTCTGTAACGGGTTATGAGCGTGTTGTGAACGTGTTCATACAGTGTGAACGTTTTCATAACGTATTCATACCGTCCTCATACCGTTCAACACCGTCCTCTTGTCGCTTACTTGCGGCCGGTGCCAGCCGGCCAAAGTTTTGAACATGCCCAAAACTTTCGCCGGGTCCCACCGGTTGTAAATAAGCGCCAACGCCCTATTAACGTGTTGCCCGCTTTGATAACGAACCACCGTGTGCCCTCGCCGTTCTCCACCGTCCGCAGACATTTTCGCGCACGGTGGCACACGGTAGGCCTACACGGTAGAGTGTGAGAGTCACTTTAATCATGTTATGTGTTGAAACAGTTGTACGGCACTTCACCACAGTGACACGGTCGATTCAGCCAGTTTTAAGTGCCCATACTAAATTTTCAAAAATTCATGTTTTTCTTCCTTCTGATTTCATTCAAACTTTAAACAGTCTGCTTGTCCAATCTGTAGCTTCTTTTTTAGAATAGTTGTCTGATAAGGTTGGATTTTCCTTTAAACACTGTAGGCAAAAAAGTAATATCGAGTATAAAAATTGGAAATAATAGGAAGGCATGTGTTTTCAAAGACCTTCATGTCATATCAGAAATATTGCAGAATTTTATATTCACCTCCAAATTTAGAATATTGTTTCTATACTGTTTGCTGTCAATAAACTCTTTTTTGAATATTCAATATCATTACAGAATTTGATATTATTAATGTCATGATACCCGCATGACATTGTACTGGCTTTTTCATTTTCCAGTGAATGAAATGAATTACTTTTCTGGTGTTCGGGTGAACATTCTTGCACTTTTAACATGAATCTTTGCTCTTCCTCTTTTTCTGTCAAAGATTTTTTATTGGTTTTCTTAACATGAAAAAGATATAAAGTAACAATGACAAGAGCGGTTACAAGAATTAAGATGGCAATCCAACTGACCCATAGTAATGGACTTGATTTTACAATATTTTTAAATGTATATGTTTTTGAGGTTGGCGGATTAATAGTGTCAGTGAAGAGATGATCTCCACTTTTTTCTACTGGGCCTTTGGTAATTCCAATTTGTCCAGCTGTGGTCACAGGACAAGGGTTTAATAATTCCTCTGTGTGAGATGGATGCCATACAAAATCAATACATTCACACATATCTTTAGGTCGATCAAGGGTAGATGAACAACAAAATACAGGATATTCTTTTCTCGCCCAAATGGTTTGTGTCAAAGTTTCACCAATTTGAACAAGTTGACTCAGTGGAGGCAATCTTTTAGAGTCTTGATAGCAGTAAATCCTCCCAGCCATACTGCCAACAGGAGCCGTACATTGTAATGGCAACCACTTCCCAACATCAATATTGTTGATACTGAATATACAAGAGACATGACCAGGAGGATAATTGACATTTAACCGTATCCTTGTTAACTCGCTCTGAATGGCACCATCCCTGTACGCTTGGCATATGTATGTTGCCTCGTCATTTCTATTTACAGGATTTATTTCCACCTGAACTGAGCAATTCCTATCTTCCACACTAAACCTAGGTAATTGATAATTTGGCAAGTAGAGATTTGCAGTGTCAGTTGAACTGTAAAATGGGACTCCGTTTGCGCTCTGTATAGTGACTTTATTACTGTCACATGGATACGGAAATTCCAATTGCACGGCTTCATCCTCAGTAACCGTGACAAAAGAACCACATCTGGATAATGAGATCAGTGCAATAAAGATAATAAATAAATATATAAGTTCCTGCGTCTTAACCATGTTAGCTGGAATCTCAAAATACATTGCAGTTTTTTTATGGCAACAAGAGATCAGCGTCAATTGCTTTTATCTAATATTGAAATAGGCCTGTCACTTTAATGTTCCTTCAAAAAGTTCCATCTTTTTGCTCCGTTGATTTTTCCAGCAACAGAACACCAACAAGCCAATTTAAACACTGTCCGTTGAGGTCTTGTAAAAGAAATCTGAAATGAAGTCTGAACTCAAGACGTTTTTGCAGGTCGATGTTCTACTGATGATATTGTTCAAACCGAAATCAGAATGCTGAAGATTCATTCATGAAGGAAAAACGTCGTGACTTATTCGACGTGATCACCCTGAATCAAATATAGAAAAGATATTTGAAAAGCTTTCGTATATTCAAATTGAGTAGCTGCTTGTTTATCACCATTTTTTTCTTAACGATTCACATAATATGGTTTCATAGCTATTTTTAGAATTATATTTTTTCTACCAGCCCTTGAGTCTAAAGTCTGCTTTCTAATTTCACTGTATTTGAAGATTGTACTCATAATAATTGCATTGTCAAGGTAAATGTAAAGTGTATAAAACTTACCCTCCTTGCGGTTTTGTGTTGTCGAGAAATGGTTATCCAGGTACAAATGCTTCGCCTCACTGTTTGAATGCTTGGCATTGAAGTGATGGGTTTACCGATATGAATTTTATTCTTCATAATTAATGACAAGGTACCTCAAAATCTTCCAGATAAGAAAGTCAAACAACGACCATATAGCATAGTTGATAGAGAGGTTGGGGCGTCTAAAAAGATGATGCAATTATGTTTGATGCCAAGTCAGTGCCCTGAAAGCCTGTGGATAAGGCATTCAAAGTAGTCTTTTTCCATAAAATTACTAAATGAATGAGAAGTTCTAGGAAAATTTGTATTTTCTTCAGAACAATTTATCCCGATAATGTTTACTAGTGTTGAGATTGTGTTATTTCCGACCACGTAAACATACTTACATGACTGGATGGCTGTGAGTCAACCTTGTAATAAAAGAAGGTAATAATTAATTTCTGTCATCTTCCATCAGTTTCTTCAGAAAATTTCTCCTTTTTGCTCTGTTGACTTTCCCAGGAATTTTCCTGCCGCAGTATCATCTGGAACCAGGACACCAACGGACCAATTTGAACACACCGTTGAGGTCTTCGAACTTTTCGAACTTTTTAAAGTATATGTTGATTTATCACGTGTTGTTGCACGTAGTTCATTGGTATCAGGAATCTCAAACTGAGTATGAACTCAAGATGATTTTGCAGATGGCTGTCTTTACTAAGGATATTGTAAAAACCGACATTAGAATGCTGAAGATTCGTTTATGAAAGAAACACATCGCTACTGATTCGAAATGATCACCCTATATCAAATATAGAAAAGAAAGTTAAAAAGCTTTAAATGCTTTCGTATATTTGAATCGAGTAGCTGCTTGTTTTTATTTTTTATTTTTTAAATGTTTTCTTACTAATTCGCATGCTATGTCTTCATATTTATTTTTTTAAAATTATGAATATCTAACAGACCTGTAAAATAATATGTGCATTCTATTTTACCCTTTTAAATTTATTGTAAGTGTACCATGGATATTCTTACCCTTCTCGCAATTTTGTGTCGTTGACAACTGATGATCCAGGTACGAATATTTTGCCTACTGTTTGAAAGCTTGGCGTTGAAGAGATGTGTGTACTACTATAATATCTTTTTCTTCAGAATTACTGATAAGGTGGTTTCTCAAAGTCTTTTAGATGAGAAAATTAAACGAAGATCATATGGCTCTTTTGAGAGGGGGAGAGTTTTGAAAAGGTTATGCAATGTCTGATGCCAAGTCAATGCTCTACTAAAAGCCTGTGGATAAGGCATTCAAATTACTTAGGCCCTCAGATAGGATTAAAATTGATTTAGTCCCTGAAGCTTTATACTTGCACGCAGTTCTTTGCAGTCAGGTTTAATTGGTCGTCAGGCCTGTCTAATGTTCATAAGTGAAACAATGGATAAGTACATTTAACAATTCAATTCGCCATTTATCTTCCACTATAAAACAATTGCCAGCGCGATAGCTCGGTCGGTAGAGCAGTGGTCTCGTAATCTGGTGACACGGGTTCGAAACCAAGACGATGCGCTAGTGCCCTTTGGTAAGGCATTAATCCTCATTACCAGGTCCCTCGGAGAGGACCTAAAGCCGTCGGTCTTCTGGTTGCTTACTAACAAGCATTTATTGCTTTCTTAGCTGTCAGGTTAAATAACCATCACTATCAAAAATGCTATCATATATATATATTTGTAAATAAAATTGGCGGGATCATAAAAATCACAAAAAGGCTTGTTACAAATGACCCTCACAGATATACAAATTAAAAATGAAAATGTATCAAATAATTTATGCACACAATAATATCAAGAAGAGAAAGGAAGAGAAGAGAAGGAAACAGTAACAACAACTTTTTACATAACTTATATAACTCGCGTCTTTAAGGAGATACCTCGTTGAAATTGTTCTACTGTGGCACCATTTTTGATGAGAGGTTATTCTAGATAACCAGGCTATAATTTCATTTTTTTTTTGTTAATTGTGCGCGATTTAGAGGTGGGGTAGTTTGGGCATTTCTAGTAGTGTTACCAAAAACTCTTTCAAAGTAAAATCCTCATTAAAAGCTTCTTGAAAATGGCGGTATCCCAAGATAATAAATAATCCATGAACAGGTAGGATTTGTATTTTCTCGAATAAAGATAGACTCGACGAAAGTACAATGTTATCAATGAACTAATGTTATTTAGTACCATTTTTATGCAATATATTACTTTTGGCGATTATCACCTGATTGGTACGTTTAGTACCCTTTATTAAATTATCAGTTGTATCGGAAAACAAAAATAAATGAAAATTATGAGAAACAATGAAAATGAATGCTATCACCCAAATTGTTTTGATAATCGAGTATTTACAGAAATTATCACGCATTAGAATATTTACATATCATGAACACATGGCTCTTCCCACCAATGTGTATTTTGTTCCAAGAATGTTCAAATATTTGTTCACCAGAGACTCACTTCTTGACAATCGAGATATGATGTGGAGATGTAAATATTGCATTCTCCAGGGTTCAATCAAGGCTGGAGGTCGAGATTGAACTATAATTGCACATCACAAGTAAAATGCTATGGAGGTGAATGTATGTTATGTTGGTATGCAAGGACTCCACGCTTAACTTTTCTGTTAGGGGGGTCCAGGGCGGCGTTTCATGAAACAATTAGTCAGTGGTTTTCACCGACTAATATCATTTTCACCAACAATTTTATTGTCACTGACTATTTTCCAGGCCTCTGATTGGTCAAATGTGACCCGGCACCACAAAACCAACAAAAAGTCGCAACCAGCGATTCTCCGTAATCAGCTAAAATGTCAATTTAGGTGAAAAAAATAGATTTTTGTTTTTTTGCATTTTCTGAAAGAGTGGTCTTTTCTGTACCTAGTATCAAAATTTGGAAGTCTAAAACATAGTAGAAGATGTGTTTTAAACGGTTTTTCTAGACCAGTTTTTTTCGCACAGCCTTCGGTCTCTTCCAAAATTTGATCACTGTTCCCGAGCGAAATTATCGTAGTCCGGAAATGGTCGGTCGTTGCTAACGGGTCGTGCTACGCGGGCTGTGATTGGTCCGTTATAGCAATCAGTGCGGCGCGCCATTTTGTTTGTATCCGCTTTCACATCCGAGTTCCAGATTTGCGTTCGTCTTATATTCTCCGTTAACGACTTCGAGTAGCTTGAGTTGTTGCATTTTCAAACTTGTGATAAAGGATGAGAAAGAGTTGTTGCATTTTAAACTTGTGATACAGGATGAGAAAGAGTTGTTGCATTTTTAAACTTGTGATAAAGGATGAGAAAGAGTTGTTGCATTTTAAACTTGTGATACAGGATGAGAAAGAGTTTTTGCATTTTTAAACTTGTGATAAAGGATGAGAAAGAGTTGTTGCATTTTCAAACTTGTGTTAAAGGATGAGAGAGAGTTGTTGCATTTTTAAACTTGTGATACAGGATGAGAAAGAGTTGTGACATTCCCTAAATAATTTTGTTTTCATTTCTGTGCTTCCAAATTTATTCTCCCATAAGAGTTTTGAAATCAAGTTCTTATTGTAAACACACATTCACACTCTTGATATCATCATTTTGCTTACAGCTATCATAATTCTCCCCCTTCTTTTCCCTCTCTGTCTCTCTCTCTCTCATTCTTTCTATTTTTCGTTATTCTATGTTGGTGTCTTTACTGTGTGTCTCCTGCCTTTCTTTATTTTTATACCACTTTCTGGCTGGTATTTATGAATTGCTTCCATTAATTATCATCAGGATGGCTACTGGAAATGAAAGAGCAAGTCATAGTAAAAATACTTTGAACCTCCTGTGAGAAAGAAAACAGTATGGGAATTAAGTATAAAGCAAGTTCATAATGTGGTTACAAATAATTGCCCAGATGTATACAAAACAAGATAGGTGACAAGCAGTGTTATGTAAGGGGGAACAAAAAGACTCCGGGACCACCATGAATAGGCATTGTCTAGTGCAGGTGTCTCGGCACTATGTTGCAGTTCACTTAATCTGTCCAATTACAACTCTATACATTTACAACATAATAACTTTTGAAAGACTTAAGTCCACACATTGAAACCTCAGAAACATAATGAACAGACTATGTTTGACCATCAGGCCAAATTTCAGCCTAATCTGAAAATCTCTTCATAGTGGTTGCTATGGCCTTTTGATTCACCCTTCTATTGATTTCCCTGTGGTTTGCTTGCTCCGCATGCTTGAATAGCCCCAAACTTTAAAGCTCTCTTTCTCACAATTTAATACCAGTAACCTCCCTCACCAGCTCTTTTCATTCACTAAATTGAAAGGGTTAGGAAGCTTCAATTTGGACAAGTAATATACCATTTTAATGAGGAGAACTTCTTCTTTCATAATCAGATGAAATCAGGAAAATAATTTTTTGCGACTTTTTGTTGGTTTTGTGGTGCCGGGTCACAAATTTAGTCAGCGCTGACAGTTGTCGGCAGACAAATACTGATGAAACGCCCCCCTGATTAATAATTTCCTGTATGCATAAGCCCAATGTAAACAGCCTTGACATTTGTGGGGGTCCCAACTTCAATGGTAGGCGCACTGTGGAACAGTTGCAAGTTCATGTTGAGTCCTGGATATGAGATAGGGTAGTTATTATCTGATGCCTCGGATTTTTTCTTGAGTTAACATCCCACTTGATGAGTTTCATGTAGACTTTTGCATGATAAATATATGTGTATTTTTATGATACTGGAGAGATTTCACCATGGATATTTCAGATCCAAGTATAAAAAATAAAAGAGTATTCTATGGTGATAATTTTGTCCATGTCTTAATGCAGATAATGTAGTGGAGATAACTTAAAAAACGTTGTGTTTCAAAACCCCTGGTTTAAATTTGTATGTAAGGTGAAACCAAGTTTTTTGCCCTATTTAGGACACCAAAACGTGACATGAAAAAACCTAGTTCCTGGTAATGGGTATTCTCTAAATTTGACTATTTGATGTTCAATTATTGTCTGGTAGTAAGTGCTGAATCTGTTTATGCTCATGTCATTAAAAATCTTAGGTGGCGTGTCAAAGTTTTTTCATAATCACCATATTTCACTAAAATTAAAAAAAGATGAAGCTTGAAATGTAATAGTTAAATAAACAGCGCATGTTTGAAATTCTAAAAATTCTTTGGTGTCCACCCATAACACGCGTTTTATGAAAAATACAAAATACAATTTTGTTAAGAAAACTTCATTTATAATCTTCCTAATCTTTCACAAGAAAGGCTTTCCACATTGTGTATATAAAATTCTTGAATTATTCAATTTTGATTCAAATAGATATTTTACAAAAAATTATGAACCGTTGGTGTCCACCCTAGAGATGATGTTTGAAGCTTATTGACATGCACAAGAAGCAATTAACTGCTGTGGTAAATGTTATGGTAACTAGGAATGGTAAAAAATATCTGCACGTACTCGAAATAGTCCCCCCATTCCATTCATATTAAGATCTGACCTCTCAAAGTTACACCTCAAGAAAACTTTTAGCCGTAGGTCCCCTGGTTGCCTAATTACGAGCGTACACATGCTTTCTAAGCATTCAGGTAAAACAAACAATCTACCCAACCTTCTATAGGTCGAATCAATTTGTAGACAAAATAATGCGAAACGTGCTTTTAACACTTCTGAAGTACAATGTTAATTGCATTATTCTAACTATTTTGTCTCCTTTAATTTGCGGTCCCAACAAATTTGATTCATGCAGAGTTAACTGTATATGTAAAAATGCAACCGCAGGCCAACCTGTATAGAAAGACCGGCCAACAGAGACAAAATAAGTGGTCATTTTAGGTATAATAGGTGGTCTAGACAGACAGGTTTACTTTAACGCATGTATTAACAAGAAATATATTTTCAAGCGGGGAGTGGGTTGTCTTTCTGCGCAAAATGTTGCTAAAGCAGGTTTGAATGAACCGAACACACTACACACGCACACACACATCTCACAAATTACAACACTAAACACCTACGCCACACAACAACACACACCCATAAATACATGATTAAAACCCAATTAACACTAACATTGCCCAAATGTTCGTAATGTCATACTCTGTCAAGCTCATTAAAGCTAGCACAATTACAACAGATTGAATTTTCTAAATAGTTTTTATTTATTCATAAGCAGTTACACATCTTGCATGATATCTGTTAGCGAACTAGTCAAATGTTAAGATTCATTTCAGTACATGCATTGTAAAATGACGTATAAAGTCATACAAATTGTTCAGTTTTATTCAGACATTTTGTTAGTTTATTCAGGTTCAAAAGTATTAACAGAAATTTACATTTGTGCAATATTTCTGTCCATCGATCTAGAATGACCGATTATGGAGTACCCATTGAAAACCCGGGTAGAGAGTGGCAAATGTGGATCAATGTCTTACCAAAGAATGTCAGTGCGGGGTTGGAACTCAGGTCCAGAAACCTCCGATTAAGAGTCAAGTGAAAGACCTACTTTACCACAACATCTCCATATCTCATGCAATGAATGATCACTTACAATTCAATAAGAGAATCTTCTCTCCTAAATTGAAAACCACATTCAAGTAATAATTCCTCATTACTTCCAGTAAATAATCTTGAGTAATTACAAAATGATACATCACTACCGATTCAGACATGTTCAAGTAATTATTTTAAAGTACACTATAGAAGATCAGATG
The DNA here is from genome assembly GCF_000002235.5 of Strongylocentrotus purpuratus. Lineage (NCBI taxonomy): Eukaryota > Metazoa > Echinodermata > Echinoidea > Camarodonta > Strongylocentrotidae > Strongylocentrotus > Strongylocentrotus purpuratus. The sequence goes on along the minus strand of NW_022145572.1, from coordinate 804,291 downwards.
AATTCATGTACATGTGAAATTTGAATGAAGGTGGGGTCCAAGGGGCAGGGCCACCGGAAGTCAAGAGGTTTTAGGCATTTAATTAACGGTTAGATTAGCATATTTCGATACCTTTGATATCTTTACCCTTTTATTTCCTTTTTTTTTTCTTCTTCTTTTTTTTTCCTTCTTTGTTTTTCCTTCTTTTTTTTCCTTTTTTTTCCCCTTCTTTTTTTTCCCTGGATCCGCCACTGTACTGCAATACTTTCAGCAGTTGACTTATACTTGTTTGCGTCAGTCAGGTTTAGTGATTCTATGACTTGGGGAAGCTGGTAAATATCTTCAACTTCTCTTTCTGGGGATTGGGATAATGTTGCAACAGGACCTGGTGTGGTAGCAGGGCAAGGATCTATGATGGTGTTTGTTTGAGAAATATTTCCCATGGGATCCCATACAAAATCTTTACATTCACACACATCTTTAGGTTGATCAAGGATAGATGAACAACAAAATACAGGATATTCTTTTATTGCCCAAATGGTTTGTATCAAAGTTTCACCATTTTGAACAAGTTTACTCCATGGAGGCAATCTCTTAGAATCTTGGTAGCAGTAAATACCCCCAGCCAAGCTGCCAACAGAAGCCATACATTGCAGTGGCACCCAATCACCAACTGCATCATCATTGATACTGAATGTACATGAGACATTACCAGGAGGATGATTGACGTTTAACCTTATCCCAGTGAACCAAATTTCTTGAATGGCACCATACGTGTACGCGAAGCATATGTATGTTGTCTTGTCACTTCTCTTTACTGGGTTTATGTCAACCTGAACCGAACAATCATTATCTGTCACACTGAACCTATTCCATTGATAGAAGGGCAAATTTAGAGATTCTGGCTCTGCTGAACTGTAAAATGGAGCTCTGTGTGCGCTCTGTATAGTGACTTTATTACTGTCACATGGATATGGGAATTCAAGTTGCACGGCTTCATCCTCAGTAACCGTGACAATAGAATCACTTTGCATCCGTGCATAATAACTTCTTGATAATGGTATCAGTGCAATAAAGATAACAAATAAAGATATAAGTTCCTGCGACTTAACCATGTTGGATGATAAAATACAGTGTACTAGTAGCTAATTTTGTCCGTTTATAACCAAATGGGCTCTAACTGTGTGATAATGAATAGAGTTTATATCCCTCTGGCTCTGAACAGATGATTTACAAGTAAGAAAAATATTGAAAGGGGATAAAAAAAAAAATATATATATAGGGTTGTACAGGTTATGATGGATGCAAGGTTCTGCTTCCTTTAGTACTGATTGCAGAAAACTTGGGCTATAGTGAATACCGATATTTGATTATGATGTCAGAAATTAGACACGAAAAATAAACACATGTCATCAAAATACAAGTTTGTACAGTTACTCAGTGAAAGAATGCACTTCCTATTTTGTATGTTGTTCGCTTAAATTTCCTTCGTCAAGATAACAGTCAAATATAACGTGATTGTTGGTCTACAATTCGCTTTCCTTTTCCAATGTTGCTCTTCTTAGCATTCCAAAGTCAGATAAGGAGACTAAACTTTTGACGATTATTTCAGCCTTTTAGAAAATCATATATTTCTCAAAGAAGCAAAGAATGACACCCTTATCCTGCTTATTGTTTGGTATCAGAGGACTTCTGTTAAAAGCTGTAATTACAACATCAAACTACATGAAATAAAACAATTATCTTTCCCTTTCCTGTGTACCAGTTGCTCTTCTCACCATTCAAAGATAAGGAAGAAGACTTCCGGAGAATTCAAGCCTTGCAACAATTGTTAGATGTCTAGCACCGCTAAAATAGAAAGTCGTACACTTTTCTATCTACTGATTCTGCTGTGAAGTTCGAAATTCAATAAAGGTTGCTAGTTGGTTGAGATTTCCTTTAAATCCGTTGGCACCAATTCTCAAAGAAGTTAAAAAATTGACACCCTCTTGCAACTTATTGCTCAGTAGAGGAGAAGTTTTGCTCAAATCTGTAATTGCAACTTCGAAATTGCGCCTTTATGTTCTTTCTAATCGTGGATCAGTTTGAAAGTTAGGACTTGCTGTTGTATCGATGACCATCAAAATGAGAACCAGCTAAGTCATCATCCAGCAACACTTTGTTCCTAAGAAATTGAAAAATGTCCACTTTAATATCTATCACATAGATATACATGTACTCTCCCCACGCTGTATATGTGCGGAGATCTGATCTCCACTGATAATAGAGTATAAAAGCAAGAACATTTTAGAAATTTGTGGTCTATCAAATGTAAAATCAGCAAATTATTATCTCTTTTGTATGAGCTCTCCATTTGTTCTGAGTTTCAGAATTTGAGAAAATATCCCTCTTGTTGGTTTTTATTTAAGATATCTGCTTCATACTGAAAGATGTGTAAAGATGTACTATTGATAATTTTCTTCTTTTTTTTCTTTTTTTGAAAAAGTACTTTTTTTATTTATATTTTTGAACGATCGGTGAGGAGAAATTCCAAAAATAGTTTTTTTTTTATTTTATTTTATTTCTTCCCAAACTGAGCTCCCTCCCTACCCCCGCCCCAAGCCCCGCCAAGTCCAGAGTGGATGAACTCTGGCTCCTCAAAAGAGCATTTCTATTTCACTTTGCCTATGAAAAGGTGAACAATCTTATATGTGGTATAATCACAAAATCTATTTTTTCTCCAAATTTAATCAAACTTGATATCAATATTCATCAGCATCTGGTCACAGATTGTAGACAAATACTAAAATCTTACCTTCTTTACACACCTGTAGGCTGTAAAATCGCAAACTGGAAAAAGATATCCACGCCCATATAGTGCTGCTGTTAATTCTCCATCCTCACAAGCTGGTAACTAGTGTGCAAGTAGTAACAGTAGTTGTCGATCATTCAAGAACTTGACTTTTGATTTGTACATATCTTTTTTTGATATACAATATTAACTATTAACCAGTGGCGGATCCAGGGGGGCCGAAACGGCCGCGGCCCCCCCCCCCCCCCTCTCCCTATTGGCGGCGCAAAAAAAAAAGAGGAAAAAAAAAGAAAGGAGAAGAGAAGAAAAAAAGGAGAAGAAAAAAGAAAGGAGAAGAGAAAAGAAAAGAGAAGAGAAAAGAAAGAAGAGAGAGAGAGAGAGAGAAAAAGAAAAAAAGAAAGAAGATACCCCCCCCCCCTCCCCCCACCTCACTCCCACTCCGGGGTCGGAGGGACCGATTTTGTGTTCCCAAAATTTCCGATAAAGGGTCACTTTTATCACGCAACAAAGTCCGGCCCGTAATACACACAAATCCAGCCCGCACTGACTTTACACACCGAAGATAAAGGGGTGCTTTCAAACTAAGAGAGGAAACATACATGCGCGTACTCTAGATAACACTGAGTGGGTGGGGGGTGGGAAGGGGACGGGAAGGGGAAGAGAAAAGTCGGGTGAGAAAGGGGGAAAGACAAGGAAATGGCGCTAAGTGACAGTAACGACGAATAAGGGAAAACGGTAATCGGGAGATTTGGGGTCATTCCAGAAGGCTTGGGAAATGTTATTGAATAGAGGGGCAGGGCCGGCCGCATAAAATCTCGAGCCACGGATTCAAAGTTAAACGTTACAAACAGCCCCTGCTTTTTAAAAAAAATTGAAAAGGGCACAATATTTTGGATGTCTTTTAAATAGAAGCTATATACTAAACAGTCAAATTTCAAATTAACGGTAGGGCCGCTTCACTTGGATTCAGCTCATACCAACTCGCTTGTGCTTATATTTGAACTCATGTTGGTAGTGATAATGGACAGCGGCGGCGATCCTGAGCCCGATAGAGTGACACGTCCCCCCGAAAATTTAGATATATAGCTAGAAAAAAATATACATGTAGCGGGAAAAACGTACATATTGGACTAAAGAATTTTCTAGAATGCATAATTTCAGCATACTACATTGCAAAATCTCACTTGGTCGCTACGCCCCGACCCTCGCCCGATAACACAAAACTAACATATGGCGCTCCCGGTCGCGATTATTTCATGGTTGGTGTATAAATAGATCTTTTTTTCCCTTTCATTTCTACTGACCTATTTTATGCTATCACAATCATGATTGTTTCATTTTCCCTTTATAGCATGCGTAGCTAGGGACGGTAGGGGCAGTAAGAGGACATAGGACGAAAAAAGGAGCAGACAAAGAAACATTTTTGACAAGTCTAAAACGATACAACAAATCATCTTCTTCTTTCTCTAATAATTTAATGAAACGTCAAAGCTTCCGCGCTTCACGCGGGAGAGGGGGGGGAATCAATTCAGACAAGGATTAAGAGTCAAGAACGGTAATCTTTCTCTAATGATTTAATGAAACGTCAAAGCTTCCGCGCTTCGCGCGGGAGGGGTATGGAAACTTAATTCAGAGAAGGATTAAGAGTCGGGAATGGAACAACGAATTATCTTCTTTCTCTAATAATTTCATTAAACTATGAAAGGTCAAAGCGCTGGAGGGGGAAACTGAATTTAGACAAGGATTTAGAGTCGAGAATGAAACAACGAATCATCTTCTTTCTCTAATAATTCAATGAAACGTCAAAGCTTCCGCGCTTCGCGCGGGAGGGGGTATGGAAACTGAATTCAGACAATGATTAACAACCGAGAACGGTAAAACAAATCGTCTTCTTTCTCTAATAATTTAATGAAACGTCAAAGCTTCCGCGTTTCGCGCGGGAGAGGGGGGGGGGATCAATTCAGACAAGGATTAAGAGTCGAGAACGGTACTCTTTCTCTAATGATTTAATGAAACGTCAAAGCTTCCGCGCTTCGCGCGGGAGGGGTATGGAAACTGAATTCAGACAATGATTAAGAATCGAGAACGGTACAACGAATCGTCTTCTTTCTCTAATAATTTAATGAAGCGTCAAAGCTTCCGCGCTTCGCGCGAGAGAGGGAAGAGGGGACTCAATTCAGACAAAGATTAAGAGAACGGTACTCTTTCTCTAATGAGTTAATGAAGCGTCAAAGCTTCCGCGCGGGAGGGGGTATAGAAAATGAATTCAGACAATGATTAAGAATCAAGAGCGGTAAAACGAATCGTCTTCTTTCTCTAATAATTTAATGAAACGTCAAAGCTTCCTCGCTTCGCGCAGGAGAGGGGGGGGGAACTCAATTCAGACAAGGATTAAGAGTCGAGAACGGTACTCTTTTTCTAATGATTTAATGAAACGCCAAAGCTTCCGCGCTTCGCGCGGGAGGGGGTATGGAAACTGAATTTAGACAATGATTAAGAATCAAGAACGTTACAACGAATCGTCTTCTTTCTCTAATAATTTAATGAAACGTTAAGCTTCTGCGCTTTGCGCTAGAGGGGGAAATCTGAATTCAGAGAAGGATTGAGGGTCGAGAATGGAACAACGAATTATATTCTTTCTCTAATAATTTCATTAAACTATGGAAGGTCAATGCTTCAGCGTTTCGCGCGGAAGGGGGAAAACTGAATTCAGACAAGGAATAAGAGTCGAGAATGGTAAAACAAATCGTCTTCTTTCTCTCATATCAATTAATGAAAGGTCAAAACTTCCGTGCTTCGCGCGGGAGGGGGGGAGGAACTAAATTCAGACAAGGATTAGGAGTCGAGAATGGTACAACGAATCCTCTTCTTTCTCTAATAATTTCATGAAACATTAAAGCTTCTGCGCTTCGCGTGTAATGGGGGGGGGGGGAACAGCGAGCTGCCCGAATATGAATTTGTTATATCTTTTCTCGTATATTTTGGTGATAAATAACACTTTCACAAAATACATATTATTCTCAAATTTTTGCTCGCTCGCTTCGCTCACTAGCCGAATTGTGAAACCAGAAAATTACTTTTTTCGGGCAAGAAGCTTCAGCCCCCCCCCCCCCCCCCGATGAAAATGTCAAAAAAAAATACCGGTATGGTGCTTCTAATATGACCTTGTCAGTATTGGTATGTTGAGTTGAAAAACGATCTGCGCAATTTTCAAATTTCCGCCCCCCCCCCCTATTGGAAAATCCTGGATCCGCGCCTGATTAACCAATATCAGTTCAAAGTTTTCTTGATATCGTCCAGTAAATCTCTACAGCCAAGCTGTCAAGAGCATTATCTTAACATTGTTTGCAACTGGTAACAGTAGGTGTCAAACATTCAAGGACTTGGCTTTTGATATGCACGTAATCTTTCGTTGTACATTAATAATTAATCCATACAAGTTCAAAGTTGTCTTACTCATTCATAGTTTGAAGAAGTAAAAAGGAGTTGAATAAATAAACCAATATGAGAGGAAACTGCAAAATTATATCGCTAATTTGCAAGATTCTACATACAAATAGTGATTCTATATTTTACACCAAATTGCTAAAATAGAGAATTGTAATGATCAATTACACTTGAATCCCTTTTTTCAAGAAAAACACAACTTAAGAAATATGCTTAAAATTCTTTGTGATGTTCGCTCTTTCTTTTCATGTATAACGTGTGAATGGACCAAAAATGGACACTGTAGTGATTGTACTGGGTTCAAGACATGCACTATTTGCCTATGTTAAACTTCAAGCTCATTTAATAGTAGTTGGTTTATTTAATTTTTCCCACACTGTAAAATTGAGTGATGCAGAATTTTAAACGTTAGAATAAATTTCAAATAGATTTCAAGCATAGACCTCATCCTGTAAGTCAACATTTACATTTCCCCTTTCCTGGATTTTATGAAGCTCATCTCAATTTTATGTATCTATATACATGTACATGCACATCAAAGAAACAAACACAAAATAAAGAAAATAATGATTTAGACTTTTTCACATAAACAACAATCAGTGATATTCAGAAATTGATTTTTAAACGGCATTTATACTTCCACTTTTCACAAGGATGTGAACAAAGAGAATTTTTCTAATCCGTGACAATTTGATTTTTCTGATTCAATATCTGACCAAGAGTACTCTTAAATAATAAAAGTGTGTGATACCTTTAGAGTGATTTTTTTTTTTTTTTTTACATATCCCTTGTATTAAAAGAAAAGGCCAAAAAGAAGGACATTCGAATTAGACTGTATGTGAACAAACATATTAAAATTCATGTAGTTTATGTAGTGATGCACGTAGTTGGAAGGAAAACAAGCACTTGGTCCGTGCTATTAGCAGATCAAGATTGAGATAAGAATAACTGTACAAAGCAAACAAAATTGGCACATTGCATTTAAATTGCTATGTCACGTGAACAAATCTTACCCGTAGAACTTGTAGAATTTGGATACTGAGTAAATATTTCATTTGGGTATCATACTGTCCGAAATGCATATTGTGACGTTAATAATGTTGTTAAAGTACACAGTTAATTGTCTCATTAGATTATTTAATATAATGAATACAATTAAAATTTCACTCTTGCAAAGCAGCTCGTTTCACCTTTACCAAATCTGCCACAACCCAGCTAAAATGCTACTATTAAAGCCCTCGTCACACCAAACTATAGTTCTCACTACGTTCTCGAAAATGTTGCCTAACGGCCTCAAACTGTGTGCGAACGGAGTAGAACGTAATAGCAACTGTTTGCGACCTGTTTAACGACTTTATGGACGGGCTCGGACTGGACTAATGTCTCTAATACGATCCTAGTTCGTTCATCAACAGTCCACAATACGTCCAACTCGTCTGTACCCGTCCACAGTCAGTTCATATCAAGTTCAGATCGGATAAATTTGCTATTTCCAAGCAGTCCAAACCATTTTTACTAGTTCGGAACTTGTTCTAACTAGTTTATAACCCAACCGGCCCGTTCAGAGACAGTTCAACTCGACCTCATCTCGTTCTTAGTGCGTTCGAACGCGCTTCTATCGTGCTCTGCAATCCCGTCCTGGTTCGAGTGCTATACAAACCCAGCGCGTTCTTTCTCATTGATGCTCGACCACATCACGTGGTAACACGTTCCTAGTAGGATCGAAGTACGGCAAGTCCGTTCGTAGTACGTCCATCTCGTTTTAAGTACGTTGTCACTCCGTCCAATTGCAGGACGGGGAGAATTTTGAACAGGCTAAAAGTTCTAGACCACCCTTCCCGTCTAAGCCAGTCCGAGCCCGTCCATTAAGTCCTTAAAAAGATCGTAAATAGTTGCTTATACGTTCACTCCGTTGACACACAGTGCGAGCCCGTTCGGTAACATTTTCCAGATCGTAGTGAGAACTAGTTTGGTCTGCAAAGCCTAAAGCGTTGAAGTTGAACGGGAATGAGGAATGGCGAGAACGCGCTGGGTTTTTATAACTCCCGAGTCAGGACGGGATTGCACACGCTCTAGGAGCGCGTTCGAACGCACTCAGAACGAGATGGGGAAGAGTTGAACTTCCTCTGAATGGGGTGGTCAGGTTAAAAACTAGTTAGAACAAGTGGCGAACTAGTTAGAATGGATTTGGGCGTATTGGGAATGAGGTAGAACTAGTTAATAATGGGTTTAAACTGACTACAGACCCGCCCCCCCCCCCCACTCCTGGGTGGGAATGACCGCATGCGTGTTACCAAAATGTCCGGTAAAGGGGTACTTTTCACGCACCAAAGTCCGGCTCGTACCTACACAAAATTGACTTTACACACCGGACTTAGGGGTGTTTTCAAAAGGAGGGAACACGCATATGCGTACCCTAAATAACACTGAATGGTGGGGGGGCGGGACTACGGACTGACTTGGAGTGCCTAATCTACCTGATCTGAGCTTATTATGAACCGTCTGTGGACGGGGTACAAACGAGATGGACGTATTGAGGACTGTTTACGAACTAACTAGGATCGTATAATAGACATTTTTTTACACATTCTGCCCCGACCACAACCAGTTTTACGATTTTCTGGGACGGTTCCAGAACGTAGTGAGAACTAGTTTGGTGTGATGGGGGCTTAAGGAATATAGAAATCGTAGATTTCTCACGATAGCACGCTGGAAAGATGCAAAATCTGTAAAGTTCTAGAAGAAGTGTAACAACAAGTTCATTTTTTTTTTTTTTTTGGTCTCGAAATTTGAAAATTTGACATTTTGCTCCGTTGGGGGGGGGGGGTAAGGTCACCTTTTTTAGGTCAGCCATGGGAATATTTTTTTTATTTTTTATTTTTTTATTTTTTTATTAAAAAAAAAAAAAAAAACCAAAAAAAAAGTTTTTTTGTTTTGTTTAGGGGGGTTTATACACATAAAAATACCAAAGGGGGGGGGTTTAACCCCTCAAACACCCCCCCCCCCCCCTGCGTACGCGCCTGTGAGATGCAGAACGCGAGAATGAAACCTCAGTCAGTTTGCTTATCATAAAAGAGCCGGAAAAGAACGAAATGTAAGTATGTTTACAAAGGTAGCATTTCGATATCAGTGTTCTTATCATTTTACAACTGAGTTCATTAATACTAATTTTTATGAGATACTTAATGCGAAAATGAAACTGTGACTTTTACATAGCTGGTATCAGTGCTCCCATCATTTTATAGTTAGAGGCCTTGTGTCTACAAAGCAACCTTATTTCGTCATTCCCATCATAAGTAACAAATTGTGATAAATAGGGATGCGCGTGTGAGTTTGAAATAGGGTTTTTAGAGACACATGTTATTGGAAATATGTTATTGGAATGTAAATGGGATTTACAAAAGATGGGATGGGACAAAATCTTCCTCAAAACTTGACGAACAAGATTTCGTGAACGTTTTTAATCAATTTGACATCATCTGTTTGGCAGAAACGAAAATTGGACCGAAGGAAAATATGTCGTTACAAGGATATACCGAAAAGATCATTTGCAGAAAGAGGCATAAAAATGCGAAATCGGACTCTGGTGGCTTGGCCTTGTATGTTAAACAGGCTATTAAACATCGCGTCACTATTATCAATAATACCTCTAGCGAATATTGCTGGATAAAACTACATAAAAATAAATCTGGTACATCAGATGATTTATATATTTGTTTCGCCTACATAAGCCCAGAAAATTCTACCTTTTCTTCAAACATAGATATAATCGAAGCAATAATGAAAGACATCGCAAAATATAAAAATCAAGGAAAGTGCATGGTTATTGGTGATCTAAATGCACATACCAATACCATAGCTGATGCAAATGAGTTCGACTCAATGGACGACAGTAAAACACTACCTTTACCAAATTCATTGAGTTGTCCTGAGTCTATGACAAGGAGGAACCAAGACACCAGGCCCGTAAACAAAAGAGGAAAAGATGTAATCCAGTTTTGTAAAGCTTGTGATCTAAGAATTGTCAATGGACGTAAATTGGGTGACCTGACTGGAAAGTTCACATGCTACGAGTCAAACGCCAAAATACCGAGCGTAATAGATTACGTTTTAGCTGAAATTGAAGCTATGGACGATATTCTTTTCTTTTATGTGAAAGACCTGAATATTTTCTCAGATCATTGCCCCATTGTTACAACCCTTAAATCGAGTATCTATACAAATACTAATTCATGTAGAGTTGAAAACCAGGTGTTAAAACCACACCCGAAAGCCTACATATGGGAGCCCCATATAAGCGACGAAGCTTTTATAAAAGCTCTGGGAATACCCCTCGTATTAGATAAAATAAAGGAAATAAAAGAAATGGTTTATGAGCCAAATAGTCAAGGTATCGAAAGCGCAGTGAATGACTTTACAAACTGTATTTTAACAATTGCCGATAAAGCTAGAATAAGGCAAAAAATACACAGAGTAAGAAAGAAACGGAAGAAAAGAAGTAGAATACTAAGTGCCGAATGTTACGCCCTAGGGCGTCGTGTAAAGACGCTGTGCAAACAAGTGTGTAGAAACCCTTTTGATCGAGGCCTCAGACAACTGTATTACGCTAAGAAAAAAATGTTAAAACAGAAGTTGAGAGATATAGTACGCAAAGAGAGAAATCAGATCATAAACAAATTGGATACTCTGTATAGTGAAAACCCTAAGGAATATTGGAATCTGATAAAGGATCTAGAAAATTTACACACTGAAAAGAAAAGACCTGGAAACAGTATACAACCAAACATGTGGTTTGACTATTTCAAGAACCTTATGAACAAGAATCCAAAACTGTCAAAAGAACAAAAAGAAATTAAAAACTTTACGGACGACGCAATACTGCAAAAAAACTTCTCATCTTTAGATTTTAGGATAACTCCAAATGAAGTTCTAGGATGTATTGAAAAATTGAAAAGAAATAAGGCCCCAGGAAATGATTCAATTTTAAACGAAATGCTAAAGGCAAGCCGATTTGTTTTGACACCGATTTTAGCAAAGATATTTAACTTAATCTTAATTAGTGGTTGTTTCCCTGAAAACTGGTCAGTGAGCCTTCTAAAACCGCTTTATAAAAGTGGGTCTGTATGTGACCCCTCAAACTATCGAGGAATAAGCCTATCCAGCTGTCTTGGCAAATTATTTTGTTCGGTTTTAAACCGACGTTTAGTACAGTTCCTTGAAGACAATGAACTGTATAAACCCAATCAAATTGCGTTCAGAGCGGGCTACAGAACGTCTGACCACATGTTTGTTCTAAAAACAATAATAGATAAATATGTAAGAGGCCGGGCAAAGAATGATAAGAAAGGTTTATATATATGTTTTATAGATTTAAGGAAAGCCTTTGACAATGTTTGGAGGGATGGTCTTTGGTATAAAATGTTAAAACAAGGTATTGGTGGTAATTTTCTGAGAGTGCTACATGACATGTATTTAAAATGTAAAGTATCCATAAAACTAGACGAGGGCGTCACCTCGTGTTTCAATACGAATACCGGAGTAAAACAAGGGTGTGTCATTAGCCCGACATTATTCAATATGTTTTTAAATGATGTTGTAGATATTTTTGATACCTCAGTTAGTGAACCAGTAACGCTACATGACAAGGACTTGAACTGCATAATGTATGCAGACGATCTAGCAATTATTTCTAAATCCCCTCAAGGAATGCAATACTGTTTAGATAAATTCACTCAATATTGTAACTCTTGGATGTTGAATGTTAATGTCACCAAAACTAAAATAATGATATGTAATAAGTCAGGCAGGTTGAATGATAAGAGTGATTTTGAAATAAACGGGGAAAAACTTACCTCGGTAAAGGAAATGAAATATTTAGGCATTGTTTTTAGTAATAATGGATCGTTCAAAATGGCGACAAGGGACTTAGCGGATAAGGCCAGGAGAGCATTATTTAAACTTTATAAATCTTTCGGCAATTATACGCCCAGTATTAAAACCTTATTACACCTGTTTGATGCAACTGTACAACCAATTTTGCTTTATGGATCTGAAATTTGGGGTGCTAGTGCAATAGACATGAAGAAAATTCTTCAAATAGAAACAGGGAAAACAGGACTGTATTATAAAAACGATTTTGAGAAAGTACACATTCAGTGTTGTAAAAATATCTTAGGGGTAAACCGCAAATGCAGCAATTTAGCAGTTTCAGCTGAAATTGGAAGGCATCCTCAACTTATTCAAATTGCAATAAACATGCTCAAATATTGGATACGAATACGGAGTTTGGATGAAAATGGCCTTGTCTATAAATCTTTTGAAGAAAACAAAAAATTAGTAAATAACGAACAAAGCTGTTGGTTAATGTCAATTCGGGATATCTTTAGTTCACTAAATATTTGTAATAATGGAAATGAGACCGTATTGGACCCTGAAAATATACAAATTTCTCATAAAGATTTTGTCGAGTTATGTAAACTTTGTTTGGAAAAGAGATTTGATGAACAATTAAAACTAGACTTATTTGATGATAGGGATACCCGTAAAGGAAATAAACTCAGAACCCTCAGACAATTTAAAAACTCAATCAAGCAAGAAAAGTATTTATCTCATATACCAAATATAAATTTAAGAAAAAATATCACCAAACTACGTCTAAGCGCGCACAACTTACCCATAGAAACAGGAAGGTATAAAAGACCAGAAAAAACTCCCCCGAATCTACGATTCTGTGAAGACTGTAATATGAATCTTGTAGGAGATGAATTCCATATAATTATGAAATGTGACAAGTATAAAGATTTACGAGTAGATTTTATAGAAACAATTAGTAATCTGGAAGAAAATGTTTGTAATTTGGATAGTCAAGAAAAATTCATATTTATAATGAGATTAGATAATGAAGTTGTAATAGATAGTTTTTCTTTGTTCACCAAAAACATAATTGCAATGAGGGGTAATTTTTAGATACTATATGTTATAACAAAGTAGTCGTGTACAATCTTATGCTTTTGTTTTAAAAGTTCTCATTTACATATTTCGTATTGCATGACTTATTGTTTATTTAGAAAGGTGTTGTAAATGTTTTATATTATGTTTTATATATCGATTGTTGCATTACATTGTAAAGTGATTATAACTATGTCTATAAACAGAATATTGATGTACATCAATGATGTTTAATAAATACAATACATGTATTAATCATAAATGATTATGACCTTTAACCATCACCGTTCGAAGATGTGACACGATGTCGAACCTGTGTCTGATCAGAGACAATTTGTAGGCGAAGACAGAGAGCTGATTGTACCTTGGACATTACCACTAGACCAACTCACATCCCCCCTCCCCCTGAACGCCAGTTATCAGGTCATAGCGTTCTTACAGGCTCTCGCTGACACTCCTCAATTTCAGGCTTTTTCAAACTTCATAAATATTATTAGAGCCTATTTTCAGTGTCAGTGGGTAAAACCAACTAGTATCCCTGTGATAAAATCAAAGATGCAACGAACACTCACATTTCTTAAAACAATAGATATTCATTAAAAGAAATATTCAAATACATGCGAAATTGACATGTCCCCCTGTTCTCGAAATTACAATAATCTAATTTAAATTTTGATGAATATTTAGCACACTTATTCCTTGCAATACCGGAAATAATTTGATATTTTAGCATTTTAGGAATGTACAGTATGTTAAATTCTATGTTCATTTCGAATCGACCCTACATGCGCTGATCACAAAGACTTGCCATTAAGTTTCAGAGGAGACTAAGTTTTTTATGACTTACAGAACGTGAAAATGTGAATAGAGGGTTGCACTGTTTAATCAGTGTACCTATTCTTCTTCACCTATAAGTTTCAGAAGATTGATTTTTGTAAGGTAAAGATATGAAATGTGAACATTTCGTATCCGTGTATCTGTCATTCTGTCTTGCAAACTCAGCATATCATCTCAAAGACAACAAAAATCATACTGGCTATTTGTCAACCCAGTTCGGGCGTGTCCAGGGGCAATCATATAGGCCAAGAGCATTAGGTCAAAATAGGCTTAAACCTGGACATTTTTGGTAACAAGCTGATTTTTTCAGGATAGGTCCATGAATATGTCTAGATTAACATACTAAAAGTCCTCATAAATCCTCCTTGAGCGTTTTCCGTAATCCAAGATGGCGTCCAAAATGGCCGCCATATCCTGAATTTCTTATAGCTTTGCAAATAGATCACCCAAATACAAAATGTAAATGTCTAAATATATGTTTTTTTAGCATAAGGAACTCATTAAAATTCATGTTGATAAATTTTGAAACACACAAGTAGCTATAAACCACTTTTGCCCATCCCGAAATCCAAATTGGCGCCCAAAATTGCCGCCATTTTCTGTATTTCTTATAACTGTGCAACTAGATAACCCGAATACCAAATTTAAATGTCTAAATATATGTTTTCGGCATAAAGAACTGAACCAAATACTTATTAATACATTTTTTAACACACAAGTACCGGTAAAACTACTTGAGCCCTTTCCGAAATCAAAAATGGCACCCCAAATGGCCACCATTTCCAATTTTATCTCATTGTATTAAAGTAGATACGTTATGAATACAATCAAATGTCTATACTAGAAAAGCACCATTGTAATACATATCAGTACAAATAAACCTTTCATTAAATAATTAAATACTTCTTATACATAAAATGTATACACCCACCCATACACCCACACACCTGAAGTGTGGCTCACGTGAACAGATAGACATCTTGAGCTGAGCAACATGAGCTTTGTCCTTCATGGAGTGGTTTCATGAAAGTGGCCATGCAGAGTGACCAGTACGAGAATTGAAACTCTGCCCTTCATAAATTTAGACACCTCCAATCCGAGTACCATATCTACACGTACGGCACTATACTTTGCACAGTCACAATGTGAAAAACATCACTTAAGAATATGTTCAGTAACATTTGACCAGCCCTCGTACATCAAGGCAGCAGAGATTGTAGCTTCTTCTCAAGACCTAGGAAAAGTAATCGTCCGTTTTGGCGGATTTCACCTCCTCATGTCATATCTCGGCAGCATATAGTCCACGTCATGGGCGGAAGTATGCTTGCAGAGCCATGGAAGACGGTGTACGCCAAAGGGTCTGTCATACAATGCAATCTGGTCATGCATTTTCCCCTTCTCTTCGTGCTAACATTCTTACTTCAGCTGCCCTAATTGGCGTGTTGATGGGTAAACCTGGCGTCTTAGACACCATAGATAAGGACCACTTAGCGAATCTGTATGGTGCACTCCTCAACCAGGACAAGAAGGTGACTGCTGTACCTGAGACGAGTGTGTCAAACAGTTAAAGTCAGATCATTTCACAACTCATTGACCGGGCAGCAGGACACAGTAGAACAGGGAAACTTTGGTTGCAGTATATCCAACATTTATGTGTCTCTTCTGCAATGTTTCATTCCAGCTGAAAGGACAGGGGACTGGAAGCTCCATCTCAGCTGTGTGAGGGAAATGATACAACATTTCCATGCTGCAGGACATCTTCCCTAGTTAAAATCTGCCAGGTTGTTTTTACAACAGATGGAAGCTCTAGCGCAAACCATGCCAGGAAATGAATATACACAATTCACAGAAAAGGGATACTTCACCATCCGCGTGGATTCATTCTGAGGTTGAAACTTCTCTGATCAGACGGTGCGGTAGCTGAAAACATCTAGAGAAATGACTCGTGGACGTGGAATCACAGACAGTACATTGGCTAAGTGGGTTCATGCACTTCCTCAATGTGTTCCTACCTGTGATGAACTGGAACAGTTCACCGGAGTACACACTGGTACATCAGAGCAGCATAAAGACATATAGCAAAGTTCCAGATCAAGAGACAGTAAAGAAAGATGTATCTTTGTTGGATGGCTGCAGGCACATCACCATTTGCTGGATATGGAACTAATTGCCTGGTCTCCTTGTCAACTGGCATCGTCGCTGGCTCATCTGTTAATTGCGATTAACCTGTACAAATCGGCCTAGTAGCGGCATCCGAAACGAATGCATGGTAGGAAGTTTACAGATATCAAGCTACGTAAATCGTAAGGACAAGGTGAAGGCCATTGGTGCCAAGAGTAAGAGAGTGAAAATCAGGGGACAAAGCACATAAGTCAACCCAACCCTACTGTTCAACAGAATAACAACACTGAGATGGAATCGTTCTTTGCATATGATCTTATTCTCAGGCACTTTCCCTTTCAAAGATGGGATGATGCGGAAGCCAACAAAGTCTCCTGCTGAATTCGTTCTCCAAGCAATCCAACCTGCTAGAAATTGTCTCTTTGTTTAAGATGGTGGTCGCCATCCCTTAAGCATTATGGAGCTCATTTGACGGTGGTGTTCGATGGATATGGAAGTGCAACTTCGACAAAGGTAGCTTATTTATTTATTTATTTATTTCTTCCGTTTTATTTAAACACGGTAGCCCCGTCAGTAATCACAGTACTGTTTTCCCGGGGGCCCTGTACACAAATGCAACATATGAAGAAACAAACTACTTGAACAATATAAATATCAGTAGCTGAGCAGAGATGAATAGCCCAACAATGTACCTCTTTATTTGATGATAATATATTTTCAATATATGCCAACAAGCACAACCCAAAACAGCTTTCCTTGCCAACAACAACAATAAGATGAGACTTATACAAACTCTACGTGACAAAATACGTATCAAGCAGGCAGAAGCGAATGCCACTACCCTGATTGTCTCTACAGCACAAGCAGTAGCAGAGTCAGAACAGGTGCCTGTTGTTGTCGTTGGTAAGGACACAGACTTACTGGTCATGCTAGTTGCTCCGGCAACCACTTCCACAGATATGCACATGCTATGCCGCAGTAATCCTGTCACGGTCTTCAACATTCATGAAATTCAGCATGCCATAGGGGACACTAGAAATTGCCTGATGATTCTTTATGCTGTGACAGGGTGTGATATGGTCTCTGCAATCTACCGTCAGGGCAGTCGTAAAACTTTCAATATGGTCCACGAGAAACTTGACTATGACTTGCTTGATATATTCGCAGTGGAAGCACCCATGACGAGGTAAAAAAAAGAGCCGGGAAAGCTTTTATGGGGCCAGCGGTTTTTAATATCTTGATGACTACCGTCACACTACATACAATTAAACGGGCAATTGGTCGCAGTTCTCCGAGTTCATCCTTTCAGTTAGAAAGTCTACCTCCAACTAGTGCTGCAGCAAAGCAACATCCATACCGCACCTATATCTTACAGTCATTATGTATAAAAAGCTTTAGCGACCTTGGTACTAATGTGTCTACATTTTCAGTTCCTTCTAATGTTGAGTACTCTTCACGGTTGCACACTGTCAGTCTGAGAGGATGATGGAAGCAGCCATATGTGTATGTGGGTGTGTGTGTGTGTGTGTGTGTATTTTATGCATAAGAAGTATTTTTTAATTAAAAGATTGTTGTACTGGTATGCATTTCAATGGTGCTTCTCTAGTCTAGACATTTGATTATATTCATAACGTATCTACTTTAGTACAATGAGATAAAATTGGAAATAATGGCCATTTTGGGTGCCATTTTGGATTTCGGGAAGGGCTCAAGTGGTTTTACTGCTACTTGTGTGTTTCAAAATTGGTTAATAAGTATTTGGTTGAGTTCCTTATGCTGAAAAACATATATTTAGACATTTAAATTTGGTATTTGGGTTATCTAGTTGCAAAGTTATAAGAAATACAAGAAATGGAGGCAATTTTGGGCGCCATTTTGGATTTCGAAAAGGGCTGAAGTGGTTTATAGCTACTTGTGTGTTTCAGAATTTATCAAAATGTATTTCATTAAGTTCCTTATGCTAAAAAAACATATATTTAGACATTTACATATTGTATTTGGGTTATCTAGTTGCAAAGCTATAAGAAATTCAGGACATGTCGGCCATTTTGGACGCCATCTTGGATTGCGGAAAACGCTCAAGGAGGATTTATGAGGACTTTTAATATGTTAATCTAGACATATTCCTGGACCTATCCTGAAAAAAATCAGCTTGTTACCAAAAATGTCCATATTAAAACTAATGCTCTTGGCCTAATATTTTAAAGCTTATCAACACTAATGTGGCTAGGAGGGATTAGACCACACAGCGAGGTCTCTGACAGGTGGCTATCTCATCAACTCAGCTCTCAAATAACATAAGAAATAGAGGATCATGGGGGACCAACAGGCACCGATTAGGGAAGTTTTCTATATAGAGGGAGCAAGTAGCTACAAGTAGGACAGTGGGGCTTTAAAAGGTCATATTTCTGAGGTAAAATAATTATGAACACCCAAAAATCTAATACCATCGTGTTCATTACTCTTATAATGAAAGAAGATTCGTAACTCCGAAAGATAAGTATATTACTCCAAAGGGGTAGGCGTGGGGAATGTATTTCCCATTTTCGTTCCTAAATTTTTCCGGCATGGGAATCGCTCCGGCCTTCTTGTTGTTCTGAAAATGAGTGCTTTCCCCCAATTTTATTTAAAAATGTATTTCTTTATTTTCATTATTTCATCCACTTTCTCTCAGAGGGGGCCGTGGCCGTTTTGTTCACCTTTTATTCGCCTAAGCCGAAAGTAGTGACATCAAGAAAATTCCTTAACTCGCCTTTCTTTCTAAATTTGGACAACTTCCAATCACACTAGCACAACTTCAATATCAAAATTAATCTATTATATCTTTGGATGCCATTTCAATGAGGTATTATCAAATAGAAAAAGGTCTGTTTTTTCCTAAGTCTTATCATTGTTTGCCTAAACCAGGGGCGTAAATCCCGGGGGGGGGGGGGGATGGGGGGGCTGCATTCCCCCCCCCCCCCCCTGGCTTGAAGTAGGGGGGATGGCCTGTACAATCATCCCCCCCTGATATTACAACAACAACAAAAAAGAGAGAAAAAAGGAAGAAGAAGAAGAAAAAAATGTGATTGTTTCAATTTCAGCATAATGCATGAGAAATCAGTTTTTTTTTTTTAATGTATGTATAACTGTATAGCCTACACGTATACAGTATGTCACGATCATTAAGAGTAGTTTCGCGACGTGCGCGAACAAGCACTTCATAAACTTCAGAATAATTTTTCGTTATTTTGCAAGGTATTATTATAGCCAAGACGTAAAGTGCGCGAGCGCGCGAGCGCTTAAAAAGTGCAATCATGTACAGTAGATGCCCGGCTCCCCCCACTAAGTGTTATTTAGGGTACGCGTATGCTCGTTCCCTCCCTTTGAAAGCACCCCACCCCCACCCTATCTCAGGACTGCCAACATTTCTGAATCCCTCTTTCGCCGGCTTTTCGCTGGCTTTTCCTGCCTTGGAGACCCCCCCCCCCCCCCCAAAAAAAAAAAAAAAAAAAAAAAAAAAATCCGGAACACTGCTAAATGTACCACACCCCCCCCCCCCCCCCCCCCCCAATTTCAGGTGAGCTCTAGTCGATCGACGGGGACTGGGGGCCAATGCTTTTACTTTTCAAAATGAAATAATCCTGAATGAGCTTTCAAAGCTAGCAGGAATTTCAGGAATTTGATCCCGGGATTTGATCAATTTTTCTATGATATTCAAGATATTTTATAACCTCCTTTTTACATTTCTCAGGTGTCCAAAGAGAGAGAGAAAAAAGCCCACTCCCCTTTTAAAAGAAATTAAGAGTCGAGAATGGTACAACGAAACGTCTTCTTTCTCTAATGATTTAATGAAACGTAAAAGCTTCCGCGCTTCGCGCGGGCGGGGGAAGGGAAAAACTGAATTCAGATGAGGATTAAAAGTCGAGAACGGTACAACGAAACGTCTTCTTTCTCTAATGATTTAATGAAACGTAATAGCTTCCCCGCTTCGCGCGGGAGGGGGGTGGGGTGACTGAATTCAGACGAGGATTATCTTCGAGAACGGTACAACGAATCGTCTTCTTTCTCTTATAGTGTTTGTTGTTTGTTCGTTTGTGTGTGTGCGTGTGTGTGTGTGTGTTATGTGTTTGTGCGTGCGCGATCGCGCGCGCTTGCGTAAATTAGTGTGGGCGTGTGCTCGTGCTAGTATGTGATGGCTATCGCCGATCATCCCCCCCCCCCCCCCCACTCCTCGGTACGGATTTACACCCCTGGCCTAAACTATGCAAACATTTGTCATTTACACTTTTTAAGTCGAATTTTGTTTAAGGCAAACTAGTTTTCTTTTGCAGCCTCAACAGATTTGATTTATGCAGAGTTAACTGTATCGGTAAGATTGCAATCACAAGCCAACCTGTATAGAAAGACCGACCAAGAGAGACACGAAAATCAACTGTGGTCTTTTTTAATGGACAGCCAGTGAAAACGAATTCGTTTAATCAAATTGTGGAAATTATTCCTAGCTCATTTTTTCCTGATTAACGTGTCGTATGAATGGGAAGAAAATGAAGTTTCCTAAATATGTAGTTTTCTCTTGGAATTACAGATACCGCCCGCCAAATGACTTTACGGTACCCTCTCTTCAAATTGTTTTTAATCACTCATGCGTGAGAAATATGCATCATATTCGTTGCATCAAATGAAAGAGGTGGATCTAAGCTTTACAAATATGTGTCATTTATTAATTATAATTGTGATTAAGTTATGATAAAACCTCGATAACTCTCGGTTTCGTTTTTTTAGGGGCGACGCACTGTATACAATCCGCAGTGTAAGTCCAAAAGGAAATATGAAGAATGCATAGAAAAAATTTAAGCAAATAATATACAACAAACTAAATTATGAGAAGGATAGTGCGTAAGCATGTCAATTTTACATGGTCATATGTGTCCGGTATAATTATTGCCTATTATAATTTAAAAGGAGCTGAAGCACAGCACATCTCAATACTGTGAAAAGACTAATTGCCTCCCAAATACTTAAATTAGGGTAATGACGTGCTAAGGGGTATACAGCAAAGAATCATAATATGAAAAATGCTTATTAAAAGAAAGTTTGAAGTCTAGAAAAGAATATATAAACAACACCCCAAAACAAATCAGCAAATGATATTCAATGATCATTGTTAGTTTAATTTGTTTACTAGTAAACCTGTACATTACAAAAACTCTAAACATCAGTTGACCACAAGGAGTATGATTTTCCATGTTTGAGCTTATCCAAGCTCTATCAATAATAACAACAATAACATGTTTTCTTATCATAGTAGGCCTAATAATGTCATACAATCATCAGATAATAAGAAACCAAACTGATCAGAGCGAATTAACAGCAAAGCAGAATGTACATAATTTATGTTTAGCTACTAAAATATACCACAATAAGCAACTATAATAAACAGTGTATCATAATAAGATAATATAAAGTTCTGATGCATAACAATAGATGGTTGTACAAACATACATTATCTGATAACCAATGAATTAAAAGCTATTAGTATTAGTAGTAAATATACAAAGACAGAACATGATATTCAAACATTCATAAGCAATCTGGCTTAGTAATAGTAGGCCTAATAATCTCAGACAATCATCGGATAAACTTAGAGTTTAGATGTTATATTAATATAATATACAACCAAAAAGAAATTGTATTTGTTGTCCAATTTGTTATATTTGTTATATTAAGTTAACCAATGAATTATTCATACTCCTTGTAAATTTCATATTTCACAAGTCAAGAACGAAAGTTGGACTGTTTGAATTAGGGTTTTTGTTGAATACCTCTAGATGTAAGCTTTAATATGTTACACTCTCGAAAATATACATCGGGACAAATCAATGTTTTTGACATACTTAATTTATTTATACAAAACGTGGTTGGGGTATGAATAATTAAGTTGTTAACTGTTTATACAGGTATGTTTATGTAAATTCATGTTTTACATGTACATGTACATATGTTCATTTAATTTTGTAATTTGCTGTCTGTATAACCCTCAAATCTTCACCTCTCTGACCTCACATAGATCAGATGCTGCTATCAATATCATGCACCTGTGAGTGATCTGCTATGACTATAGGGACTCGTTGGTAGACGACAATTATGAGGTAAATTTCTTTCTTTTTTCTCTCCATATGATAACGATATGAAGGAGAATTTCTAGGAAAATTTGTTTATCGATCTATATAAGGTGATTTTCTTCAGATCAATTTATTTAGATGTTGTGTTATCCCCCAAACACATAAACATTCCTACTGACTAAATGGATGTCGGTTAACCTTCTCATGGAAGAAAGTAATGATTGATTTCTGTCGTCCTACCTTTTTCTTTCAAATTGTTGAATTTAAAGTTCAAAATCAACCCAACACACACATGTACTTGTATTTTGTCATTCTCTTTAGCATTACAAAGATCACAAAAATTTTGTTGAATACGTCGTATGTTCTATACCAGCACATTGTCCTGATTTGGTAAAAGAATAGATAACTCAATACATCAATACATGAATAAACCTTAACTGATTTACTTCATTCTACACACCTTTTTATACGTAAAATGCAACAGTACATCGCAGAGGCAAGATGTTTGATTACATTATCAATGACCTTACAGCCATTCCTTTAACCACATAACTAAAAGGTAAATACCAACTTTTGTACCAGCACTATTATTTTCGATTATTAATCATATATTACATGGGTTATTTATAAGCATTTACCCGATTGGCTTAAATGTTACCACATGACACTCAATAACTTTATTATTATTATAATTATTATTATTATTATTATTATATATTCGACCATTCATAAAAATAAAAAAATTCAATACAGCATGGCGAGAGACAACTTCAAGTACATAATAAGAATGAACAAACAAATGCCAAGAGATAAGGGAGCAGCAAGTGGGTCAGGGTGTACACAAGTGAAGTTCAACACTGTTGTCCGGAGGCATGTGCCCCCACCAGGTGCGTACGCAGGGGGGGGGGTAGGGTCGAACCCCCCTCAAATAGTTTGTGTGTGTGTGCGTGCTTTGGAGGAAGAAAGAAAAAAATATATATATATATATATATATATATATATATATATATACAGTGCGTCCCAGAAAGAACGAAACCGAGAATTATCGTTGTTTTATCATAACTTAATCACAATTATAGTTAACAAATGACATATATTTGGAAAGCTTAGATCCCCCTCTTTCATTTGATGCAACTCATATGATTCATATTCCACGCATGAGAGATTAAAAGAAATTTGAAGAGAGGAAACCAAAAAGTCATTTGGCAGACGGTATCTGAATTTTAAAAAGAAAATCACATTTCTAAAAAGTTCAATTTCTGCCCTTTCTAATGACACCTCAATCGGGAAAAATGAGCCAGGAATAACAAAGTTCTGTTTGTTTAAAGTAAGGCTTGCATTTACATAATTTGATCAAACGAGTTCGTTTTCACTGGCTACCTGCCGTAGCAACAAACAAACTTTACAAAAGACCTAACTCCGTTTCGTTGACGATCAGCCATTCACACAGAAGAGGAAAGACCTGATTCATGGCTGATCTTCAACGAAACGGAGTTAAATTTGCTTCAAATTGCTTTTAATCACTCATGCGTAAGATATGAATCATATGAGTTGCATCAAATGAAAGAGGAGGATCTAAGCTTTCCAAATATGTATCATTTTTTAATTATAATTGTGATTAAGTTATGATAAAATATCGATAATTCTCGGTTTCGTTTTTTCTGGGACGCACTATATATATATATATATATATATAGTAATGTGTGACCAAAAAAAGATGACCTTACCCCCCCCCTCCCCCCCCCCCCCCCCCAACAGAACGAAATATCTATCAGCCAAATGTTTAAATTGTCAGGACAACACAAAAAATAAGAAGGTGCTCTTACCCCCCCCCCCGCCTATTCAGCGGCTGGCTGAGTCGTTGCGAAATTTTCGGCGCGATTTTCAAATTTTAACCCCCCCCCCCCCCCTCGAAAAAATCCTGCGTACGCGCCTGGTCCCCACACATGCTACTCTTTATGAGTGAATTGGCTAATATTGTAATTCATATTAAAGCTAATCTTGAGCTCTGGTATGGGAATCGTATTTTTTGAGAAAATTGCTATGATTCATTCTTAATTTGTTATCCCGCAGTAGATTGGTTGTTTTAACCAGTGAAATGAAAACAAACCCACACAAAGTCACTCGGTATCATCTTCGATAAAAATATTTGTTTAAAAACTCCCATTTGCGCATATAAGTGACCTGTGCTAAGCACAGTGTCGGGTCTACAATTACCCGGATTTCCTTATCTTTCTATGCCCATTACTCAGCCACTATACAATTTCTACCAAAAAAAATTGGTACATGTTATTTATTTGTAATTTTGAACAATCAGTGTAAGTTTCATTGGCTTATGTGAAAAATTATTTTCTATATTTACCCGAACTCAAGTTTGTCTTTAATGATTAATTATTAGCACGACATGATAATAGCAGTGCACACATCAACATCTGCATCCTTGAACGCTTGCGGCAGATTAGTTTCATCGAGAATAGGGCTTGGGAGTAGAAAAAGCATGTGTTTCTAAATATTCTATATAACATATATTCACCCCCAAATTTAGAATTATCGTCAAGCCAATATATTTTCAACTTGACCTACAGCCGAGGTGAAATACATCACTCACAAATTGCTGGATTTATTGGATCAGATATTCTATATGTATTCATGCATTTTCTATATAGAATATTGAACCGAGTATACATCCAATATATAATAACACAGATGTATATGGCACAAGCCTGTACAGTATTAATTTTTGAAACTTTTTTTTTAGATTCCATCACTAGATGCCCCATCTGTCAGTGAATTGAGGAATGTTTCTTCACCCAATATACCCATGCTTTTTGCTTTCAATGACCCCTTTCTTGGAAATATTCCTTCAAAATCTATGAAACGAAGGTACCCCCATGAACTGGATCTACTTATAGCTTTGCCGTTGGTTAGAAGAATGGGTAGAACATTCGGTGATGTTTGTGATCCACATTCCTGCATTTTTGTCATGAAAATTTGTGTTTCTGTGCAGCCTTCCTTCATTTCTGTCAAAGAGTTTTTATTGGTTTCCTCAATATGACAGAGATATAAAATAACAATGACAAAAGCGGTTACCAAAATTAGAATTGCAACCCCACCGACCCATAGTAATGATGTTGTTGTTACATTATTTGTACCTGTTTTTGAGGTTGGCGGATTAACAGTGTCAGTGGAGAGATGATCTCCACTTGTTTCTGCTGGGCCTTCGGAAATTGTACCTTGCCCAGCTGCAGTTATAGGACAAGGGTTTAAGATTTCCTCTGTGTCAGATGGATCCCATACAAAATCTTTACATTCACACATATCTTTAGGTTGATCAAGGGTAGATGAACAACAGAATACAGGATATTCTTTTCTTGCCCAAATGGTTTGCTTCAAAGATTCATCAATTTTAACGAGTTTACTCTGAGAAGGCAATATTTTAGAACCTTGGTAGCAGTAAATACCCCCAGTCAAGCTGCCAACAGGAGCCTCACATTGTAGTGGCACCCAATCAGTAACTATACCACCGTTGATACTGAATGTACATGATGCATCACCAGGGGGATAATTGACATTCAACCTTATCCTAGTGAGCTCGCTTTGAATGACACTATCCTTGTACGCTTGGCGTATGTATGTTGCCTCGTCATTTCTCTTTACTGGATTTATTTTAACCTGGACCAAACAATTCTTATCTGTTACATTGAACCTATTCAATTGATAATAGGGCAAATTTAGAGATTCTGGCTCTGCTGAATTGTAAAATGGACGTCTGTTTGCGATCTGTATAGTAACATTCTTAATATCACATGGATATGAGAACTCGAGTTGCACGGCTTCATCCTCAGTAACCGTGACAACAGAATCACAACTCGATAATGGGATCAGTGCAATAAATATAACAAATAAAGATATATGTTCATGCAACTTAACCATGTTGACTGTTAAAATACAGTGTACGATTGGCTTTATATTTTGTCTGTTTAAAGCCAGATGTGCTCTAACTATGTGGTAAGCTATAGAGTTATTATTCTTGATGATTTACAAGTAAGAACAATATTGAAGGGGAAAGCTCATGAAAATTGAAGGTTGTACAGGTAATGATGAATACAAGATTCTGCATCCTTTAATACTGATTGCAGAAAACTTTGGGTAACAGTGAAATCAGGTACTTGATTATGATGTCAGACAATCTAATACAAAAAAGAAACACATTTCATCAAAATACAATGTTGTACAGTTAGTCATTGAAAGGAAAGACTGCCTTTTCTGACAGATTTTTGCTTTAACTCCGTTTTTCAGGTTAACAGTGAAATACAAAGTGATGGCTCGTCTACAATTCTCTTTCCATGTCCAATGTTGCTCTTCTCAGCATTCAAAGTCAAATAAGAAGACTGACCTCTTGACGATTATTACAGCCTTGCAACAAATGTTGAAGAATGTTTAGCACCGCTAAATTATAAAATCATATTTTCTTCAAGCAATTGATTCTGCCGTGAAGATGAAAATTCAATGAGAATTCCTGATGTTTGTTGAGATTTCCATTAAATCCGTTGGCAAAAAGAGTTTATAGACAATGACACCCTTTTGCAACGTATTGTTCAGTAAAGGAGAAGTTCTGTTTAAATCTGTAATTACAACTTCAAAGTTGCGCCTTTTTGTTCTTTCAGATCCTGAATTAGTTTGAAACTTGAGATTTGCTGTCGTATCGATGACCATCAAAATGAGAACCAGTTGAATCATCCAGCAACACTTTTTCCTAAGAAATTTAAATAAGTCTACTTTAAATGAAATTGCTACTTACATATATATATACATGTACTCTCCACACAGTGTATTCGTGCGGAGATCTGATCTTCACTGATAATAATGTATACAAACATTAACATTTTAGAAAGTTGTGGTCTATCAAATGTAAAATATGCAAATTATGATCTTTTTTGTATCAGCTCTCCATTTGTTCTGAGCTTCAAAATTGTTAAAATACCCCTCTCGTTCAGATATTCAGATATCTCCTTCCTACTACAGGATGTGTGAAGGAGTACTGTTGGTACTTTTTGTAAATCTTTTCTGTTTGAAAAATTACTTCTTTTATAATTTTTTTTAACAACCAGTGAGGAAAATTTCTCATAATATTATTTTATCCTTGCCGAAACTGAACCCCCCCTTCCCCCCCCCCCCCGCCCCTCAAAGATTTCTCTTTTCTTTTTCTTGCTGATTGCTAGATTTTGTATATTGAAATCCCGCCAAGTCCATAAAGGATGAACTGTGGCTCCTTAGCCGTTCCACTACGCCTATGAATAGATGAATACCTTTGATGGTCACTCAAAATAATCTTATATGTGGTACAATAAACACAAATCTGTTTTTTCTCAAAATTTAATCAAACTTAATATCAATATTCATCGGCATCTGGTCATAGATTATAGGAAAAACCGAATTATTACCTTCATTACACACGTGTAGGCTGCAAAGTTGCAAATTTCAAAAAAGAAGTGCTCGCCGATAGTGCTGCTGATAATTCTCAATCCTCACAAGCTGGTGACGAATTGGCAACTGGTAATTAACCGTATTAATTTTGCCAAACGTTCAAAAACTTGACTTTTGATATATGTACTTATCTGTCGTTTCTACAATATTGATGATAACCAATATTGGTTCACAGTTTGTATTATCATTATTCAGTAAGTTTCCAGAGCCAAGCAAGCAACAGGAACTTCACATTGTAGTTGTCGAACGTTCTAGAACTTAACTTTTGATATGTAGATATTTGTCGTTTGTACAATATTGATGATAAACCAATATTGGTTCAAAATTTGTATTATTATTATTCAGTAAATTACCCCAGCCAAGAACCAACAGGAACTTCAGTGTGTTTGTCGAACGTGTCAGAACTTAACTTTTGGTATGAAGATATTTGTCGTTTGTTCAATCCGGCGCGGATCCAGGATTTCTTAGGGGAGGGGGCCCAACTTACCTATTTTTTTTTTTGCTCCCGAAAATTTGAAAATCGCGCCGGCCGAAAAGTCGCTCAGTGGGTGGGGGGAAGGGGTAGTAAGCACATTTTTTTTTTTTTTTCTTGCTCCCAAAAATTTGAAAATCGCGCCGGCCGAAAACTCGCTCAGTGGGGGTGGGGGGGGGGGGGGGGGGGGGGGGGGGGGGGGGGGGGGGGGGGTAGTAAGCACATTTTTTTTTTTTTGGTCCTCCAAAATTTTAAAATTTGCACCCCCCCCCCCCTTGAGCGCCAGGGGGGGGGCCCAACCCCCAAAAAAGGTAAAAATCACGTGATTTTACATGATTTTTTTTCTCAAGGGGGGGGGGGGGGGTCCGGGTCCCCTGGGCCCCCACCCCCCCCCCCCCCCCTGGATCCACCACTGTGTTCAATACAATTGTATTGGTCGGTTAAAGACATGCAAATATAGACTGTAGGTACTGCGTTCGTAATGAATTTAATCCTGTAAAGGACCAACCTCAACCAACACAATTTCTTAGTTTCTTAAATTTTAATGTTCGGAGTCTAAGTACGAAATAATGAAAATATGAATATCCTGTTATCATCATTACGATTCGATTTCTCAGTTATAGGCATTACAGAAACATGGTTAAATTCTCAATCTTCACCTTTATATAGAAGGTTACAAACAAATAAGTAAAAACAGGTCGAGTGGTAGGTTGGTGGACTTCTAATTTATATCGCGGATTCTTTATCTGTTAAAGGTAATACAAAACACACACACATGTTACACAACACCAGTGGCATACGCGGGATTTTTTCAAGAAGGGGGGGTTTAAAATCGGGCCCAAAATTTCGCAACGACTCAGGAAAATTTAAAAATTGCGCCGGCCAAAAAGTTGCTCAGTTGGGGGGGGGGGGGGGTTAAGCGGACACTTTTTTTTTGGGGGGGGGAGTCCAAAAAAAAAATCGCAACGACTCAGCCAGCCGAAAAGTCGCTCAGTGGTGGTGGGGGGGGGGGGGTAAAGAGGACACTTTTTTTGGGGGGGGGGGGGGTATCAAAATTGACATTTTGTTCCGTTGGGGGGGGGTAAGGTCACCCTTTTAAGGTCAACCATTGGCATATTTTTTTTTTTTTTTTTTATTACAAAAATTTAAAAAAAAACTCAAGGGGGGTTTAACCCCAACCCCCCCCCCCCTGCGTACGCGCCTGCACAACACACACACACCCTTATTCACGTCATGAAAACCCAATCAACACTAACATTGCCCAGATGTTCTCATTTGTCATACTCTTTCAAGCTTATCATATCACAGCTAGCACAGTTACAACAGATTGAATGTTTTAAGTAATGATCATTTATTCATAATCAGATACACACCTTGCATGATATCTTTTAGCAAACTAGTCAAATATTAAGTTTCATTTCAGTACATATATTGTACAATACACTACCAAGTCATACATATTGTTCAGTTACATACATAAATGTTGTTAGTTTGCTGAGGTTTGAAGTTATTCACACATTTTATGAATCAATGACTTAAGTTTATATTTGTAATTATCAAAATAAATATACATATATACAATATTTGTGTATTACTCAAAACATATCGATCTAGAATGACTGATTATGGAGCAAATTTGGATAAAGAACATAAAGAGCTGAAGCACAGCTTAACAGCTCAATTATGTTTGATTATTTGAGTGAATATTGCGCAATTATACAGACAAGGGTTATGGTAAGGAAATATTACATAATTCAAGTAATTCTGAAAGGATAAATGCGAACAGGGAACAAGAAAAAAGTTCAGCAATACTGTGAAAGGACTGGGTAAATAACTCACTAGTATACAAACTTCATGGTGAGGAATGATTATACATATAACACCACAATAATTCTGAAAGGAAAAATGCAAACACAGAGTTTAATCCTGATGAACTATTCAACTGTCCATGTTCATCCGTAACTGCACAACGCCAAATTCAACAGTAACCCACTAACGGACACCGAGGGGCAAATAAGTTTTGTATAACTTTATGCCTACTTTCAAGGTATGATATCCAAGGTATGAGATTTTTTAATTAAAATAGAGTTCAGCAATACTATTAGAAAACCTGGTCAGTAACTCACTAGCTAGTATATGGTGAGGAATAATTATACATAATTTACACAACAGTAATTCTGGAAGAAATAATTGAAACACATATACAAAAAGTAAGTACAGCAATACTATTGAAAGACTTGGTAAATAACTCACTAGTAATAGTATACAAAATTGCATAATAAGGAATGGTTAAACATTTGCACTGAAATAATTATGAAAGGAAAAATGCAAACACAGATTTAAACAAAAAATATGTAATTTAGAAATGCTCAGCAATACTGTTAAAAGACTGGGTTTAAAAATAACTAACTAGTATAAAAAAAAAAACTAAGGTAATGGCATGCTTATGATGAGTTTACATATACACCAAAGTAATTATAAAAAGAAAAAGTGCTAATACACAGAAGAAAAAAAGGATGAAGTTTAGCAAAGAACATATATATAAGACCAAAAAAATACAGCAAATGATATTAAAATACTCATTTGTTAGTTGCATATGTTTACTAGTAAACCTGTACATTATGAAATTATGAATATATAGTTGACTTTAAGAAGTATGATTTACCATGATGTTTGAGCTGGTGCAAGCTCAAGTAATAATAAAAACAAGAACAAGTTTTTCTTGTTATTATAAGCACTTTTTGATACAGGTAACTGATTAGAGCGCTGTAACAGCAAAAACAGTATACATGTTTAATTATTATAACATGTTACAAATTACACTTTCTGACAAAATTTTCACTCAAGGAATTACCATGGATGGTGGTACAAATATACATGTATATAATAACCAATGAATTATAGGCTATTGATATGAGTAATTAAGATACAAAGAAAGAACGTGGTAAAAATTAACAATCATAAGCATTTGGCTTAGGAGGCCTAATAATGTAATACAATCACGAGATATATACTTAAATCTTAGATGTGATGTTAAAGTGAACCGGCTACATTGTTGAAGGTTGATGAAAACTGCGTAATTTTTGTAAATTCTCCAAACCAATTTTTGAGTTTTCCCAACCGTTTTTCCATGAAAATTAGACATAAAACAGGCTTTTAAAACTCTTTTAACACTTAAATGTGTGGAATTGTGACAAAAAATTGAATTAAATTATAATAATATAGTTGGAAGAATTATGGAATTTTCCCATCTGAGGGAATAGGTAATTTGAATGCCTATAATTCACAGATTTTCCCAATTCTTATCATAAATTATTGCCTGTTTACACTCAAACGTTTAGATTATCTTTAATTGTACATTTATAATTGAAGTCACTACCTTATCACCATTTTCTCTCACCTGAACAATTTTACCAAGTCCCTTTAATATAACATAGGACAAAATAGCTTGTATTCACAGACATTAATTCATCTAGACTGTATATATACAAATTTCACGATTTGACGAGATGTTTATTAAGTTTGTAATCTGCTGCTTGAATCTTGACCTCTCTGAACTCACATAGATCAGATTGTTATAGATGCTACTATGACAATGGTGTGCATACACTAACTTCTAGTATCACATCAGTTCAGAAAATGTGACAATACATTAATATACTAAATATTATGCTCAATTTAAAACAAGAAACAAATGTCAAGCCAGGCACCATTTTACAGATGCTCGGAAGTGCTGAGCAACTACACAATGACTTTTGCATGACCTGTTTGAAGAGTGGCAAATGTGGATCAATGTTTTGCCAAAGAATTTAAGAGCCAGGCTAGAACTCAAACCCTGAGCCCTTGATTAAGAGTCAAGTGAATGAATGACCCACTTTACCAAAACACCTCCATACAACATGGAATAGACATTAGTAATTACGTTCAGATTTCTTTATTGTCCACACTTTCTAAGGTTTTAGAAAAGATAATAGAAACTCGGACTGTTTCCTTTTAAATGTATAATATTTGTTCTTATTTTCAATTTAGATTCAGAGAAAAACATAATATAGCACGTACTACTCATGCTTTACTGTCCTTTGTTGATGAGGTGGCACATGCTATCGATAAATCTTTACACATTGTGGGCACATTCCCAGACTTCCTCAAGGCCTTCGACACGATCAACCACAATATTTTACTTCATAAACTTTCCCACTATGGGGTACGTGGGAAGGCCTTGCATGGAGTGGTTCTGGAGCTACCATCCCAATAGAAAACAGTACATTTCCTTATATAAAAGACTAATAAGTAAATAAATAAATAAATTCAGAATGTCATGACATTTATTGCGGCGTCCCCCAAGGTAGCATATTGGGTCCACTCTTATTCTTTATAAAAACGATTTCTGTAAGTCGTGACCGTCTGACATATTGCCGTTCATACTATTTGCTGATGATACCAATTAATTGTATTCTTATAATAATCGACTTACTTTTAATTATCAGAAACCATAATATTGAGCTAACAAATCACCTTTAAATTTTCAGGAAAATAAATATATGCTTTTAGATAAATCAATAGGTTCTTTGCCTTGGATATTGCTTTGTATAATAATGTGTTAGAAGAGGGGCCTCATATAATTTTTTGGAGTAACCGTCGATATCAAGCTTTCATAGAAATATCATATTGATAATGTTTGTAAAACCATTTCGAGTAATATTAGGGTAATAAGTAGATTACAAAACTGTCTCCTAATGTCACCCTTCTTGCATCTTGCATGGGGGAATACGCACAGATCGTTGTTAGGTAGATCAATGTCATTACAACAAAGGGCTATTCGTGTTATTTGTATTTTTTTCCCATACGCTCCTATACCGACCCATTATTATTTGATAATAATAATAATAATAATAATAATAATAATAGCCTAATAGTCCACTCCAAATTTTATTAAACCGAAACGGAAATTCTTTTTGCCCAATTGATCGTGAGCCCGGCAGCCACTGAGCAGCGCCAGATCGACGTTACTCTATCCCCTAATGTTGAACGCCAAACAAGGTAGCAACAACTCCCATCTTTTAACGTCTTTTGGTAATAAATTATTAAAAATTAACGACTTGTAATTATATCAATTAAGTCAATTTAAATATGATAATTGTTTGTTACCTTCAGATTTTGATTTTATGTTTTGTTTAAATCAATCAGTTCATAATTACCCAACTAGACAGTCGAATGAATGTAATTGCCCTATTCACGAACTATACATGTATTAGCCCAGCATACGTTTATTTATCATTGTCCCAATTTTTGGAGCACTCTCGATATAGGCATAAAACATTCACTTTCACCCAATTCTTTTTAAAGAAAATCTAAATTATTTGTATTGCAACGTTATGAGAAAAGTTGATTTAGTGTTTTATATAAACAAAAAGTTTATCGCAAGATTAATCCCTGTTGGTGGTAATTCTAATTGCGCGCTTTGCCTCTCCCATCATACTCTTAATTCTTACGTACTTCCTATTTGTTATATACACCGTCCTTCATTCATGCGGTCCACACCCACTCGCCCCTTTTATTTTGTATAATCTTGTCCATTTAGTTCATAATTATACCCATGTGCTTCCACACTGCGTCCCATATATTGATACATGTTATCTAATTCAGTAGTCCCGTAGACGCAACACTTTTGTTATTTTATTTGTTATTCTTGTGTTAATTTGTTATAACATTATTTGTTGAAAGGACAATACTCTAGAAGCCATGTTTTTTGTGGATCCCTCCATTTTCACTTGACGTATATAGCAAGATTTTCATTTTTATTCGTGATTTAGATTGTATGATATGATTATCTTATAATTCCTTGTAACTAATTAAGAATAATATTATAAAAGAAATTTTGTATGCAAAGAAAAATAACACGTACACTTGAATAATTACTTTTCTACATTTTGTAAAATGTTGTTTGGTTTATATATCATACATAATTAATATTTTTCTTGTTCAAAAATGGAAATAAAACTTGAACTCAAACTTAAATTTAGAAACATATATCAGGAGTTTTGAAGAAACAACAAAGAACAATGAGGAGTTTGTACACAGATCTAAATACGCCTGTATTTAATAATTGTCCATTTATCGACATCTCCTAGACCCATTCCTGTATTTATGAAGTGCTCATCTCCTATTGATTTCATACTGATATTTATTTTACTAGGATGTTTTGCACTTTGTTTCTCAATATGATCAATTTATTGGGGTGGTATTTTGTTAGTTGCAATTTTTATGTGTGCCATTGCAGGAACCAGAACACTATAGGTGACTTCAATACATCATCTCTTTCATATAGAACTTACCATCATTAGAGAATTAGTAATAATAATACTTGGACGTTTTTCGCTTTGTCTGTGAAGAAAACGTTTTTTCTCTGGTAAATCAGACGACTCATTCTCTTCCATATTTTTCTTATGTTGGTTAATGTTTGCACTATGACATTTTATTAATTGCTTGTTGGTTTTCTCAACCATATAGAGACGTATTAGAATAATAACCATAATTATTACCAGAATGGCAGTTACACATCCCCATAATATTGTAATATTATTAGCAGTAGACTTATCCTTGTTTGTTTCAGTCAGGTTCAGTGATTCTATGAGTTGGGAATCTGGGGGTTATCTTCAACTTCTCTTTCTGGGTATTGGGGTAATGTTGCAACTAGGCCTGGTGTGGTAGCAGGGCAAGGGTCTATGTTTTTGTTTGTTTGAGAAATATCCTCCATTGAATCCCATACAAAATCTTTACATTCACACTTGTCTTTAGGTTGATCAAGGATATGTGAACAACAAAATACATGATATTCTTTTTTTGCCCAAATGGTTTGTATCAAAGTTTCACCATTTTGAACAAGTTTACTCAAAGGGGGCAATCTTTTAGAATCTTGGTAGCAGTAAATACCCCCAGCCAAGCTTCCAACACGAGCCATACATTGCAGTGGCACCCAATCACCAACTGTATCATCGTTGATACTGAAGGTACAAGAAGCATCACCAGGAGGATAATTGACATTTAACCTTATTTTAGAGAACCTGCCTTGAATGGCACCATCCATGTACGCTTTGCAAATGTATGTTGCCTCGTCACTTCTCTTTACTGGATTTATTTCAACCTGAATCGAACAATTCTCATTTGTCACGCTGAACCTATTCAGTTGATAGAAGGGCAAATTTAGATATTCTGGCTCTGCCGAGTCGTAAAATAGAGCTTTGTTTGCCCTCTGTACAGTGACTCTACTACTGTCACATGGGTATGGGAATTCAAGTTGCGCGGCTTCGTCCTCAGTAACCGTGGTAAAAGAATTACATCTTGACAATGAGATACATGCAACTATAACAATGAAAATATATCTTTTATGTTCTGGTATACATGGAGCTTCTTGAAATTTCGACATGCTTAGATATTAAATCTGTAGAGCAGCAATTTATTAAGTATGGGAATTTCAGATAAAAAGTTTTTGAAAAAGGCCTATTTGACTGAATTTCAGTGATTCTACAACGAAATGTAGGAGAAGAAAGTAGCATACATACAATCAGTATTAAAGAATATACTCCTTCTATGCTCCTATTCGTAGTGAACCCATAAGAAACTCGGCCTTCTATCTGAGGAAGGGATTAATCATCTAACTCATTATGTCCAGCAATTATCTTGACAGGTTTTACCGTTTTGTACAAATATCCTTTATCTACCCAAGCGTAGATAAATGTAATATGTCCAAAGTGGCCTATGAATGCAAGTCCAGCACATCCCAGGGTTCCAGTAAAAATTTAAAAGTGTTCTTCATCTGGTAAGATTGAACTCCATGTTTCTTCAACAATGATCTTTTAGTAGTGAAAGCAAAACTTGAGACCAACCGTTGCAGTTTAAAGTCTTTATTCCTATAGCTCTATTACAAATATAGAATTGTCAAGTTCTGGACTGTTTCACATATTTCCTTTTGCTTAGAAATCCCAAATGAACTGTCTATTGTAGGGAAACTGACAGTGAAGTGGAAAGCTTGCGAGTATAGAATGATGAATTCACGAGAGAAAGGAGAATGTTACCTCTAATTTTTTAATTAATTTCAAATCTTTGCATTCAGAGTGTAAAATCCAACTTCAGGATTTGACCTGTAATTATGAAAGAAAAGGAAATCAATCACTGGGTCATCACTAAATCCAATATAGTTAGTTCAGTTCTTATGTCAGAAATAAGAGTAATGTATTAAGTTTTCAGCTTAGATTACTCTGTTATTCCGTTAAAACTTCTGACTTAGTAGTAATAATAATGATAATAGTCCGTTCTTGTATAGAGCAACACACATTTTGATATAAAGTCTCAATT
Source organism: Strongylocentrotus purpuratus (assembly GCF_000002235.5). Taxonomy (NCBI): domain Eukaryota; kingdom Metazoa; phylum Echinodermata; class Echinoidea; order Camarodonta; family Strongylocentrotidae; genus Strongylocentrotus; species Strongylocentrotus purpuratus. Next base: position 767,750 of record NW_022145572.1, on the reverse strand, counting down.
CGCTTCCAAAAAGTTTTGGAAATCATTACCCTAGCTTTAGCTCCGGGAGCCGTTACCAGCGCACAGTGCATTTCAAGGAATAATCCTACCAGGTACCCATTTACCTCACCTGGATTGAGTGTAGCAAATGTAGATGAATGTCTTGCAAAAGGACATTAGATTCACAGTCCGGACACATATCCAATCGACCACGAAACTTCTAAATTTAGGAGAGCTTCCTAGCAGACTTTTTACAGGTAAGCTTATTTATTTGGAGTCCTTGATTGACAGGCGATGACTTCTTACATAGCCCATAATAGACGGCATGCGATGGCTATTATCAAATACATGTATAAAGTATTTGGGCTTCAATTTCGCTTTTATACTTAAATTGGATCTTAATAAGACATGCACCATTTTACTCAGCTTAACTAAATGCCAAATTAAATACTAACATAATTTAAGTATACTTATTGAATGGGATTGAGGCCTTGAGTACGGTAGTTGTTTTGTTTTTCATGAAGACCTGGAGGCGTTTCACAAATCTTGTCATCAGTGACAAATTACAGTTTTTATTATTAACTACAGAAATCCTTGCTTCTGATTGGTTATCAGCAGATTTGTCATTGATTTTTGTCATTTGTCATTGAAAAAAGGTTTTGTGAAACGGGCCCCAGTTTTCTAATTTGGCCCTCATCATATTGTCTGTTAAAAGCCAGAACGGTGTTAACTCAGTGTTCAAGTAGAAAAGCCGTTGTAGCTCCTTGCCGATGACGCAATGTTCTACCCAGTATATTATTTTCAAGTATGACAGCCAAAACTAATATCTGAATGAGATTTCATTTAAATGATGAAATGAAAAATGTTTGCATTAAGGCAAATGTTGCTAGCTTACCGTGCTCTTGATTCTGCACCCCATAAGCTGATGATCCAAGTAACATCTGATGATATCAATGACAATACCTGCACAAGAACTAGACAATGTAGAGTATTAACTCTTGGGTATAAATGTTATTACTGACAGGTTTGATTTTTTTTTTTGAAGTATTCTGATCTTGCATTTTGCTGATGAGCAAACAATGCCGACATGCACAGGCATGATTGTTCTGCAGGACGAAACCTTTTATATCAATATAGGACAGAGATGTTCTATTGATATACCTTATTAAAGGTAATACAAAGTTTTGGGAAATTTCAAAAATAGGGTGGATAGTGATTCTTTACAATTTTAATATATTTGGATGCCCCTTTGGATGTATTATAATCACTAGAAATTTAGCCCCCAGAACGCTTCTGCTTTCGAGAAAAATTGAATATAAAAGTTTATCGGTGCTCCCGGTAAATTTTGATGAATTTCAAATAGCGCCTACGGCCGTACAATGGTAGCTGCGACCATGGAAATCTCAGAACATGTACATGTGATATATAATTTCCAAAATGGAATAGCTAATCGGTCGATTTCAGTCTAGAAACAATTAATTAATATCTTGACGTTGAGAGGGAGCTATACAACATAAAGAGCTTATTGTTTACAATTTCATAACTCCAGACTCGATTTTAATAGCGACAACAAACATTGAATATTGTAGGATCGCATTTGCTTCCAATATGTTCATTTGAACCAAAATCATGACCCCATTCCTAAACTTTGTATTACCTTTAATATAATGGTTTTTTTTTTCCTGCAGAACAATCATGCCTGTGCATGTCGGCATTGTTTGCTCGTCAGCAAACTGTAAGATAAGAAAACTTTTTTTATAATACCCGTCGGTGATAACATTTACACACGACATGGCATCTTGCCATGTTCCTGTATACCCTCTATTAGCATGAATCCTCGGACAACGATTGAAGGGGAGGGGGGGGGGGGTTATGACATACGATTATACATGTATGTACATGTACATATTTTGACATCAAGTCTAGAAAATGTAAATGATGGTCATTAAGACCTTTCATGAACTAGTCTCCTTAAATCAAGCCGCCATTAGCTTGTCTGAAGCTCATGGTTTATAGATAAGGGAGTTGTTACATTAACGTGAAACAATACTAATTTACAAATGGTCTGAACGTCAAAGATCATTTACTTCATGGTCTTTACCTGTAAGTTACTAACAAAAATACCATGTGTTTTAGTTTTAAAAGTCCAGTGACTGAACGCAAAAATCTTTATAGGGTGTCGCGTCTTCATACTGAAATATGAATTGATTAAATGTGTATGTTTATTAAACTCGTTATTTACAAACAGCCAGTGGGACTTTCTTCATCTAAGTCTAATCCTAGATCTTTCAATGCAACTTCTCAAGCCAACAGGGAAATATTTCATTCAGGTAGGTATTGTCACCTCCTTTTGGAAATGGGAATTCAAAAAGGAATCCACTTCATGTCATCCCATGTAATACGATGGTTTCAAATTTCAACTAACCTTTGCATTTTTTTTAGGAGTGACTGTCTGATGCAACTGTGATTAGGTCATTAGGCCAAACCATCATGTTTGATACAGTGATTTTTTCGGGCAAAATCCGGCGTAGACCAGATGCAGAGAGATACATAGCAATTTGTGACCAATCGCATTAAACCCAAAAAGCGTTATTAAGGTGTTGGATTAGAGGGGACAGAAGGAAATGGGAACATAGAAATGAGAGAATAAAATGATGGAGAAATAAAATTGAGGATTGTCCCCCATTATCTCTGCCGCTTGGTTATTGGCAAAATTGGCTAATTTGACTGATTTACACAAAAAATGGCAAAAATACAGTTTGCCAATTACTAGTACACAGAATACATAAATACCTCATTCTGACAAGTGGTCATAATAGTAGGTAAGGTCAGCGTTTTTCAACCAGGGTGCCGCGAGAGAAATTAATTAAAGATGACACTCCCAGTAAGCTGTAAGGTGTCTTGTTGAGTAGACTAGTTAATGCACGTGAGCGCACTCTCATCCAATAGGACGCTTACAGAGGTTGATTTTATACATTATAGCTATAATTACTCAAATATTTTTGTGTACGTGATTGGTAAACCTTAATCGCATGTATTCTCATGACATTCTGCCTCTCGATCTTTACATTAAACAGAGTGCATGCACTGTTGATCTCTCTACTCTAGCCCTGTTCATATTTTCCACTTGTCTGTAAATTAGCTGCAAATGTTGCTGTTTTATAGACATCATCAAATTTATCACTATGGTGGAAATATCGTTTTGATTACCCACACAAAGTCAGACATTATACCTGTCTTTAGAGCGCGAAGATGGGGATGAGTTGAGGTTTTATTATCCAAACGTTCAAGTACAGTAATGTAACAATAATAACAAAAATAAATGTAGTTTAAATAAAATATCTCGAATAAATAATAGGGACCAGACAAAGCATAAGTGCTAATCATGCCAGGTACCTTTAAAGTACATTATCTTAACATTTACCAACTTGTGAATATATATATATATGTGTGTGTATATATAAAAGTGCGAGAATTATCAATTCTGATGCTTGACTATGATTGAGTGATATTAAGTTTGTATGCCATGTATATTTGTACATACAATGTAATTTGTTTCTGTATATGTTTGCTCTTTAGAACCTGAAGAAGGCATCACAAGCCGAAAGCTCGTAATAAAATTGTAAAGTACAGCTACGTCTCACGTTTCTAGACCACTTTCTTCACGCCTATATGTATATATCAATTATTGAATACAGGTACAACTTACGCTATACATACTATTCTACGTATCTAACATAATACATGGGTATAAGGGACTAGGGAGAGAAATGGAGGAGTGGTTATCCACATAGTTTGAGATGGGTGGATGAGGGGCCATTATACATGAGGTCCTTTATAAAGAGAATCAAAATTCATCCCAATGACGGAAATATCCTTCAAAATAATAAAACCGAACCAGCTAAATGCATGTTAACGGCACAGGATCCAAAGTGCTTTAGAAAACTGAGCTGCCATAAACATGTAACAATTTCCTTACAAAATTTGTTTATGTATACAATTTTGCTTTCTTTTTAAATCGTAATAATCTATGTATCGAGCATTTTGCTAAATGATTCAAAACATTTTCACCGGATTTTTCAAAGTACATGTAGTCATCAGTTTTACTGAGGCATTATGTTACTTTCATTTAATCTAATTTTATTTATTTCCTGATTCATCACAAATAAATATGAAAAACTTATACTATACCAATCATTATGAGCAACAAAAAAAAAAAATCTATCATATAGTACAAAACCTTGACATAAATTCAGTTTTAAAAATAAATAAATGATATACATCATATAAGTGGTTTGTAAATAAATGCAGAGGAACCTGAAATAGTAAAGCTTGCGATTTTAAGTCATTATGCTCATTATTTCGTTTAATAGTACGTTTCAATGTATATGGTATGCAAAACACTGCACCCCCAGCTGTCATATGGCACTCATGCCATCAAAAATAGTTTTATGTTAAAGGTCGGTCCCTAGACATCAACAAAGTATGTAATATTACTTGATTGATAAATACATTTAACTCTGCGTAGCTCAAGGTCGCACTAGTGGAATTTGCCCTTAGTCAAATAGTTGTAATTATATTTTGTCGTAATTATACAAAACGTGTTATTTACACTTTCTAAGTTTTGTAAAAGTCAACATATTTGAAATTTGAATGGAGGATATATTTTTTTTAATATTCAGAAATTTGTTTTTCACTAGTAATGTCTACCAATCAATTGACGACCAAAACACAATCAAAAAAGAAATAGAGTTTTAAGGGGGTCTTTATAGACACATGGTCTTTGTATACAAAAGGTTGATAAAGCAAGTTTGAATGTACACAACACACACAATCACACAACACATACACCCACATCACACAAAAGTTTGACAAAACACACACCCGCGTCACTCAACAAACAACCCACACACCCAAAAACATGTCATTGCTCAGATGTTCTAAATTTGTATACTCTTTCAAGCTCATTACAACTATTACAGCTAGCACAATTGCAACGGATGGAAAATTCTTAGTATTGATCATTTATTCATCAGCAGTTACATATGATTTTTCTTTTTAATTTAGTCAGATGTTAAGAAATAAACACGTATGCAATATTTGTATTACTCTGAACATATAAATCCAAAATGATTGATTTATGGAGCAAACTATTACCACAGAACCAATTTATTTGATTATTAATATACTACAACGGTTATTTGTAAGCATACATATCGTGGGCTGAAATGCTATCACATGAAAATCAATTATTTTACAGTGCGCGGGCTTATAGTTATCAACGATTCTTCTAGCTTTGTCTGTGTTTTGGACGAATGGGGAGAACTTTCTGATTCCTGCACTTTTATATCATGGGGATGTTTGTTTCCAGGTGCTCTTCCTTCTTTATTGGTGAAGCATTTGTTATGGTTTTCTGGATAAAACAATATATTCTAATAATGAAAAGAGTGGTTACAAGAATTAAGAGGGCAATCCAAATGGCTGGTACCACTAATGGACTTGATTTGACATCATTTGAATATGATTTTGAGGTTGACGGATTAACAGTGTTAGTAAAGAGATGATCTCCATTTTTTTCTACTGGGCCTTTAGTAATTGCAGTTTGACCAGCTGTGGTCATAGAACAAGGGTTTAAGATTTCCCCTGTATTAGAAGGATCCCACACAAAGTCATTACATTCACACATATCTTTAGGCCGATCAAGGGTAGATGAACAACAAAATATAGGATATTCTTTTCTTGCCCAAATTGTTTGTTTCAAGGTTTCGCCAGTTTGAACAAGTTTACTCTCTGGAGGCAATCTTTTAGAATCTTGGTAGCAGTAAACAGCCAAGCTTCCAACAGGAGCCTCACATTGCAGAGGCACCCAATCACCAACTGCATCATTGTTCATACTGAATGTACAATATAAATTACCAGGAAGATAATGGACATTTAACCTTATCCTGGTTAACTCGCTCTGAAGGGCACCATTCATGTATGCTTGGCAAATGTATGTTGCCTGGTCACTTCTCTTTACTGGATTTATTTGAACCTCAACCGAACAACTCTCGTCCGTCACACTAAACCTATTCAATTGATAAAAGGGCAGATCTAGAGATTCTGGCTTTGCCGAACTGTAAAATGGAAGTCTGTTTGCGATCTGTATAGTAACTTTATTACTGTCACATGAATATGGGAATTCAAGTTGAACGGCTTCATCCTCAGTAACCGTGACAAAAGAACCACATCTAGCTAATGGAATCAGTGCAATAAAGAAAGCAAATAAAGGTATAAGTTCCTGCGAGTTATCCATGTTGGCTGATAAAATGCAGTGTACTAGTAGCAAATTTGGGCTCTGAACAGATGGTTTACAAGTATAAAAAAAAATATTGATGGGAGTAGAAAGCTCATGAAATTAGAAAGCTGTACAGATAATGATGAATAGAAGGTCCTCTTTCTTAAATACTGATTGCAGAAAAACTTTAGGTAACAGTGAATACCGGTATTTGATTATGATGCCAGAAAATTAAACACAACAAAGAAATACATGTCATTAAAATAAAGGTAAAAAATCAAGGCATAACATATATAAACACATATCATGAAAATACAAGTTTGTACAGTTAGTCAGTGAAAGGAAGAACTGTCTCCGTTCTTGCATTATTGTGATGGCTCGTCTTCAATTCTCTTTCCAATGTTGCTCTTCTCATCATTCAAAGTAAAATAAGGAGACTAACCTCTTTCAGATTATTTCAGCCTTGCAACAAATGTTGGATGCACCGCTAAATTAGAAATTCATACACTTTTCAATCCGCTGATTCCGCTGTGAATTCAAAATTTAATAAGGACTGCAGATACTGGATGAGATTGCCATTAAATCCGTTGGCACCACGTTTTAAAGAAAGGTGAACATTTCACCTTTTTGCAACTAATTGCTCAGTAGAGGAGAGGTTCTGCTTAAATCTGTAATTTCAACTTCAAAATTGCGTCTTTATGTTCTTCCAAAACGTGAATCAGTTTGAAACATGAGATTTGCTGTTGTATCGACGATCATCAAAATGAGAACCAGCTGAATGATCCAGCAACACTTTGTTCCTGAGAAATTGAAAAAATTCCACTTTAAATTAAATCGCTACATGAGTATATACAATTGTACTCTCCACACACTGTATGAGTATGGAGATCTGATCTTCGCTTATACAAACAAAAATTGAATTTGAAATATGAATCGGCAAATTATGATCTCTTTTGTATCAATTCTCCATTTGTTCTGTGCTTTAAAATTGTTAAAATATACTTTGTTTGTTATGAATTAGGAGACCTCTTTCATACTGAAGGATGTGTCATGTACCATTGATACTTTTTTGAAATCTTTCTTCTTCGAAAAATTACTTCTTTTACTATATTTTTGAATAACCAGTGAGGAAAACTTCTCAAAATATTAACTTATCCCTGCCCAAACCAATCCCCCTCCCAAACCCCAAGAAAAAGAAAACTGAGTCGGCCACGCTTAGAACTTAGAGGTGTCCCAGCAGATGGCCTTCAAGATTTCTTTATCGTTTTTGCTGATTGCTAGATTTGAAATATGGAAATTTCGCCATGTCCATTGTGGATAAACTGTGGCTCTTACACTCAAAAGAGCTTTTATGTTTCACTATCAGATGAATATCATTGATTGTCAATCAAAACAATCTTATATGTGGTATAATCACAACATTTATTTTTTCTCCAAATTTAATCAAACTTGAAATTAATATTCATCAGCATCTGGTCACAGATTGTAGACAAATACTAAAATCTTTACACACCTGTAGACTGTAAAATTGCAAATTTAGAAACGATCTGAAAGCCCATAATAGTGATGCTGTCAATTCTCCATTCTCTCAAGCTGGTGAACAGTTTGCACCTGGTGCCAGATATTGTCACACGAGAATGTGACCTTTGATCAGCTAATCTACATGTTAACGATTATTAATGATTAACCCAGGAAAATAATAATTAAACAATTTTACACCGCAATGCGGTGACGTCCATGAAAAGTTCAGAGACTTCAGAGATCAGTTAAAATTAAATCGCTCTTTTTCGAAAACAGCGCAACGTACAACATTGGAAATATACAAAATTTAATGTAATTTTTGCTCTTTCTGCATATCCATAATTTTATCAAACTAATTTATTTTCACTGGCTGCCTGCCTTAGCAACACACGGAATTAAGAAAAGACTTAACTCCGTTTCGTTGACAATCGGCCGTAGACGACAGACAGGATGATTGTCAACGAAACATAGTTAAGTCTATTGACAATTCTGTTTTTTGCTACGGCAGGCAGCCAGTGCAAACGAATTCGTTTGATAAAATTATGGAAATGCAAGCACTACTTTAAACATACAGAACTTTGCTATTCCTGGCTCATTCTTCGTGATTGAGAGGTCATATGTAAGGGCAGAAACTCAACTTTCTAGAAATGTGATTTTCTTTTTGAAATTCAGATATCGTCCGCCAAATGACTTTTTGGTTTCCTTTCTTCAAAATCATTTAAATCACTCATGCGAGTAATATGCATCAAGTGAGTTGCATCAAATGAAAGACGAGGATCTCAGCTTTCCAAATATGTGTCATTTATTAATTATAAATGTGACTAAGTTATGATAAAACATCGATCATTCTCGGTTTCGTTTTTTTCTGGGGGACGCACTGTATAGAGCAAGGAGCGCACTCTACATACGATGATGACATCGATTTGATAGCTAGATTTTAGGTCGACAACTCCCGATTTTCACAGCCTTAATTCGAGTTTTCAGAGAGATGTTGCTCGTCTAACAGGCACTTAAGTAGCATATAATTTGTATTATTTTAATGTATTGCTTGTAAGCTTTCCTTTGATATATAATTCATCTATTTCATTTTTCACTTTCGACAGGAACTTTAATTACCAGAAAAAAGGTCAGACATTAGATTTTTTGGGGGAATGCGAAGGTGGGGATGGCATGGATACTGGGGGTCGGGAAGAGCAGTAGGGGGGTTGTTATCCACATGGTCAGAGATTGGAGGGGGCATCAGGCGCGTACACAGGGGGTGTTTGGGGGGTTAACCCCCCCCCCTTCGGTATTTTCTGTGTGTAAACCTCCCTCCCTCAACCCCCCTAACCCCCCCCCCCTTTGCATTTTTTTTTTTTTTTTTTATTAAAAAAAAAAAAAAAAAAAACCATAGCTGACCTAAAAAAGCTGACCCCCCAACGGACAAAAATTTCGAGACCAAAACAAAAAAAAGTGTCTCCCCCCCCCCCCCGCTTATTCAGCGGCTGGCTGAGTAGTTGCGAAATTTTCGGCCCGATTTATAAATGTTAAACCCCCCCCCCCCTTGAAAAATCCTGCGTATTATGTAATAATATATCAAGAAAATAAAAATATACAACGTTTTAAAATCGTAATTGTGTATATAGAGATCAGTCTGCCAAACTGAGCTGCTACATAGATTTATCATAATAGCTATCAGTTTAGTCATTATGATTTCATCATTTGGTTCCTCATAATAGCAGCAAATAAGTACTGTATATAAATGTCAGCTGTATCGTGGAAGCTTGGAGTTAAATTAAAGTCATTATGATCATAATAACATTTAATAGTACACTACATTTGCATGCACATGGTATGTAAATCACTTAGTCTGTATCTCAGCTGCCATATAGAAAGTTGTTATGTGAAAGGTCGGTCCCCTGCATTCTGCAATGTACACTGTTGGTCATAAAGGTGGAATATTTATTTTTACTCCAATTTATGGAATGATTTTGACAATGAGTTATTCCTAATAGATCTAAATAATAGTATACATTTTCAGATTTTATTGAATAATAATTTTCGAGTGTTTGTTTTACGTGACTGCTAACGCATGTGTGTGGTACTATGCTAATCAACTAGGGGACCTACGTCCTTGAGTCATAACTGACAGTATTGAGGATTAATGCCTCACAAAAGGGCACTAATATAGCGACACGGTTTTTATTATGGGGCCTCACAGTCCCCAACAGGAAAAATTCCTTTGTAGGGCCATGCATTATGGTTCAAGGCATGCCCACATAGAGGATTTTTTTTAATGTTAGGGGTCGGGGCAAAATGCAATGAATTATTGTTAATTTAATGTTTTTTCTTTGTGTTTTTGTATTTGTGGGGGCGGCAACGTACCCTAGCCCCCGCTGCATACCGTCATGATTCAGTGGCTAAGCCCCCAGGATCAAAACCGTGTAGATGTACTTTAGTAGGGGGGGGGGGTAAGAGCACACTTTTGTGTGTGTGTGTGTGTGTGTGTGTGTGTCCCAAAATTGGAAAATTTGGCCGATCGGTATTTCGTTTACTTGGGTCGGCTTTTTGGGTCACTTATTACCATTTTCTTTTTTTTTTAATTTAAAAAAAGGGGGGGGGTTCTTCCAAAACATTCGCATTAAAAAAGTTAAAGGGGGGGGTAACCCCAAACCCACCCCCTGCGTACGCGCCTGGCGGTCATAATCGCATCATTCCAATTAACAATACAACTCCCCGGATGTTGCCAATTCCCACACTCTTTAAAGCTTACTATATTACAGAAACCACAATTATTACAACATATGGAATGTTCAAAATATTGATTGTTTATTCATATTAAAGCAGTTATATCAGCAAAAAAGTAAAATGTTGATATTCATTTCAGTACATACATGTAAAGTACACTTTCAAGGCTCACTCAATAATAACTGTCATATTCTTATTGATGGATACATTTTGTTACTTTGTTCAGATTTAAAATTATTCTCATATTTTTCGAACCAATGACATAAGTTGATATTTTGTAAGTATCGACGGAAATATATGAAACATATGTGCATTACTCTGTCTATACCACATAAACACCATCGAGATCCAACACCAGCGGTTTGGCGTCAGTTTTACAACGTGACTGAGGTTCATATGGTTCATAAGGTTCATATCTATTGTCCATTTAACAATTGAAATTCATCGTGTTACATGGTATTGCGATTCACATACATAACTAACAACAGTACGGATTGATTAGTCATGGAGCAAAATGGAAGAAAGAATATATAAATCTGAAGCCGAGCCTAACTGTACTGTTCAAAAATGTGAAAACACTGATTCATTGCCTCACTAGAGCACCAATTAGGGTAATGGCATGTTGAGGGCTGATTATATATTATATATATATATATATATATATATATAGGAAGGTAATTCTGAAACGTAAAATGCGAACAAATAAGAAGAGAAACATTCACACACAAAATACACCAATACTATGAAAAGACTAGGTAAATACTTCTCTAGTATACAAATGATTATACATATACACCAAAGTACTTCTCAAAGGAAAAATTCAAATAAGCAGAATAAGAGGGATGAACTTTAGCAAAAAATACATATATAAGAAGAAAAGAGGAAGAAAAATAGCGAAAGATAGTACATAAGCAAGTTTTTGGTCCTGTTTGATTATCAACATTTTAGTTTTGTATGTTTCCTAGTACACCTGTACATTATGAAATTCTAAACATTAGTTTTGACTTCAAGAAATATGATTTAACATGATTTTTGAGCTGATCCAAGCTCTGGTAATTATAACAATATTTTGTATTAAGCACTTTTAAAGCAAACTGACTAGAGCACTGTTAAGAGCATAAACAGAATGTACAATATCTATTTTAAAAGAGGGGGAAAAGAGGAGATTTAAAAACTATAGCCAAGCCAATTTGGGGATTATGATATCCTTGATTCAGCCATTTAAAATTCCTTCATATCATTATGAAATTGGAAACCTACGAACCCCAACTGCAACCATTTCCTTGGATAGCCGTCTCAGAGTGAAAATCCAAATGATTTTTGTTGTTGTGTGTAAGAAGAACCACTGGCCGTATTCAATTTAGTACTTCAAGGTATTATGGCCCATTTGCAGGCCAAAACATGAAAAAGTTAAATTAATGAAAGGGTTATTCCAACGGCATTTGAAATATTATACCAATTTAGATCTTCTATATAAACAAAAAATCGCTTGAAAATGTCTTTAAGTGGGAATATAACGACCATTAGTTGTCGAATCGACTTGATTTCGATTTCCAATCATAAATATCTTGATAATCAGACAGGCGATCGGCTTGTAAATGTCATGGGATTCACGTATGCCCTAAAAGTTTATAATTATGATTGCAGCATGAGCTAAATCAAGGATTTTTTTAAGGATCTGAGACAAAGTTACTGGATCCCTTTAAGTAATAGTCTGATTTTCAGACCCCTGTACTTAATGGTCGTACGTTTTGTGCTGCGTGAGTGAAGAAAAAAAAAGAGCACCCTGGGTGTCAACTTTGTTAAAAGGCGTTGTCAATTGGTGACATAGCGCAAAATAACGCACGAGGAGCCTTAACAATTGGGTTTACATGCGTTTCTACGCAAAGGTCCCTATATAAAATGGAATAAAATCAATCAATCAATCAATCAGACTGGGAGATGAGTTCCCAAAGACGGGCAAAGCTGTGAAAAATAGTGAACATTGCATCGGGCAAACTCATGTACAAATAACATTGTATCTATACTTCTTCTTCTTGTAATAGGTATTATATCTTGAGAGATATCATACAGACAAAACAAACATTTTATCAGGAAAGAGGCTGACAAGTAAATTAATATGTTATACAACGATGACATGTTCTTCTTCAAGACTGACAGGTTTGTATAATTGTATGGAAAGCAGAAGCGGGTGAAACGCCGCTGATCGGCTTCAAGAACGTTAATATTATTATGTTGACAGTCGTGAGCATTTACTTATGACGTTATCAACATGTTTTGACCAAGAGAAGTCACTTGAAAAGATATTTTCAGAACATAGAATAATAATATGCATCAGTGGTAGCCTTCTTTGATCTACAAACATGCATAACTTTACATTTCAAATTATTTATTTAAGTAATACTTAACAATGTCTTCGATATACAAACTGATAATGTAAAATATAATTGTGTACATATGCAGACTATTTAACATATTTAATTCATGATTTCTTTCTCAACAAATGACTAGTAACAGAATTCCGAAACATATTTGTAGACCTTTTTGACATTAATAGGTAATTAATCTATTCCAAAATTTACTGCCCACAAAAGACAATGAAAATTGACCTTGTGTCGTTCTATATTTTGGAAGACGTAATTGTCCACCTTAATTTTGTCTTGTGGAAAAACTATGCTATATAATATCACAGTACTCTATTGAAATATGAGGCAAATTGTGATTCACTAGATCAAACATGAAAGCATATATAGATTTTGATAAATCATGTAAACTTATACACATTTAGGATTCAAAAACTTTTATGGAGCTGTAGGAGTTCTCCATTCACTAAATATTATCATAGCACAGACTGCCATTTTCTATGAATACAATATGCTTCTTATGCTAGTCTTATAAGTGCTTCCCACACCCCCATTCCGTAAGAAATGTGTGGTTGTATAAATGCTTTATAAAATGATGTCAGATCGCATTTTAAATAGCACTCAATTCTCTTTAAAGACTATCTTAAGCATCAAATTTGAACAATGCAATGGATTATTATCAAAAATGCATTAATGAATTTAATAAAATATACATAGATAGTCACCCATATCCACCTGAATATATAACAAAGTTTCCTAATAGCACATGTTTTATAAAATGATGACAGAGTACGGCTAGGAACAAAATATCGCAATCTAGATAGCACTGAATTTTCTTAAAACAAAATTTTTAGGCATCAAATATGTACAATGCAATGGATTATTATTCATAATGCATTAATGAACTTGATAGAATATATATAAATAGTCACCCATATCAACTTGAATGTATAATAACGTTTCATAATAGCACATGTACATACAAATTGTATTTAAATGCTACATTACATGGAAAGGCAAATCAGCCACTAACATATCATGACATTTCAATTATCATTGAAATTTAAATGTTCTTTATGCAGTTAATTATGTATTTATTCCAAAGTTTTACTAATTTGTTTATTGATAATGTGTTTTACTGCAATGATTTTTCCTTTGACTCAATGAACTTCTCCATTTGTTCTACATTACTGATGACCATAAGGTTAAAGAAGCCGACTGCACACCCATCATGCAACAGTACATCGCATAAGGCAGGATGTTTGATTACATCATCAATGATCTAGCAGCCATAATTCCTATCACCACAGAACCAAGAGGTAAATACCAACTTTTTTTACCAGCATCATTCCATTTTCTCATTAGTTAACATAAGTTTTTTCTAAGCATATATCTGATGTGCTGACTAATACCACAATACACTCGATGTTTTGGTTACAGTGCGAGGGCTTGGATTGGATTTTCCTTTAAACACTGTAGGCAAATAAGTTATATCGAGGATAGAAATTGGAAATAAAAGGAAGGCATGTGTTTCAAAAGACCCTCATGTCATATCAGAAATATTGAACATATTATTATATCTTATATTCACCTCCAAATTTAGGCTTTTGTTTCCATACTGTTTGCTGTCAATGAAATCTGTTTTGGATATTCAATATCATTACATAATATGATATTATTAATGAAATGATGCCCCCGTGACATTGACCTGGCTTTTTCATTTTCCAGTGAATTAAATGAATTACTTTTCTGGTGTTCGGGTGAACATTCTTGCACTTTTAACATGAATCTTTGCTCTTCCTCCTTTTCTGTCAAAGATTTTTTATTGGTTTTCTTAACATGACAAAGATATAAAGTAACAATGACAAGAGCGGTTACCAGAATTAGAATGGCAATCCCACTGAGCCATAGTAAGGGACTTGATTTTTCATTATTTGTACCTGTATATGTGTTTGAGGTTGACGGATTAACAGTGTCAGTGAAGAGATGATCTCCACTTTTTTCTACTGGGTCTTTGGTAATTTCACCTTGTCCAGCTGTGGTCACATGACAAGGGTTTAAGACTACCTCTGTGTCAGATGGATCCCAAACAAAATCATTACATCCACAAACATCTTTAGGGCGATCAAGGATAGATGAACAACAGAATACAGGATATTCCTTTCTTGCCCAAATGGTTTGTTCCAATTTTGTTCCAGTTTTAATGAGATTACTCTGTGGAGGCAATCTCTTAGAATCTTGGTAGCAGTAAATCCCCCCAGCCAAGCTGCCAGCAGGTGCCGTACATTGCAGTGGCACCCAATCATCAGCTGCATCATCATTAATACTGAATGTGCATGATGCATCACCAGGAGGATAATGAACATTTAATCTTATCCTTGTTAACTCGCTCTGAATGGCACCATCCCTGTATGCTTGGCAAATGTATGTTGCCTCGTCACTTCTCTTTACTGGATTTATGTCAACCTGAACTGAACAATTCTCATCCGTCACACTAAACCTCTGTAATTGATAAGAGGGCAAAATTAGAGATTCTGGCTCTTCCGAATCGTAAAATGGAAGTCGGTTTGCGCTCTGTATAGTGACTTTATTACTGTCACATGGATATGGGAATTCAAGTTGCACGGCTTCATCCTCGGTAACCGTGACAAAAGAACCACATCTTGATAATGAGATCAGTGCAATAAAAATAACAAGTAAAGGTATTAGCTCCTGAAACTTAACCATGTTGGCTGATAAAATACAGTGTACTAGTAACTTAATATCCTTCTGGCTCTGAATAGATAATTTACAAGTAACAAAAATATTGAAGGGGGAAAAAATCTCATGAAAATGGAAGGTTGTATATATATAATGACGAATAGAAGATTCCTCTTCCTTTACTACTAATTGCAAAACAAGTAAGGTACTAGTAAAAACCTGTATTCGATTATGTCAAAATATTTAACACATAAAAGAAACACATGTCATCAAAATACAAGTTTGTACAGTTAGTCAGTGACATGCAGCTAAAAGTACTCCGCTTTATATTTCTTTGAACATTTAACAGTGATATACGATGTGATGATTCTTATAAATCTTCATTCCTTTTCCAATGTTGCTCTTTTCAATCTGCTACGAAGTTCAACATTCAATAAGGATTCCAAATGTTGGTTGAGCTTGCCAATAAATCCATTGGCACCAAGTCCCAAAGAAGCAAAGAATGACGCCATTTTGCAACGTATTGCTCAATAGAGGAGAAGTTCTGTTATAAGTCTGTAATTACAACTTTAAACTTGCGCCTATGTGTTCTTTCGAATCTGATTTGCTGTTGTATCGTATCGTTGACCATCAGAATGAAAACCAGCTGATTCATCCAGCAACACTTTGTTCCTGAGAAATTGAAATAAGTCTACTTTAAATGAAATCGCTACATAGATATACAAATATACTTCCCACACACTGTATGTGTGCGGAGATCTAATCTTTACTGGTAATAGCTATGAAGAAGAAAAAAGAATGTGGAGAGTTGTGGTCTATCAATTGTGAATTGGCAAATCATGATCTCTTTTTATCTGCGCTTTGAAATTATTAGAATATTCCATTCGTTGGTTACTAATTAAGACATCCCCTTCATGTAAAGATGTAATATTGATTTTTTTTTTTTTTTTTTTTTTTTTGGGGGGGGGGAGGGGGGAATTACTGTTTTTATTATATTTTTGAATAACCAGTGAGGAAAAATCCTTAAAATTTTCTATTAACCCTTCCATAAGTGAAATCCCTCTCAAGGAAAAGAAAATTGAGTCGGCCACGCTTAGAGCTTAGAGGTATCCCGGCAGATGGCCTTTTAGATTTCTTTAGTTTTTGTAGTCCTTAAACTAAAAAAAGAGCATTTCTGTTTCGCTTCACCTATTAGTTGAATATCTCTGATGGAACCACATTATAATGTGGCAAAATCACAAAATCTATGTTTTGTCTCAAAATTTAATCAAAGTTGATCTCAATATTAAATAGCATCTCGTCACAGATTCTATACAAAAACTGCAAATCTTACCTTCTTTTCACACCTGTAGGCTGTAAATTTGCAAATTTGGAAAAGATTTGCAAGCCCATATAGTGCTGCTGTCAATTCCTAATCCCCACGAGCTGGTGACCAGTTTACAACTGCTCACAGATGTTTTCAAACGCACAAGAACGTAACTTATGATTTGCAAATATAATATCTTTTGTTTGTATAATATTGATGATCAATCCATATCAGTTCAAAGTTTTCTTATCATAATCTAGTTTTCCCTTCCTTTAAATTGGCAACAATTAATCTTATTTTTCACTTCTTCATAGTTAGAAGAAATTAAAAAAATTAACAGATATGAGAGGAAAAATTAATCAACAATTTGCTAATTTCTACCTGAAAATAGTAATTTTACATTGTATTGCAAATAAAGAGACTTCAATCATGAGTTACAATTAAATCGCTCTTTTTCGAGAACAGCGCAACGTACTGCATTAGAAATAAACTCAAAAGTTTCTGTGATTTTTGCTCTTTCTGCCTGTTCATGTATATTGTGTAATCTCTAGCATTCTAGCTCAAAAGAAAATGTAAAAATGTCACAAAAAGGAGACACTGTAGTGATTGTACCGCTCTGGTTTGAAGACATGCATTATTTGTCTATGTTTAACTTCGAGTTAGATTAATACTATTAGGCTAATCTTGTTTTTTCCCAAAACTCTAAAATAGACTGATACAGAATGTAACAGGTAAGACTAAATTTAATAAAGATTTCAAGCATAGACCACATCCTGCCAATCAACATTTACTTTTCACTGTTATGGAAAGGTAGAAAACTCATCTCAATGACATGTAATTATACATGTACATGTTCATCTAAGTAACAAACACAAAATCAAGAAAATAATAAGTGAGATTCAGGAATTACTACAATTCATATCACTTTTTACATGTATGTGAACAAAGAATCAGCAAAATCTTTCTAATTGATGTGAATTTGATTATTCTGATTACCGGTAGAATTTGACCAAGAGCGCACTGTTGGTTTAGGTGAATCTCGATAAAGGTGTGTGATATAGAGAAAATAAAAATGGACTTCCAAAAAGACATCGAATTGGATTCGAATCTCACATTTTCCTTGTGTGTGAGTAAATATATTTAAAAAATCATGGAGTAGTGACGCAGATGGTTGGTGGGAAAGAAAACACTTGTTAGGTTTGTGATATTAGCAGATAACAGTTAAGATAACAATAACTGTACTAAATAAACATGATTGCCACGTTGCATTTGAGTTGTTATGGCACGTAGCAAAGGCTTATCTGCAGAAACTTGTGGAATTTGTATGCGGAGTAAACATTTTATTAGATTAAAGAATAAAAGTAAACTTTTAATTCAAAGCAGCAAGTTTCCAAAATTTTCTATTACCCTTACAAACTCAGTGATTTTCTTATCGGCGGAAACGCATCATGTGACATTCATTAATTGTGTCCAAGTGCACAGATGTGTCGTTAGATTAAAGGATTAAAAAATATGTATAACAAAAGTAAAAATTTATTCTTGCAATGCATAATTAGGTGTTGTGGCGTGGGCCTGTAATCCAGCTAACAGTGGAAGTTACAAACTGATTCAGCTGGGGACGCAGGTTCGAAACTGAGTCACGTCTTTTTGATGGTGACGTTAAAAGGTCGGGCCCCAGTCGTAAATAATCATATCTGATTGATACACGTCTGTAAAAACCCAATTACACACACACACACACACACAAGCTCGTTCCATGTTATTTTGTACCTGTACCAAATTTGCCGCTACACAGCTAAAATGGTATCAAGGAATATTGAAATCAAAGATTTTCTCCTGATACCTCGCTGGAAAGATGCCAAATATGTGAAGTCGGAGAAGAACCATGACGTCACCAAGTTCCAGGTTTGATGCAATAGCTATCGCTACACCCTGGTCATCAAGAAAGACACTGGGAATGCTGAGAAGCTCAGGCAATGATATAATGTATAATTTTCCATAGTGGAGCTGATCCAAGCTCTAGCTATAATAACAACAATAATATTTGTTTCTTATTAAACATAATACAGCAAACTGGTCAGAGCGCGATATTAGCAAAAATAGAATTTACATTAGTCATGTTTAGCTTATATAATAAAGCACAATAAGCAATAATAGGTAACATTGCATTGAATTAGATTTAATTTATTTAATCATAGAAAATTCATACCGGCCATTAAAAAACTGCTTACCAGCAGGTCCGTGTTACAAACACAAAACAGATCATATAAACACCAAAATGAATATAAATACCTATGAAAAATAACTTAAAGATGACGTATAAAACAAAGTCAAAAGAGAAAGCTAATACATTTAAAGAAATTTCAAACATAAACATTTATTTGATACAATTTTACCTTTTCCATCAGATTACTTTATAAAGGAATAGTGTGTCATTCCCAAAGACATAAACATTCTTATATGACTGGATGGCTGTCAGTCAACCTTCTTATGAAAGAAACTAACAATTGATTCATGTTGTCCTACTCTTTTCCTTGAAGTTGTAGAATTTCTCATTCAAAATCAACCCAACAAATACACATTGTTGGCTTTCAAAAGTTCACACAATTGTTGTCAAATAATTCGTATGTTCTATATAAGCATGCCGTTGTGATTTGGTAAAAGAACATATAACTCAATACATAAATACATGAATAAAACGTAACTGATTTATTTCATTCCACAAACGTTTATTTTTCATTGGTAAAAGTGCTGACTGGAAACCCATCATGCAACAGTACGCAGAAGGCAAGTTGTTTGATTACATCATCAATGATCTTACGTCCATTTCTATCACCACAGAATCGAGAGGTAAAAATCAACCTTTGTACCAGCATCATTCTATTTGATTATGAATTATATATAACGTGGGTTATTTGTAAGCACGATAGGGTAAATTAGCTGGATGCGATTTAGTTTTATCGAGATAAGGGCTTGGGAGTAGAAGGAAAGTTTGGTTTGGGGGCGCCAGCCCCCCCCCCCCCAAATAAAATTAAACCATGGCTTATTTTCAATTCCATACAAATGATTTATAAATGTTCGTGATAATAACATGATTTTCAACAAAATGCGCGTTTTTTCCATTTCTGTTGCAAACTGACACATTCGCAAATAGCCAGGAAAAGCTGACCCCCCCCCCCCCCCCCCACTGAACGATTTTTCGGTTGGCTGAGTCGTTGCGATTTTTTTTTTGGACTACCAAAAAAACATGATAATAACATGATTTTCAACAAAATGCGCGTTTTTTCCATTTCTGTTGCAAACTGACACATTCGCAAATAGCCAGGAAAAGCTGACCCCCCCCCCCCCCCCCCACTGAACGATTTTTCGGTTGGCTGAGTCGTTGCGATTTTTTTGTTTGGACTACCAAAAAACACAAAAAAAAGTGTCCGCTTACCCCCCCCCCCCCCTCCCCCCCTCCCCCCCTCCCCCCTCCCCCCTCCCCCCCCCCCCCCCCCCACTGAGCGACTTTTCGGTTGGCTGAGTCGTTGCGATTTTTTTTTGGATTACCCAAAAAACAAAAAAAAGTGTCCGCTTACCCCCCCCCCCCCCCCCCCCCCCCCCCCCCCCCCCCCCCCCCCCCCCCCCCCCCCCCACTGAGCGACTTTTTCGGCCGGCGCAATTTTCAGGAGCAAAATATTTTGGGTCAGATTTTAAACCCCCCCCCCCCCTTGAAAAATCCTGCGTACGCCCCTGAGTAGATTTATGACAAAACATGACAGGAATTGGCCCCTACGTTCTTTTGGAGGTTCAGTGACATCATCTTTCCTAATTCCCCAATAGTATGAATTAATCAACTAGTATAAACAATGAATGATATTTTTTCATTTTATGTTCTAATTTAATTCACTTTTCTCTATTTTGTTGTGACAGAGACAGAGCATGGCTGAATATATGCACTATCTCCGCCGCAGGGCTCAAATTAATTTTTTGTCCACGGGGGCTCTTCCCCCCAAAAAGAGCCCCCGTGAGCCTTCTCACGGGGGCTCTTTTAGTACTGACGGGGGCTCTTTTTTATACAAATATCCATTGAATTGGTACCTATGATACTCCTCAATTATTTGCTATTTCATCATTTTCATTTCAATCAGCATTTTCCCTCTTACAAATTTACAAGCTACATAGCTGTTACTGGCCTGTGTATATAAAATATACGCATACATCACTGATTTTTATGATGTCTTTAACGTGACATATCTTCTTATTCCCTTGCAAACGAGAAAGAAAACAAGGACATTAAAAGGGATTAAGCGACGAATAATGATTGTGATTCAAATTGATGCGAATATTTGTTTGAATAAGCACTGCTATTTACCCGAATCTTCTTTGTAAAAACAACTTTTATAAATCTCAGCCATGCTTACTGAGTTGAGACGTTCCATTCAATGTAAAATACTCATTAAAGAATACCCTTCTCCTAATCTGAAAGTGATCTTACAACAACGTGGCAGATTTGCATGGCTGAGATTTGTAAAAGTCGTTTTTACAAAGAAGATTCTGGTGAAAAGCATTGCTTATTCAAAAAAATCCTTGCATCAATTTGAATCACAATGATTATTTGTCGCATGATCCTTTTATTAAATAACCTTGTTTTCTTTTTTGTTTGCAGGGGGAGAAGAAGCTATGTCACGTTAAGAAATCATAAAGATCAGTTTGTATTATGCGTATATACATTTATGATACTAGAACAAAATAATGTTGATTATCAGAACGTCATTTTGGAATACCTCCTTACAAATACCACATTGTCTTTAGCCCGTATCAGTATTAGTATGATCCAATATAAAGCTATTTTTCTTTATTTAATTCAGTATAATGCTGTTCTTCAAAAATAGTTTTGCTATGTTTTTTTTTAGGGTTGAGACGCTAAGAAATGGTTTCAAATGTACATTACACGAACCCTGTGAACCATTGCAAAATGATGGTGGTTCTCTCTCTCTCTCTTTATTTTAATCATGCATTATCAACTACATATAAAGCAGCAACCAAAAACTTATAGGGTTATCTGAGAGAGGTGAAAGTAAGAGTTAAAAAGAAAGTCATGCTAAAACGGCGCTTCACTTCCCCCCCCCCCCCCTGACTGAAAAATAAAATAGATTAGTAGTCCTCTCTAGCATCCCCCCGCTTCAATATCACATTTTCACTTGGCAGCCCAAGGGGGCCGGGGGGGGGGGTGGGAGGAGGGGGTTAAACCCCCTAACCCCCCCCCCCCCCCCCTCCGTAGATCTGCCCATGTTACCATATCATTCCACGACATCTTGGTCTTCCTCTTCTTCTCAATAGGGACTTTTAGATTTGCGTGGACGTGCACTGGCAGTCACATGTGACGTTCTTTTAAGCACTGGCACTGCCTTAAAAGGAGGTCACACGTTGCAGTCCACGTTCTCATCGTGCAAATCTAAAAGTCCCTAATATTGATTTACTGGTCGAGGTTCATTATTTGCTGGTCATTTGAAATCACCAGATTTCAGCGGGTTAACGCTTTCACAACGAAAAAGTTCTCCATGACCATGTTTCTGCCCTTGCGCGATCGCCTCCAGCTCCATCAGACAGGGCGCGGCAGCGTGCACACGTACCGGTACTAACGGCGCAGTAGGCCTATAACCACTGCTGACGGCGGCGCTGCACTGCGAGCTGAATCGGCAATAATAGGCCTATACTCATAAAACGAGAAATCTTGCACGCTAATCTAAGTTCCATTTCATTGGTTTAAGGTTTGAAAATTGAAACTCAATATTGTGTTAAAGTTATAACAGAAAAGATAATCTTTATTTTATAATTCCACGGGGGCGATTTTTAATTTTGCAATCGCCCCCGTGAGCAACCTGACGGGGGCGATTATGTAGCTCACGGGGGCGAATCGCCCACCGCCCCCGTGTATTTTGAGCACTGCTCCGCCGGCTTGACAGGAACAGAGTTGCTAGGCAGACCTCAGAGAGGCCTTCGTGACAGCAAGAACCCTTTTGAAGTGTAGGCCTATGAGAGACAGCGCTCTACCTCATCAACTTGGTGGATGAAGAGCTGAGGAGGACAACAGACAGCTGAACGTCCCAATACCTGTTTTGATATAGGTAGTGACACTGTGACAGCACTTCGATTCTATGCTGTTGGTGAGTAATTTACCTTAATTAGTATGGGAATGTTATGTTAAAATTCTATTTAATCTTGGCTGAGTGAAAAAGTAAAATGGTTAAATTGTGGTTACCATGTTTGGCGGGAGGTTTTTTCATAAACCGGGAGATTCTACATCAAAGTGGGAGGAAAAGCGTGGTGGCAGGAGTCTCCCTCCAAATGCGAGAGGGTTGACAGCCCTGATTTAATAAAAAAATCTATTCTACAATTTTAAGGACATTAAACACAATTTCTAAGATTGAGAATTTGATGTGGACTTGTCACTTGTTGATATTTATTTCACTAAAAGGAATTTTTTTTTTTACAGGGTCATTCCAAAAGATGCATGGTGATGAGGCACAGCTTTCACAATCTTCTGTATGCAGAGTCATCAAAGACATGTCAGAAGCTTTTGCAAGAAGAAGGGAACAATTCATGAAGTAGAAGCAACACAGCAGCAGTTCTACCAGTACTGTAGGTTGCCAGGTGTTCTCGGTGCAATTGATGGGACTCATGTCTACATCAGGAGTCCTGGTAGAGATCAAGCCCTGTATTTTATTTATAGGAAGAACAGCATCTTGCAGTATTCTCAAATCTGTCGTTTCAATAACCGTTATTTGTTGTGTTGTGCTGACTTTTTGTTAATCGTCATTGTCATCTTCATCATCATCGACATCATCACTGAAATCGTTCAGTGACTGCTTCATCACCATCGCCACCAACAACATCGCTGTCATCACCATCGCCACCGACAACATCACTGACATCATCATCAACTTTTACATTGTCTTCGTCAATAACCTTAAATTACATGTTTTGATTATTCATATTAAATCATCAATATTTAAATATACATTTCTCTTGTTTGATGGTGTTTTTTTTCGGGAGATCATTAAGTTAGGAGGTAAACCCCCTTGGGGAGTTCTACAAGTGAATGACCTATTTTGTTAATCTTGTTTAATTATTAATATACCATTTGCTGTTATCTACTTAAAATTACTTTGTACCCAGTACCCACCATAAATTAAAATGGATTCCGATTCAGTATTTTTCGCTAAATGCAAACACCTGTGCAGTACAACATTAAGAGAGAGAGAGAGAGAGCAAAAGACAGAGAGAGATGAAGAAAGAAGGAGAAAGGGTATGTGTGAGAAAGAGTGAGAGGTGGAGGAAAACAAAGAAAAGGGGTATGAGAGGGAGTTCTAACGAAATAAAAAGATAAATTGAGAGAGAAAGTGGGGTAGAGAGCTGGTAGAAAAAGAGAGAGACAACAAACAAAAACAGGGAAGGTGAAAGAGTAAGAAATAGAGACAAAATTTTTAAAAAAATGGCTTTCCTTTTTGTTTAAATCACTATTCCCTTGAGAAATGCAATAGATCTACAGCAAAAAAATTAAGAACAAATGAATGCCCCCCTAACAAAAGAATTAATACAGCAAATAAACAAATTAAGAAAAAAATTAATGCCCCCCTCCCCTAAGAAAACAATTAATGCCCCCTCCCCCTAAGAAAAATTATGAAAAAAATTAATGCCCTCTCTCCCCGCCCCCCCCCCCCCTGAATTAGGGCTATAATTCTTTATCACATGTTATGACTGCCTTGTTTTTGCTGTCCTCTTATTATGACCAGTAACAGGGGCGGATCCAAGATTTTTTTTCCGGGGGGGGGGGGGGGGTAAGATGACATATATTTTTTTTTGGTCCCCAAAAAATGTGTGGGGGGGGGGGGGTAGCACGACTAATTTGTTTTAATTGGGGGGGGCACGTGCCCCCCCCCCCCCTGGATCCGTCCCTGAGTAAGCCCAGTTTTTTTTCTCAATACATCTATGCAGTTTATGCATTAATGCCAGTATTTTCCATTAGATAGTATTTATCTTTCTTTCTACATCATCAACACATTCTGGAATAAACGTCTTTAATCGCTTTCTCTGCCTCTTCGCTATAGATAACACGAGTCTTACTTTGGATTGATAAACTAAAGTGCGACCTACGCTCTAATATCATCATAACAATCAACGAAAATGTGATCATATAGCTCTAAAATTAACACTTCATCATAGACAATTTTCACTCCTTGTTTTTTAAAGTGGTATAAGGGTCGTTTACAGGATGTTTTTGTGGACTATTCCACGAAAAATCTCCTGTCAATGTTGAGTGTGTTGTGAGCAACAATGCGCTCTAGCGCGGCTGCCCAGTTGATCATAATTATGTCGGACGATTGATAGGCCAAAAATTAACAACGATAGTGAGGAATTATTGAGGTAATTTATGCGAAATATTTTGAGGACATGTGTTAGAGAACACGTGTTAGTATGTGAATAGTGGCTTAAAATCTTATCTCCACTTGGAGTCGGTCGGTTTTCAGTCTCTACTTGTAGGCGAAGAGAAATAACACAAATAATACAGGTACGAGACTGAACAACTGAATCTGGACTTAGCAGACGACGGTGAACTAGGTGGAGTAGTGTACTAGCGCGCATGCTCAGTTCAATGCTTCAATTCTGCGCATGCTCAGTTTATTTTTTTGCTCTCTTAGGCATGCTTAAACCCTGGGTTAAACCGTGGGTTAGATTTAGACCATGGGTTATTTAACCCTCGCTTTGTGAATACCAAGCGAGGTTTAAACCGTGGGTTAGATTTAGCCTGGGCTAAATAACCCAGGGTTAGATTTAGCCTGGGTTAAATCTAAACCTCCTTTGTGAATTCGGGCCAATGTGTTTATAGTCACTCATGGGCATTAGTAGCCACTAACAGTAACACTAGTAGAAACCTTTCCAGAAGCTACTGCGACAAGCACTGCCGGGAGATAACATGCTACCCACCACTCGGGCTGTGCATGTACAGATTTGCGCACGGGGGGGGGGGGGGGGGGGGGGGGACATATATATATATATTTTTTTGTTGGTCCCAAAAAAATCGCAACGACTCAGCCAGCCACTGAATAAGCGGGGGGGGGGGTAAGAGCATATATATATGGGGCGGATCCAGGAATTTCTTCCCGGGGGGGCACTCGGGGGTTAAGAGGACATATATATATATATATATATATTTTGTTGTTGGTCCGAAAAAAAATCGCAAAGACTCAGCCAGCCGCTGAATAAGCGGGGGGGGGGGGGAGTAAGAGCACATTTTTTCTTTCATTTTTGCTCCATATTTGGTCGGGGGCACGTCCCTGTTCTTCAGTACATTTTTGGCGAATTTGGGGCTGATTTCAACACCATTTTTTGTGCCCCCCTGGATCCGCCACTGGTTCTATACGTACACCGTGTAACACTGCACGTGTACCGATAACAGGCTCAGTGGGAAAACTGAATTCAGACTAGGATTAACGGTACAACGAATCGTCTTCTTTCTCTAATAACTTAATGAAACGTGAAAGCTTCCGCGCTTCGCGCGAGAGGGGGGGGGGGGGGACTGAATTCAGACAAGGACACGATACAATGAAACTAGGCGCAGATCCAGGATTTCATAGGGGAGGGGGCCCCACTTTTTTTTTTTTTTGCTCCCGAAAATTTGAAAATCGCAAAATCGGGCAGGCCGAAAAGTCGCTCAGTGGGGGAGGGGGAGTACTTTTTTTTTTTTTTTTTGCTCCCGTAATTTTGAAAATGTGCACCCCCCCCCCCCCTGGAGCGCCAGGGGGGGGGGCCGATCCCCAAAAAAGGTAAAAATCGTCTTCTTTCTATAATATTTAAATGAAACGTCATAGCTTCTGCGTTTTGCGCGGGAGGGGCGAAACAAGAAGAGTCGAGAACGGTATAACCGATCGTCTTTTTTCTCTAATAATTTAATGAAGTATCAAAGCTTCTGCGCTCCGCGCGGGAGGAGAAAAACTGACAAATAAGTTAGTTCCTGGCCCCGGGTTGAGAGGGTTAAATTTGTAGACATTGGCGTTAATATATTTGTCGGTAATTGGTGGCTAGTTTTGTCAGTTAGCGGTGGCCTCTACACCCCTCCCCCCGGAAATTCTAACCAATCAGAAAGCCTCTTTTTTCCAGGAAGTGCCGGTGGACATTAATACGCCAAATATTATTCTCAAATTGCAAAAGATCTCTTGGAGGGGGTAGGAGAAAGCAATTTTACATCATTATTACTCCAGGAAGTGCCTGAAAATGCGTCTAATGTGGTTCTAAAATTGCAAATGCTTCCTACTCAGGGAGGGGGTCAGGACCCCCTCCCAGACCCACCCCCGCTTTTTCGCTCCGCTCCCTCGCCGCTAAAGCCTCGCTTTGTCGCTTTATCGTTCTACATAATTATATTTCACCCCATGCCATTTTGTGCCCCTCCCCCCCCCCCGGTAAGAAATTCCTGGATCCGCCACTGTTTGCCCATACCCCTTGAGTTTGACCCCCACCGGAGCTTTGCCCCTAGACCTCACTTTGACAAACGTTCAGCCCCCCCCAAACGTTTTTGCTCATTACGCCACTGCTATATATAACATATATATTCACCTCCAAATTTGAGAATTTTAGTCATGCCAACTTGCCCTACAGCATCGGTGAAATACATCATTAAGAACTTGCTGAATTTGTTGGTTAAGATATTCTATACATTATATACATGTATTCTTGCAATTGTTATGTGTAAAATTTAAGCTAGTAATGTGCGATATATCATTACACACATTTACATTAAAAGATGTATATGATACAAGCCTCTACAGTACTCATTTATGGAAACTTGCATTTTCTTAGATTTCATTATTAGCTGCCCCATTTGTCAGTTGATTTATTTCTTTACCCAATGTACCCGTGCTGTTTGCTTTCAATGGCCCCTTTTTTAAAGAGATTCCTTCAATATCTTTAAAATGAAGGTAATCCCATGATTTGGATCTTTTAATAGCTTTGTCTGTGTTTAGAATAGTGGGTATACTTTTCAGTGATGTTTGCGATCCTAATTTCATCACTTTTGTCATGAAAGTTTGTGTTTCTGGGTGCCCTTCTTTCTTTTCTATTAACAAAATTGTATTTGTTTTCTTAACATGACAAAGATATAAAGTAACAATGACAAGAACGGTTATCAAAATTAGAATGGTAATCCCACCGGCCCATAGTAATGGTCTTAATTTTATGTTACATGTATTTGTATATGTTTTTGAGGCTGACGGATTAACAGTGTCATTGAAGAGATGATCTCCACTTGTTTCTACTGGGTCTTTGGTAATTGCACCTTGTCCAGCTGTGGTCACAGGGCAAGGGTTTAAGATTTTTTTCTGTATAAGATTGATCCCATACAAAATCATTACATTCACACTTATCTTTAGGTTTATCAAGGCTAGCTGAACAACAAAATATAGGATGTTTTTTTCGAACCCAGATTATTTGTCTTAAAGTTTCGCCAGTTTTAACAAGTCTGCTCCGTGGAGGCAATCTTTTATCATCTTGGTAGCAGTAAATCCCCCCAGCTAGGCTGCCAACAGGAGCCGTACATTGCAATAGCACCCAATCGCCAACTGCATCATTATTGATACTTAATGCACAAGAGACATCACCAGGAGGATAATTGACATTTAATCTTATCCTTGTTAACTCGCTCTGAATGGCACCATCCCTGTACGCTTGGCATATGTATGTAGCCTCGTCACTTCTCTTTACAGGATTTATGTCAACCTGAACTGAACAGTTCTCATTTGTCACACTAAACCTATGTAATTGATAGTTTGGCAAGTGGATATTTTCAGTGTCAGTTGAACTGTAAAATGGAGCTCTGTTTGCACTCTGTATCGTAACTTTATTACTGTCACATGGATACGGGAATTCAAGTTGCACGGCTTCATCCTCAGTAACCGTGACAAAAGATCCACATCTGAATAATGAGATCAGTGCAAAAAAGATGACTGAGAAATAAAGCTGCGACTTAACCATGTTGGCTGGTTGCAATTGCAATTGCAATTTCTTGATGGTAACAAAAGATCACTTCCTATTGCTTCCATGCGTCGAAATAGGCCTATCACTTTGATGTTCCTTCAAAAAGTTCCACCTCTTTGCTCTGTTGATTTGTCCAGCAATTGTCCTGCAGTAACATGTAGAACCAATACACCAACAAGCCAATTTGAACACACCGTTGGGGTCTTGTAAAATTGTCGAGCTTTTCTAAGTATGAAGTTAAGTTTTATAAATCGTGTATTGTTCAACGTAGTTCATTAGTATCAGAAATCCCAAATGGAGTCTGAACTCTAGATGAGTTTGCAGGTCGCTGTTTTTTTACTAATGAAATTGCACAAACCGAAATCAGAATGCCTGAGGATTCGTACTTGAAGGAAATACGTCGTGACGGATTTGAAATGATCATCCTGAATCAAACATAGAAGAGAAATTTAAAAAGCTTTCAAAGCTTTCGTATATTTAAATTGAGTAGCTGCTTGTTTCTATCCTTTTCAGATTTGTTACTTAGGATTCACAATGCTATTGCTTCATAATTATTTTTCTAGTTATGAATATCTTCTAGACCTTTAAACTAATATCTGCATTCTATTTCACTGTAATTGAAGATATCATAATAATTGCATTTTGGTAAATGTAACGTGTATAAACTTACCCTCTTCACAATGTTGTTCCATCATCAACTGGTGAACGAGGTGCAAATGCTTTGCCTTGCTTTTTGAAAGCTTGGCATTGAAGTGATGTGTTTTTGCAATGATAAGGTTTTTCTCAAAATATTTTTTTAAGATAAGAAAATCAAACAATACCATATGGCTCAGTTGAGAAGGGTGTGTGTGTTATGTTGGATGCCAAGCCAGTGCCCTAAAGCCTGTGGTTGAAGAATTGAAATTACCTAGTCCTCAAATAAAAATTAAATTTATTTGATCCCTGAAGCTTGCTAGCTTCCTCGCGTTCAGGTTTAATTGGTCCCAATGCCTATCTGACGTTCATAAGTGACAAATTGAGCAAAATATTAAACAGTTCAACTCATCATTTATTTCCTTCGGTAAAAAAGTATATGTTTGTAAATAAAGTGGAGGGGTCATTAAAAAAACATAAAGGCTTGTTCGAAATGAACCCTTAACAGATATAAAAATAAAAAAAAATGAAAAAATGTCAAATAATTTATGCACAAAATAAAATTAAGAAGAGAAAGGAAGAGAAGAGAAGGAAAAATTAACAAATATTTCTTACATAACATATTTGACTTGTGTCGTCAATGAGATGTCTTTCAAACAATCGTTCAAATTTGTTTACTGTCTTACCTTTTGCACTTTTTTCTATGAGAGGTTATTCCAGAGAATCAGACAATGATGAAAATGGAAGTTTGTGTAATTGTGTGCAACTTGGAGGTAGGGGGTAATTTGGCCTTTCTAGTATTGTGATTAAGAATAGAGTAATTCAAAGTAAAATACTCACTAAAAGCTTCAGGAAGAAGTTTGGTAGACAGTTTAAAAATGAAAATAGAGGTATTCAAAGGTAATAATCCATGAACAGGTAGGATTTGTATGAATGGAGATAGACTGGATAAAACTTTAAAGTACAATTTTATCATTGTACTAATATAATTTAAAACCATTTCTATACAATCTATTAATATTAGACATTACTACATGAATGGCTGTGCCCTATTCAATTAGAATAAATATTATTAAATTATCAGTCGTATCATATTGAATTGAATGAAAATCATTTCAAACAATAAAAATGTATGCTATTACCCAAATCGCTTTCATAATGGGATATTTACATTTAATATCACCAATCAATGAATATCATCAACACCTGGCTCCACCCAATGTGTAATTTATTACAAGAATGTTCAAATATTTGTTCACCAGAGACTCATCTAGACAATCGAGATATGACTTTGAGATATAAATATTACATTATCCAGGGTTCATTGAAGCTGTCGGGTTTAGCCCCCAACGTCGGGTCGATTTCACCCCATCCAGCCCATGCACCAAACTTTGTCAGTAGGCAGTAATGCGACTGAACATACAAAAGACATCCCCATCCTCCACCCCCCTCCCCCCTCTCCAATAAAAAAATAATAATAATAATAAATAAATAAATAGAAGAAAAAAGAAAAATAATAATAAATAGATAAATGAATTTTATAGACTTTTCACTTTACCAATCATTATGAGCAAACAAAACAAACAATTGAGTATAGTTCAAAATCTTGACATAAATTCAGTTTAAAAAATAAAAAGATAATATGAATCATTTCAGTGGTAAATAATTAAATTGAGAGGAACTTGAATAAGCAAAGCTTGCAATTTTAAGCCATTACGAACATAATTTCATTTAATAGTACATTTTAATTTTACACGCATGGCAAACATTGTAACCCTGCTGCCATCAGGTTTGAAGGTACACACACACACACACACACACACACAAATACACGTCATTGAAACCCAACAAACTAGCATTGCCTAGGTGTTCTAAATTTTCATACTCTTTCAAGCTTATCGTATTACAGCTAGCACAATTACAACAGATATAATGTTCTTATTAGTTTTCATTTATTCATAAGCAGTGACATACACGATAGGCCTATCTGTACCTCAATTAGTCAACCGTGAAAACTTATTTTATTACGTACGTTATACAATACACTATCAAGTCATTCACCTTATTCAGTTTTATTCATACATCTAGTTTATTCAGGTTTGAAATTATTAAAAATATAAAGTACTATTAAAGCACAGATAAATAGCTCAATTGTGTAAAATAAATGATTGAATACTTCCAAGTAGACAAGGAATGATTAAGCATATACAATGGATTCATTCCAAAAATACAAATGTAAACAGAGAACAACAACAAACGTTAAGCAAAGAATATCCAAAAACAAAATTCTGTGAAGGATAGTACATAAGCATAGCAATGATTCCTGGTCATTTGTGTCCTTTATGTTATGAAATTTTCAAGTATAAATTAATAACTTTCAAATTCTTATCAATTTACTCATGCTAATTCAGGTTTGAAATTAATCTCAATATATCATGTACCAATAAAGTATCAACCGAAATGCATGCACAATTCGTATTTTATTCTTTACCATAGCAATCTGTATTGATTGTTTAGTATTGACAGTATTGACAGTATTGAGCTTAAAAGCTCAATACTGTGAAAAGACTAATTGCCTCCCTAGTATACAACTTAGGGTTATGGCATCCTAAGGGGGTGATATTAAGCAAAATAATTCTGAAAAGAAAAATGAAAAAAGACAGAAGAAAATGATGACGTTTAGCAAAGAATATACAAGACAAAAAACAAACAGCAAATGATATTACATGATAATTTTTAGTTTAAAATGTTAACTAGTAAACCTGTACATTATGAAATTCTGAACATCAGTTGACCACAAGGAGTATGATTATCCATGTTTGATCTGATCAGAGCGCATAAATAAAAAAAACATAATGTACATAACTAATGTTTAGCTATTTGAGCACAATAAGCAATAGTAACATCAAACATTATATCACAATATTGATAATATAAATTTCTGTAGCTGCATGTACAATAAATTTGTGTGCAAACATACATGTATCTGATAATTAATTAGAGGCTATCAAAATCAGTAATGAAGATACAAATAAAGAAAATGATATTTAAATATTCATAAGCATTTGGAATATTAGGCCTAATAATGTAATGTAATCGTCAAATATACCTAAATCTTGGATTTTATGTTAATATAACAAACAACCCAAAAAGCTTGTATTTGTTGACATTAATAAAGAAGAGTATGTATATAGAGCTAACAGCTGAAATATTCATACTTAATTTAATTTTTGTTTTTTATAACACCAAAATGAATTAAGGCCATTATTTAAAAAAAAAACAATTGTAAGCTTTCAATATATCACATTCTTAAGAAGCATAAATAGGGGAAAATCAATTTGTCACATTTTTATTTTATTTGTTTACAGAATTTGAACTTGGATAAGGGTATAATTACAATTAGTTCTTAACTATGTATACATTGTATGTAAATTTCATTTTTTACATGTACATGTTAATTTAATTTTGTAATACGCTGTCTGTTTAAACCTCGATCTCTCTGACCCCACATAGATCAGGTTGTAATAGATGATGCTATCAAGCACCTGCGACTCGCTGCTAGGAATCTGCAATATGATTCTACACCCACAACAAAAAGTGAGTCACCCTTACTCAAATTGATGAGTCACTGGTTTGTCCGTACAGCGAAACACTTGAAGGATCATGTGAGTCACTATGACTCGATACAAATGAGTCTTATTTATCTAAGAGACTCATTTGTATCGAGTCATAGTGACTCAAATGATCCTTCAAGTGTTTCGCTGTACGGACAAACCAGTGACTCATCAATTTGAGTAAGGGTGACTCACTTTTTGTTGTGGGTGCATCATGACATAGACCCCCCTACTCCCTAGGCCTATCACACACATACCATACCATGCCAGAGTCACTGTCCACATTTGCAATGGAAAATATATCCTAAAATATCACATTTTAGCGATGTAATCGGTGGTCCCGCTACCCGAATCTGAAAAATCTACTTTGTACGCACTAAATTAAGCCTTAACTTGAGATTTATTTGTCACCCATACTGTCACGAAACAATCTTGAATTAATTCGTTTTACATCAAATAACAAGGATCTAGGAGTTTCGTTGTATAAAACAATGATGCAAGATCATGCATGTTTTCATTCGACACGGCTTCGTGCGATACAGTAGAATCTATACACTATGAACATGACTGACAATGAGAGCGGACAAAATATACAGTTCCTCAGGTAGACAAAGGAACATCCCTTCACAGCTATTATGTAAAAAGGTGAATATGCATGTGACACCTGTTCTACACATTTTTACAGCAGTAAGGGATATTCCTTTGTCTACCTGAGGAACTGTATATTTTGTCCGCTCTCATTGTCAGTCATGTTCATAGTGATAGTTAAGTTACTTATGGCCCGGTCCCACTGGCCGACGGACACAAAACGTATGCATAAAGGACACAGCGGACGAGCAAAATTTCGAGGGTGGTTCCATCCGTTTTCATCCGCTCCAGAAATGGACAAAATTTGCGAAAATTTGCGAAAACAGAACGGAAAATAACGGACGTGGGTAGTATGTAGCGGGGATGTTAAACGGATGTTCATCGGAAGCCTAGCGGATAAAAGCGGATGGAAGTGGATGACAGCTTTGAATACTTTATATACGAGATGTATACGCTTACATCCTTTCTATTTCCGTGCTACTAACGATGTATAGACGTTCCATGTACCTTATCTTTCCTCCCTCTTTCCGTTTTCAACTGCAGCGGATGTGAGTTGCGAGGATGCCCAGAGGATACAGAGAGGATGCAGCGGACGCTTAACGGATGATAACGGACATAGAACGTTTGTTGCTCGTATTTGTCGCGGATTTACATCGTACACGGCGGAAGTTCATCCGTTCTAAAAGTTTTGTGCAGCTCAAAACTTTTTGCTCGGATGAAATCACAGTGGACGGATGCCCGATGGATAGAGCGTATGAAACACGTATGCAATGAGTACACAACGGATGCATAGCGTTTTCCAACGGATGGCAAGATTTTTTTACGTTTTACATCCTCTTTGCATCCTTAAGTGCAGTGGGACCGGGCCTTTACACACAGCCTCATCAACTCGAGTGCGGATATCGTAAAATGAACGCATGCATCATTTGTATAATAATCAGAAGATTCAGCCCACGAATCCAGTCATAAAAATCATCGTTTAAAACCATATGAATAATTATGCGTACCAATTTTTCACTAGCTGCAGTCAAAACTCTTCTGAATCCGGCCAAGATATAAGATGGCGACGTCGCGTCGTCGATCGGGAATTCAAATATGGCTCGAGAATGCGCATTTTGGATGACGTCATGAAAGCATGCGCGCGCATGCATACAGCCTCACTTTTAAGTTGACTCACTTTTTTCTTCTAAAATGCTCTTATGTCGATCTTGACTCATTTTTTACGACCATGTGAGTCAGTCGAAGCATTTTGCAAATGCGTCAGCTCATGATTGACACACTGGTGAAATATAAATGAGACAATAGAGACTCATTGGTTGTTACTAATGAGTCAATTTACACCTGACTCACGAAAATTATGCTTAAATGTGTCAAATGACTCACTTTTTGTTGTGGGTGTATGGACTCGCTGACAGGGGAAAATTATGAGATAAATACGCTTTTGTTCGTTTCTTCCCTAAAATATTTACCCTTGGAGTGAGTTGATAAATTTTAATTCCTATGTTGGCCCATGAGTGTCATTTTTCCTCATTTGTTTGTATTGCTAATTTTCAAACAGGTTTTATCTTTTATCAAAGGAACTTCAAGCAACTATTCTTGCAAAATAATACACAAAAGTGTATGTAATATTTAGCCCATGAATTTTGACCTAATTTCTAACACAAAATATTTTAAGCATCACTTTGCTGTACTGTGTGTTTATAATATCACGGAATACCCAAAATGCACTACTGCAGTAAATAAGGTATAAGGCACACATGCATGTATACATATACTCCATGACAAGAATTTAACGTATTTCTTTATTTATATTTTGTATCGTATCTAAATAATAATTTGCACAATAAATTTTCGCACTCTCTCCTACATAACTTATGACTAAAGCCAATGTTAAAGCAACCGACAGCATTCCCATCATGTGTAGTGCATCACAGAAGGCAAGATGTTTGATTACATCATCAATGATCTTACAGCCATTCATATAACTACATAACCACGAGGTAAAAATAATGTATTTATGTAATATATATAATGTACTAATATTACATTATGTAACTAATTGAACAGAACTGGAAAATCCGTATTTTCCAGTTCTGTGGGTAGAAGTCCCCTTTAAGCTTGTATAGCACAGTATATGTTGCTATCTCTATGCACGTGATAGAGTAACAATAAAACTAATTGATATGGTATAATTAAATGTATTGGTAAGCAACTTCAATAATCATAGATTAGGACAAAATTTAATGTGCCAAAGGTGTGCATTCACTAACTTAGAGTATTACATCACTTCAGAAATGTGACAATACATTAATATACTAAATATGTATATCAGTTGAAAACAAAAGAACAACCTTACATATGAAGTTCTACTCAGCAAAAGGCTTCTAAGAACGTGACTGATACTTTAACTTAGAAATATATACTCGAGGAGTTTTTAATAAACCAAAAAAAACAATGAGGGGAGAAGCCCATACACAGATCTAAATAGGCCTGTATTTGATAGCTGTCCATTCGTGTTGTTGATCACATTTATATGATTGTTTGGTTTTCTGACCTGCGATTTCTCACAGACCCATTTCTGTATTGATGAAGTGCTCATCTCCCATTGATTTAATACTGATTTTCATTTTTATGAGCATATTTTGCACTAGTCTCATATGATTAAAGTACTGGGAGGGGGCAGTTTGTAAGTTGTCATTGTAGATGCAAGGTCACCAATGACCGGGGTAATAGTACACCTGTAAAGCGCTTAGAGACATTATATATGTATTAAGCGCTATATAAAAGCTGAATTATTATTATTATTACTAGGTGACTTCAATACATCCTCTCTTTCATAAAGGGGATCACCAACATGAAAAATTGCTACCATGACTTGCGCCTTGTCATGCTATATTTATTACTGCTCCGGTAGTGAAGAAACTTGTTGTTCTTTTGTGAACTTATAGAAGACGGCTCATTCTCTTCCATCGTTATCTGTTGATATGTGTTTTTACTCTGAACATTTGTTGATTGCTTTTTGTTTTTCTCGACCACATAGAGACGTACCAGAATAATAGCGGCAGCTATTTCCAAAATTATAATGCCAATTACACCTCCCCATATCTCTGCAGTAATATTCGCAGTTGACTTGTTTTTGTTTGTATCGGTCAGGTTAAGTGATTGTATGAGTTGGGAAAGCTGTGATGAGTTATCTGTAACTTCTCTTTCAGGGTACTGGGATAATGTTACAACAAGGTCTGGTGTGGTAGCAGGGCAAGGGGATATGGTGGTGTTTGTTTGAGAAATATCCCCCATGGGGTCCCATACAAAATCTTTACATTCACATATATCTTTAGGTTTGTCAAGGCTTGCTGAACAACAAAATGCTGGATGAGATTCTTTTGAAACCCAAACGGTTTGTTTTAAAGTTTCACCAATTTGAACAAGAGAACCCCGTGGAGGCAATCTTTTATAATCTTGGTAGCAGTAAATCGCCCCAGCCAAGTTGCCAACAGGAGCCGTACATTGCAATGGCAACCAATTCCCAACTGCATAATCATTGATACTGAAGGTACATGATGCATCACCAGGAGGATAATTGACATTTAACCTTATTCTTGTTAACTCGCTCCGAATGGCACCATCCCTGTATGCTTGGGATATGTATGTTGCTTCGTCATTTCTATTAACAGGATTTATTTCCACCTGAACCGAACAATTCCCATCTGTCACACTAAACCTACGTAATTGATAAGCTGGCAAGTGGAGACTTGCAGTGTCAGTTGAACTGTAAAATGGAACTCTGTTTGCCCTCTGTATAGTGACTTTATTACTGTCACATGGATACGGGAACTCAAGTTGCACGGCTTCATCCTCAGTAACCGTCACAATAGAATCACATCTAGATAATGGGATCAGTGCAATAAAGAGAGTGAATAAAGACAAAAGTTCCTGCGATTTAACCATGTTGACTGGAATCTCAGAATACATTGCAGTATCATTTTGTTGATGGCAAAAATAGATCACTGTCTATTGCTTTTATTTGTTGACGTATGCCTGACTTTCATGTTCCTTCAGAACATTTCTTCTTCTGTTGTTTTCCCCAGCAATTGTCTTGCCGTAACATGTAGAACCAGAACACCAACAAGCCAATTTGAACACTATCCGTTGAGGTCTTGTAAAGGTTTCCAGCTTTTCTAAGCATTTGTATTGTTGCATGTAAGTCATTGGTATCACAAATATCAAATGAAGTATGTTCTCAAGATGATTTTGCCAGTCACTGTTTTTACTAATGATAGTGTACAAATCAGAATGCTGAAGATTCGTCCATGAAGGAAATACGCCCCGACTGATTCGAAATGATAACCCTGAATCAAATATAGAAAAGAACTTTTAAAAGCTTTCGTATATTTAAATTTAGTATTGCTGTATACTGCTTGTTTATCACCATCTTTTTCCATTTTTTTCTTAATAGTTATTTTTAGAATTATAATTTTTCTACCAGCCCTTGATTCTAAAGTCTGCTTTCTATTTCACTGTAATTGAAGATTGTAATCATTATGGTAAATGTACAATGTATAAACTTACCCTCCTCGCGATTTTGTGTCGTCGAGAATGGTTATCCAAGTACAAATGTACTTTGTTTGAATGCTTGGCATTGAAGTGATGAGTTTACTGATATGATTTTTCATAATTAATGACAAGGTACCTCAAAATCTTCCAGATAAGAAAATCAAACAACGACCATATGGCATAGTTGATAGAGAGGTTGGGGCGTCTAAAAAGATAATGCAATTATGTTTGATGCCAAGTCAGTGCCCTGAAGCCTGTGGATAAGGCACTCAAAGTACCTAAACCTTTACTTTTTCATAAGATTACTAAATGAATGAGAAGTTCTAGGAAAATTTGTTTATTCAATTTTGGTTGATTTTCTTCAGAACAATTTATCCCGATAATGTTTTTACTATAGTGTTGAGATTGTGTTATTCCCGAACACGTAAACGTACTTACATGACTGGATGGCTGTGAATCAACTCTGTAATAAAAGAAGGTAATAATTAATTTCTGTCGTCCTCCATCAGTTTCGTGTTCCTTCAGAAAATCTCTCCTTTTTGCAATTTAAATACACCGTTGAGGTCTTCGAACTTTTCGAAAGTTTTTAAGCATATGGATTTATCACGTGTTGTTGCACTTACTTCATTGGTACCAAGAATCTCAAATGAAGTATGAACTCAAGATGATTTTGCAGGTGGCTGCCTTTACTAATGATTTTGTACAAACCGAAATAAGAATGATGAATATTCGTTTATGAAAGAAATACATCGCTACTGATTCGAAATGATCACCATATATCAAATATAGAAAAGAGAGTTTAAAAGCTTTAAATGTTTTCGTATATTTGAATCGAGTAGCTGCTTGTTTTTATCTTTTTTTTTGGGGGGGGGATGTTTTCTTAATGATTTGCATGTTATGTCTTCATATTTATTTTTGTTTAATTATGAATATCTACCAGACCTGTAAAATAATATGTGCATTTTATTTTACCCTGTTAAATTTATTGAAAGTGTACCGTGAATATTCTTACCCTCCTCGCAATTTTATGTCGTTGGCAACTGATGATCCAGGTACGAATATTTTGCCTACTGTTTGAAAGCTTGGCATTGAAGTGATGTGTTTACTACTATAATATCTTTTTCTTCAGAACTACTGATAAGGTTTCTCAAAGTCTTTAAGATAAGAAAATCGAACAAAGTAAAGATTATATGGCACAATTGATAGAGAGGAGGGGGTTGAAAAGGGTGTTTCGACGCTTGATGCCAAGTCAATGTTCTACTAAAAGCCTGTGGATAAGGTATTCAAATTACCTAGTTCCACAGATAGGACTAACATTTCTTTTGGTCCCTGAAGCTTTTTAATTGATCGCAGTTCCTCGCTTTCAGGTTTAATTGTCCCCAGGCCTATCCAAGTTTCAAAAGTGAAAAATCGATCAATTCTTTTTAACAATTTAATTCGTCATTTATCTTCCACTGTAAAACAATTACCGGTATATATCTTTAAATAAAAGTGACCCTAACGGATAAACAAAATAAAAATGAAAATGTGTCAAATAATTTATGCACAAAATAACATCAAGAAGAGAAAGGAAGAGAATAGAAGGGAACAGTAACAACAACTTTTTACATACCTTATTTGACTCGCGCCTTCAAGGAGATGTCTTTTATACAGTTGTTCCAGTTGTTCTACTGTCTCACTATTTTTGATGAGAGGTTATTCCAGAGAACCAAGCCATAATGTCCTTTTATTTTAATTGTGCGCGATTTAGAGGTCGTTTAGTTTGGGCGTTTCTAGTATCGTAATTAAAAATTGAGTCATTCAAAGTAAAATCCTCATTAAAAGCTTCAGGAAGTTTCGAGACAGCTTAAACATTAAAATGGAGGTATCCCAAGATAATAATCCATGAACATGTAGGATTTGTATTTTCCTGAATGGAGATAGACTCGACTAAAGTACAATTTTATCAATGAACTAATATAATTTAGTACCATTTTTATAGAATGTATTACTATTGGAGATTACCACCTGATTGGTATGTATAGTACCTTTTTCAGTGAGAGTAAAAGCTATTAAGTTATCAGTTGTATCGGAAAACAAAAATATATGAAAATCATTTAACAATGACAATTTATGCTATCACCCAAATTGATTTGATAATAGAGTATTTATGGCTAATATCACGCATTAGATTATTTACATATCATTAACACATGGCTCT
Source organism: Strongylocentrotus purpuratus (assembly GCF_000002235.5). Classification (NCBI taxonomy): domain Eukaryota; kingdom Metazoa; phylum Echinodermata; class Echinoidea; order Camarodonta; family Strongylocentrotidae; genus Strongylocentrotus; species Strongylocentrotus purpuratus. Next base: position 727,276 of record NW_022145572.1, on the reverse strand, counting down.
TCCCACCCAATGTGTAATTTGTTGCTAGATTGTTCAAATATTTGTCACCAGAGAGTCATCTAGACAATCGAGATATGATGTGGAGATGTAAATATCCATTATCCAGGGTTCAATCAAGGCTGGAGGTCCAGATTGAAATATAATTGCACATCAAAAGGAAAATGCTGACTATGGAGGTGAATGTATGTTATGTTGGTATGCAAGGACTCCACGCTTAAATTTTCATCAAGGGGTTCCAGGGCGGCGTTTCATGAAACAATTAGTCAGTGGTCTTTACCGAATAATATAATTTTCACCGACAATTATTGTATTGTCACTGACTATTTTCCAGGCCTCTGATTTGTCAAATTTAGTCAGCGCTGACAGTTGTCGGCAGACAAATGTTGATAAAACGCCCCCCTGGTTAAGAAATATCCTGTATGCATAAGCCCAATGTAAAAAGCCTTGACATTTGTGGGTGTCCCAACTTCAATAGGTGGCGCCCTGTGACACAGTTGCAAGTTCATGTTGGGTCCTGGATATGTAGTAGGGTTGTTATTATCTTATGCCTTGGTTTTTTCTTGATTCAACAACCCACTTGATGAGTTTCAAGTAGACTTTTGCATGATAAGTATATATATTTGCATAAAGTGCCGCTAAGACAGTGCGAACATTGGGTACACGCAGGGCCTGGGAAGAGTGGTGCGTAGTTCATGATAATCCACTGTTGTATGTATTATACGCTTGTGCACATATGACATCATATTGACCGTGAAAGCTTATCAGGTAGAAGCTGACAAGTACCCTATTTTATGTTTTTACAAATATTGCTTGCTCCAGAGTTCAAATCCTATGGAACAAAAATGATGTTAGAAGCTTATTGACATGCACAGGAAGCAATTAACTGTTGTGGTAAATGTTATGGTAACTGGGAATAGTAAAAATGTCTGCATGTACTCGAAATAGTCACCCCATTCTATTCATAAGATTTGACCCCTCAAAGTTACCCCTCAAGAGAACTTATAGCCGTAGGTCCCCTCGTTGGTTACTTGCGAGCGTACAAATGCGTTCTAAGCAGTCAGGTAGAACAAACAAACAAGCTACCCAACCTTCTATAATTATGTCGAATCATTTTTTAGATAAAATTATGCGAAACGTGCTTTTAACACTTCTGAAGTACAATGTTAACTGCATTATTCTAACTATTTTGTCTCCTTTAATTTGCGGTCCCAACAGATTTGACTCATGCAGAGTTAATTTATCTGTAAAAATGCAACCGCAGGCCAACCTGTATAGAAAGACCAGGCAAAAGAGACAAAATAAATGGTCATTTTAGGTATGAAAGGTGGTCTAGACAGACAGGTTTACTTTAACGCATGTATTAATAAGAAATATATTTTCAAGCGGGGAGTGGGTGGTCTTTGAAGACACGTGGTCTTTCTCCGCAAAATGTGGCTAAAGCAGGTTTGAATGAACCGAACACACATTCACACACGCACACACATCTCATAAAACACAACACTAAACACCTACGCCACACAACAATACACACCCATAAATACATGATTAAAACCCAATTAACACTAACATTGCCCAAATATTCGCAATGTCATACTCTGTCAAGCTCAATAAAGCTAGCACAATTACAACAGATTGAATTTTCTAAATAGTTTTTAGTTATTCATAAGCAGTTACACATCTTGCATGATATCTGTTAGCGAACTAGTCAAATGTTAAGATTCATTTCAGTACATGCATTGTAAAATGACGTATAAAGTCATACAAATTGTTCAGTTTTATTCAGATATTTTGTTAGTTTATTCAGTCAGGTTCAAAATTATTATCTTATTTCATGAACCAATAACCTAAGTTTATATTTTGTAGGTATAAACAGAAGTATACATTTGTGCAATATTTCTGTCCATCGATCTAGAATGACTGATTACCCGGGTAGAGGGTGGCAAATGTGGATCCATGTCTTGCCAAAGAATGTCAGTGCCGGGCTGGAACTCAAGTCCTGAACCCTTCGATTAAGAGTCAGGTAAATGACCTACTTTACCACAACACCTCCATACCTCATGCAATGAATGATCACTTACAATTTAATAAAAGAATCTTCTCTCCTAAATTGAAAACCACATTTAAGTAATAATTCCTCATTACTTCCAGTAAATAATCTTCAGTAATTACAAAATGATACATCACTACCGATTCACACATGTTCAAGTAATTATTTTAAAGTACACTATAGAAAATCAGATGAATTCATGTACATGTGAAATTTGAATGAAGGTGGGGTCCAGGGGGCAGGGCCACCGGAAGTCAAGAGGTTTTAGGCATTTAATTAACGGTTAGATTAGCATATTTTGATACCTTTGATATCCTTACCCTTGTATTTCCTCCTTTTTTTTTCTTCTTTTTTTTTCCTTCTTTGTTTTTCCTTCTTTTTTTCCCTTTTTTTTCCCTTCTTTTTTTCCCCTGGATCCGCCACTGTACTGCAGTACTTTCAGCAGTTGACTTATACTTGTTTGCGTCAGTCGGGTTTAGTGATTCTATGACTTGGGGAAGCTGGTTAATATCTTCAACTTCCCTTTCTGGGTATCGGGATAATGTTGCAACAGGGCCTGGTGTGGTAGCAGGGCAAGGGTCTATGGTGGTGTTTGTTTGAGAAATGTTCCCCAAGGGATCCCATACAAAATCTTTACATTCACACACATCTTTAGGTCGATCAAGGGTAGATGAACAGCAAAATACAGGGTATTCTTTTCTTGCCCAAATGGTTTGTATCAAAGTTTCACCATTTTGAACAAGTTTACTCCATGGAGGCAATCTCTTAGAATCTTGGTAGCAGTAAATACCCCCAGCCAAGCTGCCAACAGAAGCCATACATTGCAGTGGCACCCAATCACCAACTGCATCATCATTGATACTGAATGTGCAAGAGACATTACCAGGAGGATGATTGACATTTAACCTTATCCCAGTGAACCAAATTTCTTGAATGGCACCATACGTGTACGCGAAGCATATGTATGTTGTCTTGTCACTTCTCTTTACTGGATTTATGTCAACCTGAACCGAACAATCATTATCTGTCACACTGAACCTATTCAATTGATAGAAGGGCAAATCTAGAGATTCTGGCTCTGCTGAACTGTAAAATGGAGCTCTGTGTGCGCTCTGTATAGTGACTTTATTACTGTCACATAGATATGGGAATTCAAGTTGCACGGCTTCATCCTCAGTAACTGTGACAATAGAATCACTTTGCATCCGTGCATAATAACTTCTTGATAATGGTATCAGTTCAATAAAGATAACAAAGAAAGATATAAGTTCCTGCGACTTAACCATGTTGGTTGATAAAATACAGTATACTAGTAGCTTATTTTGTCCGTTTGTAACCAGATGGGCTCTAACTGTGTGATAATGAATAGAGTTTATATCCCTCTGATCTGGCTCTGAACAGATGATTTACAAGTAAAAAAAAATATTGAAGCGGGATAAAAAAATTAAAAAAATAAAAACAAGTATTTAAAAAAAAGCCCCTGAAAATATAGAGTTGTACAGGTTATGATGGATGCAAGATTCTGCTTCCTTTAGTACTGATTGCAGAAAACTTGGGTTATAGTGAATACCGATATTTGATTATGATGTCAGAAAATTGTACACGAAAAAGAAACACATGTCATCAAAATACAAGTTTGTACAGTTACTCAGTGAAAGAATGCACTTCCTATTTTGTTTGTTGTTTGCTTAAATTTCCTTCGTCAAGATAACAGTCAAATATAACGTGATTGTTTGTCTACAATTCGCTTTCCTTTTCCAATGTTGCTCTTCTTAGCATTCTAAAGTCAGATAAGGAGAATAAACTTTTGACGATTATTTCAGCCTTTTAGAAAATCATATATTTCTCAAAGAAGCAAAGAATTACACCCTTATCCTGCTTATTGTTTGGTATCAGAGGAGTTCTGTTTAAAGCTGTAATTACAACATCAAACTACATGAAATATAACAATTCTCTTTCCTTTTCCTGTGTACCAGTTGCTCTTCTCACCATTCAAAAATAAGGAAGAAGACTTCCGGAGAATTCAAGCCTTGCAACAATTGTTAGATGTCTAGAACCGCTAAAATAGAAAGTCATACACTTTTCAGTCTACCGATTCTGCTGTGAAGTTCGAAATTCAATAAAGGTTGCTAGTTGGTTGAGATTTCCATTAAATCCGGTGGCACCAATTCTCAAAGAAGTTAAAAAATTGACACCCTCTTGCAACTTATTGCTCAGTAGAGGAGAAGGTTTGTGCAAATCTCTGATTGCAACTTCGAAATTGCGCCTTTATGTTCTTTCTAATCGTGGATCAGTTTGAAAGTTAGGACTTGCTGTTGTATCGATGACCATCAAAATGAGAACCAGCTAAGTCATCATTCAGCAACACTTTGTTCCTAAGAAATTGAAAAATGTCCACTTTAATATCTATCACATAGATATACATGTACTCTCCCCACGCTGCATATGTGCGGAGAGATCTGATCTCCACTGATAATAGAGTATAAAAGCAAGAACATTTTAGAAATTTGTGGTCTATCAAATGTAAAATCAGCAAATTATTATCTCTTTTGTATGAGCTCTCCATTTGTTCTGAGTTTCAAAATTTGAGAAAATATCCCTCTTGTTGGTTTTTATTTAAGATATCTGCTTCATACTGAAAGATGTGTAAAGATGTACTATTGATAATTTTCTTCTTTTTTTTTTTTTTTTTGAAAAAGTACTTTTTTTATTTATATTTTTGAACGATCGGTGAGGAGAAATTCCAAAAATAGTTTTTTTTTTTTAATTTCTTCCCAAACTGAGCTCCCTCCCTACCCCCGCCCCAAGCCCCGCCAAGTCCAGAGTGGATGAACTCTGGCTCCTTAAAAGAGCATTTCTATTTCACTTTGCCTATGAAAAGGTGAACAATCTTATATGTGGTATAATCACAAAATCTATTTTTTCTCCAAATTTAATCAAACTTGATCAATATTCATCAGCATCTGGTCACAGATTGTAGACAAATACTAAAATCTTACCTTCTTTACACACCTGTAGGCTGTAAAATCGCTAACTGGGGACAGATATCCACGCCCATATAGTGCTGATTTTAATTCTCCATCCTCACAAGCTGGTTACTAGAGTGCAACTGGTAACAGTAGTTGTCGATCATTCAAGATCTTGACTTTTGATTTGTACGTACTTTTTGATGTACAATATTAACGATTAACCTATATCAGTTCAAAGTTTTCCTTAATATCGTCCAGTAAATCTCTACAGCCAAGCTGTCAAGAGCATTATCTTAACATTGTTTGCAACTGGTAACAGTAGGTGTCAAACATTCAAGGACTTGGCTTTTGATATGCACGTAATCTTTCGTTGTACATTAATAATTAATCCATACAAGTTCAAAGTTGTCTTACTCATTCATAGTACGAAGAAATAAAAAGGAGTTGAATAAATAAACCAATATGAGAGGAAATTGCAAAATTATATCGCTAATTTGCAAGATTCTACATGAAAATAGTGATTCTATATTTTACACCAAATTGCTAAAATAGAGAATTGTAATGATCAATTACACTTGAATCCCTTTTTTCAAGAAAAACACAACTTAAGAAATATGCTCAAAATTCTTTGTGATGTTCGCTCTTTCTTTTCATGTATAACGTGTGAATGGACCAAAAATGGACACTATAGTGATTGTACTGGGTTCAAGACATACACTATTTGCCTATGTTAAACTTCAAGCTCATTTAATAGTAGTTGGTTGATTTAATTTTTCCCACACTGTAAAATTGAGTGATGCAGAATTTAAAACGTTAGAATAAATTTCAAATAGATTTCAAGCATAGACCTCATCCTGTAAGTCATCATTTACATTTCCCCTATCCTGGATTTTATGAAGCTCATCTCAATTTTATATATCTATATTCATGTACATGCACATCGAAGAAACAAACACACAAAAAAGAAAATAATGATTTAGACTTTTTCACATAAACAGAAATCAGTGATATTCAGAAATTGATTTTTAAACGGCATTTATACTACCACTTTTTACAAGGATGTGAACAAAGAGAATTTTTCTAATCCGTGAGAATTGATTTTTCTGATTCAATATCCGACCAAGAGTACTCTCAATGAAGGTGTGTGATACCTTTAGAGTGATTTTTTTTTTACATATCCCTTGTATTAAAAGAAAAGGCCAAAAAAGAAGGACATTCGAATGAGACTGTATGTTAACAAACATGCTGAAATTCATGGAGTAGTTAATGTAGTGATGCACGTATTTGGAGGACAAACAAGCACTTGGTCTGTGCTATTAGCAGAACAAGATTGAGATAACAATAACTGTACTAAGCAAACAAAATTGGCACATTGGATTTAAATATTTATGTCACGTGAAAGAATCTTATCTGCAGAACTTGTGGAATTTGTATGCTGAGTAAACATTTCATTTGGGTATCATATCGTCTGAAAAAGAGGCAGCGCTCTCGGGGGAGGCAGGGGACACAGTGCCCCCCCCCCCCCCACCATTTTTCTAAGTACCCCAAAATTGCCCCTTTTTACATAGGAATAGTGCCCTGTTAACTTTGTAAGAAGTGTCCCTTTTTTCAAAGGAAAAGTGCCTCTATTATTTGTTAAAGTAGATATTAATTGATTTTAAAAACTAACTTTATTTTCGTTATTTCAAAGTTGAAACTTTTATTCGACAAGGTTATCAAAATTTAATACTTAGAAACATTCGAAGTAATGATTATTATAAGTTACAAAACGCTTAAATTCAGCCCCGGCATAGCACCTGAAGAGCTCTCCGAACGCTGCTGAGATGTGTGAGTATGGACATGATTTGCACAAGCAGACGATGTCCCATGACATCTCACACATTATCAGTGCCTGTGTTTTCATCTTCTCTTGAGTTCTTTCTCTTACTTCACTACCGTCAGGCTAAATGTATAATCTATTGCCTCACTCTAGACCCCGCGCATGTTTTTATTTTGATGACAAATGCAGCGATACAGAAATAAAGGAATCTGTAGCTAGTAAACAAAATAAGACGCCATATTCAGCTGCACACACCGCGGTATGTTCGGCGTTTCAAGAGGGAACAAATGCCGCCCTTAATGTCATTCCGGGGGGTTTTCAATTTGAAAGTCTGGATTCTTTGATTGTTGATTAACCCCTATCCTGTGTATTTAAAAGCAAAAGATTTTAGTTATCAGAATCGGGTCATATCCCATTTTGAATGGTTTGACATGCCATTACATTTATATCCTCTAAACTCATTATAATATTACAAATAATAGCTTTGCAATTATGTACATTCGTTATGGGATGTCGTCTGCTTGGGCAGTAGTGGTCCATATAGTGACGTCCTTAAAACATCGTTATTTTTCCGGCGAATCTGTCGTATATCCCAGCTGCTATGGAGGTGGTTGTATTTGTGTTTTTTATAAATAACCCGATATGTAGTTGACCTAAAACTTGTACGATGACCATCTGTTAGCTTACCAGTTTCTAGTGATACATTAGTTGACATATTTCAGATTTTCTTTGAATTTCACCTTTAAAAGTGCCCCTTCCCCTTTCAACCTCAAAAAAGTGCCCCTTTTATTTTAACATGTGCCTTTTTTTCTTTTTAATAAAAGTCACTTCCCCCTTCTCATAAAAGCCCCTTTTCACCTCCGATAAATGCCCCTATTAAAATCTTATCGGTGCCCCCTTTCTTTCAACAAATGCACATTTCCCTTTCTCATTAGTGCCCCTTTTTTCATTCTCATAAGTGCCTCTCTTCATTTATGATCAGTACCCCTTTACAGATGCGATAAGTGCCCCTTCTCACCTCCGATAAGTACCCTCTTAACAATGATATGTGCCCCTTTTTCTTTCTAATATTAAGGAACTATCCCTTTTCATAAATGCCCCTTTTCACTTCTTATAAATGCCCTTTTTGGTGTATGAAGAGCTCCATTTTTACCTCTGATAGTTAGCCTTTGTACTTTGACACGTGCTCCGTTTTTTTTCTAATGAGCATCTTAACCCTTTCGATAAGTGTACCCTTTTCCTCTCATCATTAAACTTGCCCTTATTTCTCGCAAAGCTCGCTCGTAGTTATAGATGTTATAATTATGTAACTAATCTAAAGGTCTTTTCAGTCTTCCGTTATGAGAATGTGCTCGGCTTATAACCCCATCAGGATTGGGTTTTTCCTCTTTATAAGATGACATTTTTCGCACTACGACATTACAACTCTTTAAAATGTTCTACCATCACACCCAACTGCAAAGTATGATGCTTATGGAATATCTTATATGATGTATAAAGAGAAAAAGTATATAGAGAAAAGTATATATCAATGTCTAAAAAAAATATTTTCGCTTTGAGATTTCCCTTTGAAGGTGCACTTTTTTTGCTAGAAAGTCCACTTTCTTGTTGGTGCCCCCCCCCCCCATTTGGAAGTTTCTCCGCCTCCTCTAGTCTGAAATGCACATTGTGCCATTAAACGAGTTTTACTTTAACAAACTCGTTTAATGGCACAATGTGCATTTCAGATTATGTCACTAGATTAATAATATATTGAAAAAAATTAAAATTTCACTCTTGCAAAGCGCCTTGTTTCCAAGTTCATTTTGATCTTTACCAATTCTGCCACAACCCAGCTAAAATGCTACCAAGGAACATAGAAATCAAGGATTTTCTCCAGATAGCACGCTGGAAAATGCAAAGTATATTAAGTTCGAGGAGAAGCATGACAATAGTACGTTCCAGGTTCGACGCAGACGCTATCGCTTCACCCTAATAATCAATTAAGACTCGGAAATGGTTGAGATGCTCAAAGCAATCGCTCCCTCCTGATCTTCAAATGAAAAAGATCAAGTAGACTGCACATTCTCTATTGTCCTGAAAGAGTGATTTTCTTTCTTTTTTAAATAACTCTCTGGAATAATTTGAAATAGAGGGAAAAAAGAAAGTAAACTGTTTTCAAATTGTCCATATTCATAAATACAATCATGCATATCGTCCATATTTCAAGCGTACACCGTATGCGATATTTCTTAGGTAAATTACAAGAATGTCCAACATGCAATACATACATTATGTTATGCTTTTCGTAATTTGTACAGCCAGCCAGTGGAATTTCTTCATCTAATTTGAATTTGAATTTGATTTTGAATTTCTCTTTATTGTCATGCACAAATTAAAGGAAGGCATACCAAAAATATTCACCAAAAAAAATATAATCCTACATCTTTAAATGCAACTTCTCAAGCCAACAGGGAAATATTTCACCCAGGTAATTTTTGTCTGAAGCTTTTTCTATGGAATGAAATGGAGTGGAATGGAGTGCCGTGTGATGTCACCCTCATCCTTGTGTTCCTAGAATTATGATATGCAGTGTAGTAATGGAGTCTCTGTCTTTTCCAATAAGATAGTTCGTAATACAAGGATTCACACTTACAGCCATGTGACTAAAAACTGAGATCGAGGAGATACAGAATCTTTATATGTATATATATATATATATATATATACAAAATGTTGCTAAAGCAGGTTTGAATGTGCAAAACACACACACACGTGTTACACAACACACACACACACACACACACACACACCTATTCACGTCATGAAAACCCTATTGACACTTACATTGCCCAGATGTTCGCAATGTCATTCGCTTTCAAATTAAGTACAGCTATTACAGCTAGCACAATTACAGCAGATTGAATGTTTTAAGTAATGATCATTTATTCATAAGCAACACACCTTGCATAACATCTGTTAGCGAAATAGTCAAATGTTCAGTTTTATTTCAGTACATGCATTGTACAATACACTATCAAGTCATACATATTGTTCAGTTATATACATAAATGTTGTTAGTTTATTCAGGTTTGAAATTATTCACACATTTTATGAATCATTGACTTACGGTTATATTGTGTAGGTATCAAAAGAAATATACATATATGCAATTTGTGCGTATTACTCTTAACACATCAATCTAGAATGACTGATTATGAAGCAAAGTTGTATAAAGAACATAAAGAACTGAAGCACAGCTTAACAGCTCAATAATTGAGTGAATATTGCGCTAGTATATATACAGATAAGGGTTATGGCATGGTAAGGAAAGGTTATAGATATACACCAAAGTAATTTTGAAAGGAAAAATCCAAACACAGATCAAACATTAAAATTCAGCAATACTATGAAAAAACTTGGTAAATAACTCACTAGTATACAAAACGGCAGTGTAAGGAATGATTATAAGTATACACCAAAGTAATTCTGTAAGGAGAAAACCAAACACAGATTAAACATTAACTTCAGCAATACTACGAAAAGACTTGGTAAATAACTCACTAGTATAACAAAACTTTTAAAACAATTTAAAAAAGAAAATACACCACAAAAAGGATGAAGTTTAGCAAAATATATACATGTATATACAAGACCAAAAAAATACAGCAATTGATATTACATGATCCTTTTTAGTTTTACATGTTAGTAAAGCTGTACATTATTAAATTATGAACATCAGTTGATTTCAAGAAGTATGATTTTCCATGATGTTTGAGCTGATCCAAACTCAAGTAATAATAACAACCATAAAAAGTGTTTCTTTTAAGCACTTTTTGATACAGCAAACTGATCAGAGCGCCGTAACAGCAAAAACAGAATAAATGTTTAGCTACTATAACATAGCACAAGACGCAAACTCAAATTACACTTTTTGACAACATTGTCACTCAAGGAACTACCATAGATGGTGGTACAAACATAAATGTATCAGATAACCATTAAATTATGGGCTATTGATATTAGTAATAAAGATACAAAGAAGGACATGATACTTAAACATTCATAAGCATTTGGCTTTGCAGGCTTAATCACTGAGATATACCTATATGTGTTGTTATTATAACATAGGACAAAATAGTTTGTCTTCGCTGACATTAATTCATCTAGATTGCATATATATAAATTTAACAATTTAAATGTACATGTTTATTCAGTTTTCTAATCTGCTGTCAGTTTAACCCCTGAGAGGTAAATATAATATGTCATTCCAATGTTTACATTTTTTTAATAATTCTTTGAATTTAGCTTTTTTTTATAGATTTTATTTGTTCACTTTTATGGATTAAAAATATGATAACATGCTAGCAATTATATGATTTGAAATTCTTTAAATGTACATAATATCATAATGATGAAAATAACTTAATGTTTTTATAGCTCAGTATATGTTGACATCTCTATGCACTTAGTAGATTATTGGTGGGCAACTTAAATAATCATAGATTAAGACAAGAATCTAATATTACAATTGTGTGCATAACACTGCATACACTAACTGCCAGTATCACATCAGTTCAGAAAATGTGACAATACATTCATATAATATATACTATGCTTAATTGAAGAAAAAAAAAATCATGCCAGGCACCATTATACAGATGCTCACAGTGCTTAGCAGCTACACAATGACTTTTGCAATACCTGTGTGGAGCGTGGCAAATGTGGATCAATGTCTTGCCAAAGAATGTCAGTGCCAGGCTAAAACTCTAACCCTGAACCCTCCGATTAATAGTCAAGTGAATGACCCACTTTACCACAGCACCTTCATATCCCATGCAGTGAATAAACACTTACAATTCCATTAGAAGCATCATCTCTCGTAAATTGAAAACGATTTTTAGGTACTCATTTTTCATCATTTCCAGTAAATAATCTTGAATAATTGTCAAACTATTATTATTATAACAGTACTACAGAATCAGATAAAATCAGGAAGTTGTTATACTGTGTATTAGTCTCTATAGCAGGAAAGATGAATTCATCTACGTACATGTAAAAAATAAAATGAAAGAACTTCTCCGATGTTTCGAATATATATGCTACAAAAAAAAGTATTCCCACAGTTTACGTGTAGTGTCAAGCAAGTAAACTCATACACGGCTTGGTACGTTTATCCACCTTAACATTTTGACAATTTTTCTTTCTTTTGTTTGCACATTGTGTATATTCCTTTCATTTCGTTGCCATATTTCCATTGTATGTTTTTCCTGTATTCGTTTTTTTTTTCTCCTGTATTATTTTCCACCTTGTACTGTGTATTCAGGCAATGTTCCTTTTTACATGCTTTCTCTTGTTATTTTCAATAAATAAAGTATGTGATCTATAAAAATCTTGTTAGTATTAATTCAGTACTGCAAAGAATGTGTACCATCCCCTTTTGTTATGACAATACATGTTGAGGTTTTACCGAGCACAAATTTTCAAGGAGCATGAATGATACTTTAACTTAGAAAGATATACGAGGGGATTTAATGAACCACGAAGAACAACAAGGAACATTTACATAGATCTGAATAGGCCTGTATTTGATTTGATTTGATTTGATTTGAATTCTGCATTTTTCCAAGTATAACATAACTGAATAACAATAAATGTAAGGTATAATATAACATATACAAAGAATAATTTCTTCATGTCAAATATATTTTTTGACATAATATATGTACATATAATAACGAAACTTAATATTTCTATAGCATATTATAATAAATTTAAAGTATTATCCGAAGTATAATGTTGGAAAAGTGCAGGAAACCGCAATCATAAGCAATACTTGACAAGGATGGCGGCCTCAAAAACAAACAAAAAACTGATAGCTGTCCATTCATGTTGTTGGTCGCACTTGTATGATTGGTTGGACTTCTGACCCGCGGCATCTTACAGACCCATTCCTGTATTGTGCAACCGCTCATCTCCCAATTGATACCGACATTTAATTTTAAGAGGACATTTTGCACTTTGTTTCTCAATGTGATCAATGTAGCCTACAACAGCATTTATTATGCGCCATCGATCTAGTAAACTATTCTGAGGCGCAGAGGGAGATTATTACCCTGGCTTTAGCACGACTGTCATTACGGCGCCTTAGCATTTCAAGAAATTAATTCCTGCCAGGTACCCATTCACATCACCTGGGTTGAGTGTGGCAAATGTAGATAAATGTCTTGCCACTCGACCAAGACACCTCTATTTTTATGACGGGGTGGCAGTTTGTAAGTTAAATTTCATTTCTGCCATTGTGGGTGCACTAGGTGATCATCTCATAAAGAAGCTCCATGACTTGGACCTTGCTATGCTATGTTTATTACTGCTCAAGACATGAAGTAAAGGTTCTTTCTCTTGTGAACATTTGGAAGACGATTCCTTCTCTAAAATACTTTTCCCCTGTTTTATTAATCGCTTTTTGGTTTTCTCAACCTCATAGAGGCGTATTATAATAATAACCGTAGCTATTACTATAGTTCCAATCGCAGTTAGACCTACCCATAATGTTTTAGTTTTATTAGCAGTTGACTTATCCTTGTTTGTATCAGTCAGGTTCAGTGATTCTATGAGTTGGGGAACCTGGGAGTTATCTCCAACTTCTCTTTCTGGGTATTGGTATAATGTTGCAACAGGGCCTGGTGTGGTAGCAGGACAAGGGTCTATGTTTGTGTTTGTTTGAGAAATATCCTCCATTGAATCCCATACAAAATCTTTACACTCACACCTGTCTTTGGGTCGATTAAGGATAGATGAACAACAAAATACAGGATGTTTTTTCCTAGCCCAAATGGTTTGTTTCAAGGTTTCTCCAGTTTGACCAAGTTTACTCATTGGAGGCAATCTTGCAGAATCTTGGTAGCAGTTAATCCCCCCAGCCAAGCTTCCAATAGGAGCCGTACATTGCAGTGGTACCCAATCACCAACTGCATCATCGGTGATAATGAATGTACAAGATACATCACCAGGAGGATAATTGACATTTAACCTTATCCTAGTGAACTCGCTCTGTATTGCACCATCTTTGTACTCCTGGCGTATGTATGTTGCCTCGTCACTTCTCTTTACAGGATTTATATGAACCTGAACCGAACAGTTCTCACTTGTCACACTAAACCTATTCAATTGATAGAAAGGCAAATTTAGAGATTCTGGCTCTGCTGAATTGTAAAATGGAAGTCTGTTTGCGCTCTGTATTGTGACTTTATTGCTGTCACATGGATACGGGAATTCAAGTTGCACGGCTTCGTCCTCAGTAACCGTGACAAAAGAACCACATTTGGCTAATGGAATCAGTGCAATAAAGATGGCAAATAAAGATATAAGTTCCTGCGATTTATCCATGTTGGCTCATAAAATACAGTAACCTACAAGCAAGATATGTTTTTTTAAAGCCAGGTGGGCTCTAACTGTGTGATAATGTTTAGAGTTAATGTTCTTCTGGCTCTGAACAGATGATTTACAAGTAAGACAAATATTTAAGAGGAAAAAAAGCTCACGAAAATAGAAGGTTGTACAGCTAATTATGGATGCAAGGTTCCGCTTCCTTTAGCACTGTTTGCTGAAAACTTTGGCTTATCATGAATACCAGAATTGATTTTGATGTCAGAAAATTTGACACGAAAAAGAAACACATGTCATAAAAATACGAGTTTGTACAGTCAGCCAGTAAAAGGAAGTTCTCCGTCTTTTGATAGCTTGTTTTTTGCTTCAATTTCCTTCGTTAGGACTCAGGTTAACAGTCAAATAGAAAGAGATTGTTCATCTACAATTCAAGTTCCTTATCCAATGTTGCTCTTCTCGGCATTCAAAGTCAAGTTAGGAGACTAACCTCTTGACAAATGTTTGATGTTTAGCACCGCTAAATTAGAAAATCATATACTTTTCAAACTATTGATTCTGCTGTGAAGATCAAATTCAATAAGAATTCCTGCCGTTGATTGATATTTCCATTAAATCCGTTGGCACCGATTTTCAAAGAAGGTTGAAAATGACACTCTTTTGCAACTTATTGCTCAGTAGAGGAGAAGTTTTGTTGAAATCTGTAGTTAGAACTTCAAAGTTGCGCCTTTATGTTCTTTCAAATCCTGAATCAGTTTGAAACTTGAGATGTGCTGTTGGATCATCAAATGATGACCATCAAACTGAGAACCAGCAGATCGAATCCTGAGAAATTTAAACAATCATTGAAATTGCTATTAACATGTACTCTTCACACACTGTATGAGTGCGGAGATCTGACCTCCATTGATACTAATGCATATATATAGAGGGTTGTGGTCTATAAAATGTAAAAATCCGTAAATTATGATCTTTGTTGTATCAGCTCTCCACTATTTTGTTCTGAGCTTCAAAGTTGTTAAAATATCCCTCTCGTTGATATTAACTGAAGGATGTCTAAAAATGTACTGTTCGTATTTTGTTTCCTTTTTTTTTGGGGGGGGGGGTTATTACTTATTTTATTATATTTTTGGATAACCAGTGAGGAAAAATTATCAAACATATTATTTTATCCCATCCCAAAATGGCCCCCCCCCCCCCCTCCCCCAACCCCCAAGGAAAAGAAATCTGAGTCGGCCAAGCTTAGAACTTAGCGGTGTCCCAGCAGATGGCCTTTAAGACTTCTGAAGTTCTTTTGCTGAGTGTTAGATTTGATGTATGGAAATCCTGCCAAGTCCAGTGGGGAGTAACTGTGGCTCCTTACACTCAAAAGAGCATTTCTGTTTAGCTTCGCCTATCAGATGAATATCTTTGATGGTCAATCAAAACAATCCTATGTGGTATAATCACAACACTTCAAATTCTCCAAATTAAATCAAACCTGATATCAATATTCATCAGCATCTGGTCACAGATTGTAGCATAAGAAACAAGTCTCACCTTCTTTACACACCTGTAGGCTGTAACATTGCAATTTGGAAAAGATATGCACGCCCATATATTGCTGCTGTTTATTCCCCATCATGACAAGCTGGTGACCAGTTCTGAACTGGCAACCAAAGTTGTCGAATATTTTTGTTAGGGTAAAATATTGATGATTAACTATATCGTTTCAATCTTTTTATTATTATTATTTAGCAAATCCCCCAGCCAAGCTGCCAACAGGAACTTCACAATATTTGCAACTGATAACAATAGTTGTCAAGCATTCAAGAACTTGGCTTTTGATAGCATGTCATCTCTTTTTTCGTAAAATTTTGATGATTGACCTATATCAATTCAAAGTATTTTTTATTAGGCAGTAAATCTCCCCCGCCAAGCTGCCAACAGGAACTTGACATGATTTGAAAATGGTAGCAATAGTTTTCGAACATTCTAGGACGTGACTTTTTATATGCACGTCATCATTTTTTGTACAATATTAGTCTTGTTCAGACGGAGGCAATTTACCCCAGGGTAAAGGTCGTGTGAAGAGCTAGTCGGGGTAAATATGGTGAGGTAGGTGTAAAGGTCGGAGTAGTGACCATCTGATCGGTGGTCGTGTTAGCGACACCTACCATTACCCCCACCTATTTACTCCTGGATTTATCCAGGAGTAACTCGCTAACACGAGTAGAGGGTAGCGTAAGTTGACCGTGTGGATGCTCTCATTTACACTCTAGAAAATCTAGGACCTTTCGCGAGGGTTGTTTGTTAAAATCGAAAATGAAAATTAGATTTCGTATGGTTTAGATGTGGAAGGAGGGTTGAGGTCGACTAGTGCGGGCTGTTTGGTGGAAGGTCGCGTTAATTAACTTAATCGTGGCAAGTTGGTCCGAGTAAGAGCGTGTGGACAACTAATGGTGTAAGTGAAATAGACTTGAGGTATTTACTGCTGCAGGGATTAACTTACACCGACTAGCAAAACCCCGTCTGAACATGGCTAGCGATTAGCCTACATGTATATCAGTTTAAAGTTTTCCTATTTTAATCAGTAAATCTCCCTTAGCTACCCCGAGGACATCTAACCTGGACTAGTACAGTAACCCGGGGGATTCTATGACAAATTGTATTCAGTTAATCTCCTCCGCCAAGCTGTCAACAGGAACTTCACATTGTTAGCAAATAATAATAATAGTTGTCGAACATTCAAGACTGTGACTTTCGGTATGTACGCACGTCATCTTTTGTTTATTGACGATTAACCTATATCAGTTCAACGTTTTTTTTATTATTATAATCAGTAAATCTCCCTAAGCTATCCCGAGGCAATTTAACCTGGACTAGGACAGTAACCCGTGGGATTATATTACAAATTTGCTCTCAGCCAATCAATTGCCACGAGTTCAGTACATGTAGCTCATAATAGTTGTTGGCACTTGTTATTGATAACAAGATTCATGAAACAGGGCCTAGGTGTCTCCTGTATTAAGCCTTTGGGGGTGAGAGAATTCAGTTGTCTGGGGGTTTAACAAGTCTATTTGAAATGTGTTCATCTTCGTTTTGGTATTAAATTATCCGGGATTGTGATATTTGCCAAGTTTTGCTATTTTGTTCAGAAATTTGAACCCTATTATGTGCTATTCTGTATTACATTTGTAAACATCATATGTTAATCTTCTGTTTGGTAATAATCGGTGAATGTGGTTTTGACAAATTAGCTATTTTGTTCGACTTTTTATGATGATTATGTGGTAACAATTAACAATTAAAAAAGAAAAAATGATACTAACGTTTTGAAATACCCGGTACATGTACGGTGTGTGAGGTTTTGAAATAAATTATTGAATATATTATGAATGTTGGCTTGTTGACAGTTGTTGTGCTTCCAAGTTTAACAGGGTAGCATGCCAGTAAGGACACAATGCACCATTTGGACAACAGTTTACAAATGGCATGGAAAATCTTAATCGTTCTGATCACTATGAATAGATCTTCTTTTAAGATTTTAATTGAATTCTTCTCCGCTGGCAATGTTGAATGGGATAGTCGTTGCTGGATTAGGGAAGGCTCTGACAAGGGCAACCATTCTTTAGAAGATGTGTCCAAGGTTTGAAAGACATTCTGAATATGTTCATACTTATTCTGAGCAAATTATTAAAATAATTATAGAATAAGTGTATCATTCCATGTTTCATACTTTTGCCTATTTTATAATCATTACTGATTATACCATTTATTAGTTAACGTATCTAATCTGGTGTAAGACTGGGCGTATTATTACATGAATGATAATAAATAGATGAATGTGTATTGATATTTTTGATATAAACAAATATTTAATTGGTATTTTCATGTTTTGTTACATTAATAACATTATTCCACTCTCATTTAATGAAATGTTTCAGTTTAATTCTCATTTTCATTTCCATGTCGCATGATTGACATGTAGCAAGTCTTTATATCTGAATTTAGAGTTATGATTATGATGCTACGATATGCATACAATCACTTGCCTTAAAGGTAATAGAAAATTTTGGGAATTTTGAAAATTGGGTGGAAAGTGATTCTTTACAATTTTGATATATTTGGATGCCCCTGTGGATGTATTATAAGCACTAGAAAATGTAGCCCCTAAAACACTTCTGCTTTCGAGAAAAATTGAATATAAACATTTACCGGTGCTCCCGGTAAATTTTGATACAATTTCGAATAGCGACTACGGCCGTACAATGGTAGCTGCGACCATGAATATCTCAGAATATGTAATTGTGATATATAATTTCCAAACGGGAATAGCGAATCGGTCGATTTTAGTCAAGAAACATTGTTTTAAAGCTTAATTAATATTTTGACCTTGAGAGGGAGCTATACAACATAAAGAGTTTATTATCTAACATTTCACAACTTCAGACTCGATTTCAACTGCGACAACGATCACTGAATATTGTAGGATCGCATATGTTTCCAATATGTTCATTTGAACCACATTCGTAACCCCATACCAAAACTTTGTATTACCTTTAAATACCGCATTTTAAAGATAAAGGTGAGTTCTAGTCATATGAGTGCATTGTGAAAGAAAAGGTGTGGAATGGATCAGAAAAGGTTGATCATGTAGCATGTAAGTATTGGTGTGTACTGCAAAGTTCAGGAGTTATCAAAATCAGAATAAATTTGGCCCAGTCTTGGTAAAGTAACAAGCACTGTACACAGACAGATGTATATGGGACTACACACATGGTGTCGGGGCTACTAACCATGATTTCCTAATCTTTCCATGCTTATTACTCGACCAGTATACATTTTCTACCAAAATTGTTTGGCAAATGACATTTATTTGTAATCTTGAACATTCAGTGTAAGTTTTGTTTGATTCTGTGAGAATTCATTTTCTTTTTTTTTATTTACCAGAACTCACCTTTATCTTTAAACTCTAACATGCAGGATGAATTGCTAACCAGGTGTGACAGCAAACAGACATTAAGGCCCGAATTCACAAAGCAAGGTTTGAGCTCAAACCTCCTTTTGTTTCGCCAAACCTCCTTTTGTTATTTACAAAGGTTTGTAAATAACAAAAGGAGGTTTGGCGAAATAAAAGGAGGTTTGAGCTCAAACCTTGCTTTGTGAATTCGGGCCAGTATGTATAAAATTCTGGAAAATCAGAATAAAACAATCATGATTTAAATATCTGTTTATCTTCAATTTTGTACTTCATGCGTTTAGTCTGGATTCACTATAATCTATGTTTGCAAACAGAAGAGAATGTGAAATGAATATCGCCGTTAGGAACAAAATGAAAAATATATCCGACTTGAGATGTGCATATTTCAATGTAAATCCATTTAATCACCTGCCTCTTTTATTTGCATCTGGATATTTTTTTGTTTAAAATCATTTATTCACTTTTCTCTTGTAATCTTATGATGATAATATGCATTATTGATAGCTTGTGGGTGGGTGCAGTATTCAGAGTAGTTTTGGGGGTGTGTGATTGTTGTTCCTTAAAATCATGTGCTGTGTGGATGTGGTTAATTTCAATGTTTTGCCAGCTAATGGTTGCAATGGCTGCTTGCCTGGCTAGAAGGTTAAAACTTGTTAATTCCGCTAATAACGTAATAAACTGATCAGATATACTTTAATCTTAGATGTGATGTAACTATATACGGAGGTCAAAATAATTGTTGACATTAATTATTAAATTCAATGCCAAGTAACATAAAAAGGACCCCAAGATAAGCAAAGCTTGTGAGAATGGGGCCCTGTACAAAGAAATAAACAAACAAGCAAATTATAATAACAATATTGTAAAACTTATCAAAACAGACATACACCCACCCTCATTCACACACATGCACACGGACACATCAACACACACCGCAGGCAGAACTTTGTACAGAAAAAATCTACTCGTTGCACATGCGTTTAAACAAGTTTTTACATGAATATTTGAATTTCGTTAGAGTTGAACTACTTTTTACATTAGGGACTTTTAGATTTGCACAACGACAACGTGGATTGCTACGATCGACGTCCTTTTAATGCACTGCCTTGAATAGACGTCACGCGTATCAGTCCACGCAAATCTAAAAGTCCCTAATATAAGGTAAGGAACTCCAATCATGTTATCCCAGCAACTGTTCGCTGTCCCTTTCAGTGATTTCTCATCAACAAGCGAACACAAACATTTGTAATTTCATCCTTTTCTCCAACTGCAAAAATACAAAAAACGCGCATTAGCAAACTTAATGTTATTTGATTTTGAATTGAATTTGAATTGAATTGAATTTATTGACCACCATTGAAACAAAAGAAACATGTAAATGTACAATGACGATCAGGGGCGTACGCAGGGGGGGGGGGGTTTGGGGTTTAACCCCCCAGCCCCCCCCCCTTTGGTATTTTTATGTTTGTAAACCCCCCTAAAAAACCTAAAATCCCCTCCCCCCCCCCCCTTTGGTTTTTTTTTTGTTTTTTTTGTTGTTTTTTTAAGTTTAAAAAAAAAAAAAATGATACCCACGGCTAACCTAAAAAAGGTGACCTTACCCCCCCCCCCCCCCCCCCAACGAAGAAAAATGTCAAATTTTGAAATTTCGAGACCCAAAAAAAAGTGTCCGCTTCCCCCCCCCCCCCCCCCCCCCCCCCCCCCCCCCCCCCCCCCCACTGAGCGACTTTTCGGCCGGCGCGATTTTCAAATTTTCGGGAGCAAAATATTTTAAACCCCCCCCCCCCCTTGAAAAAATCCTGCGTACGCCCCTGATGACGATGTCAATATAACATAAATACATGACATGAATTATAAAAATACATGTTCTACACCGATATACATGTAAATTATACAAATATTTTGAAATAGTTATAAGTAATTTTAGTGTCAAGAGTAAACAATAAATTACTATTTACAATGAGTTTGTGATCGATGGTAAAATAGAGTAAAAAATAGCACACGTGCTAGTCGAGTCTGACCCGTGTATTGAAGATTGTAAGTCATGGATTAAATAACGGGAAATTAAAACACGCGCAAATTAGCGTATTATCCTAAAATATTGAGTTTTTGTCAGGATCTAATTTTTCTTTTACCAACTCTGGCACACAAATTATAGGAAGGGTGGAGTGCTAAATTTGAAAAAAAATTGATTGATGCACTATTCCCAATACAATCCCCATATAAAGTTATGAATTATTTAATATTTTGTAATAAATGTGCCTGGCCTCCGAAAGTCCCCGCAGTGGAAGCGCCGTTCGGAGCATGGAACTTCAAAGCCAAGTGGAATGTTACACATCCCATTGTTACGCTTTAGAACTCACGAATGCGTTTGAATAAATTACAAGAGTTTCCACTCCTTTCTTTCACCTCCCTGGTAAAGGTACGACAGGTGTTTGTAAATTTGTAATGTTTCACATGTTTAACTATTGGATTATGTTGTAATCTGCTGTCTGTATAACCCTAACCCTCTGACCTCGCATAGATCAGGTTGTTATAGATGCTGCTATCATGCACCTGTGAGGGATCTGCTATGACTCTATATAGGGACAATTATGAGGTAAACCTTTTTTTCAATATGATTATTATATGAAGGAGAATTTCTTGGAAAATTTGTTTATTCATCTATATAAGGTGACTCGTTGACAGGGGACAATTATGAGGTAATTTTAACCTGTTCCATACCATATGAAGTTAATTTAAAAAAATTGAAGAAAAAAATTGATATTGTATGTAAATTAATATGATTGTTTGCTTTTGGAACCCATGGAAGAACAGGACCATTTCGATATGGTTTTGAAATGGGCTATCCAACCGTTTGTCTATACACATTTACTTACTTTCTTATCATTTGAAATGTGTTCTATATGTATGTTTTTAAAACTTGTGTGTATATATGGATTTCGGAAATAAAGACAAACAAACAAGTAGAAGTTCTAGGAAAATTATTCAATTTTGGGTGATTGTCTGCATAACGATTCATTTACATATTTAAAAATAGTGCTATATTGTGTCATGCATAAACATTCCTATATGAAAACATGGCTGTTCGTTAACCTCTCATGAAAAAAAGTGATAATTGATTTATGTCGTCCTCCTTTTTCATTGACATTGTTTTTTTTCTCAATCAAAATCAACCCAACACATGCATGTATACTTGTGATGTGCTAATAAGTATTAAAAGTTCACAAAACTTTTGTTAAATCAGTCATTATGTTCTATTCAAAATATTGGCCTGATTTGGTAACACTACATACATATACATCAATACATACACCAAACGTAACTCCAATACTACATTTTACACATGCACCTCCATTTTTAATTGATAGAAGTAGCTGACTGTTTACCCGTCATACAATAGTACATTGTATAAGGCAAGAGTTTTGATTACATTACTAATATATCAAATTTAAAAGTTCACAAAGCTCTTGTTAAATCAGCCATAATTATGTTCTATACCAGCGTATCAGCCTGATTTGGTAACACTCATACCTAAACATCAATACATACATAAAACGTAACTCCAATACTACATTTTATACATGCACCTCTATTTTTAATTAATAGAAGTAGCTGACTGTTTACCCGTCATGCAACAGTACATCGCATATTAAAGGCAATATGTTTGATTACATTACTAATTATTTCACAGACATTGCTATCACCACAGAACCAAGAGGTAAATATCAACTTTTGTACCAGCATTATTCTATTTGATTATTGATATACAAAATGGGATATTTGTAAGCATTTACCCGATTGGCTGAAATGTGTCCATATGACACTCAATAATTTTGTTACAGTGTATGGGCTTGTAGTTAAAATATTAATCATTAATCATTAATCATTTGCACAACATGATAACAGTGCACATATCAGCAGCTGCACCATTTCTAGGGCAATCCAACCTTTGTTCATTTGTATGAAAGCAGAAATATAAGAGAAACAGAATGGTGGTTTAAAAAGTTAAAAATATATCAGACCAATAAAAAGGCGTCACAAATTTGTGAAATATGAGATAACTAAGTATCTGCAAATCTCAAACTGGCAACTTGGTGTATGGTGATGTATTCACAGACGATTCTCCCTTTTGTCGTAAACAACGATATCATTAATTACTGTTTTTCCATGAAGTGCCTTCTCCATCGGGGTACTCATGACGAAAACTCGTCGTTTAAAATTGAAACCCCCATTTGACTTTCACCATTTCTACTTGTACTAGAGCTGAGATTGTGATAAGCCCTAAGTAAACACTAGCGCTGTAATCCACCCCCACCGAGACCTTGATGAGGTGATAGCGAGAGAGAGATAAGCATGATACAAGGGGAAAGGAAGGGAGAAGGGAGAAAGAGACACATGCAGGGGTTCGCTGCCAGAGTTAAAATTGTTGTTATATCGCCAATTATGGGTCATTTTGCTTCGTTCGAACTTTCATTTTGGTCTTCATCTAAATTATTAGTGACTTTAGGACATGAAAATATCTTAAAACAAGTAAAATACTTATTTCCTTTCAGGCAGACCCCAGTAAGAGTTTGTTTACACTAGTATTACGTAAGATGATGTAGAGTCCAGCTGCAATCCAATATCTTAATCTCTCACTCAAAGCCTCAAGGCTCTGTCCAAGTTTTTAACGAGAGAATTGAAAGTGGATAGTGAGACCCCATCAGATTCCCATTGGTGCCTGTGTAATAGTAGTAGCTTTCTCAAAGTTTTAACGAGAGAAACGAAACTGGGGTATTGCTACCCCACCAGATTACAAAGTTTTAACGAGAGAAACGAATCTGGGGTAGTGCTACCCCACTAGATTACATTGACTGCTGTGCTATAGTGGTGGGGTATAGTTTTAACGAGAGCTTTTCGTAATGCTACTCAAAATGTCTAATGGATACCTTATTAGTATAGGTCCTTTTGAAAGGAAATACCCTCCTGAGTCGTACATTTTGTAAAGTTCACATTTTTGTCATGTTATGTGTTGAAACAGTTGTGCGGCACTTCACCACAGTGACATGATCGATTCAGCCAGTTTTAAGTGCCTATACTAAATTTTCCAAAATTCGTAATGTTTTTTTTCCCTTCTGATTCCATTCAAACTTTAAACAGTCTGCTTGTCCAATCTTCATGCTTTTTTTAATAGTTGTCTGATAAGGTTGGATTTTCCTTTAAACACTGGAGGCAAATAAGTAATATCGAGTATAGAAATTGGGAGTAATAGGAAGGCATGTGTTTCCAAAGACCCTCATATCATATCAGAAATATTGCACAATCTTATATTCAACTCCAAATTTAGAATATTGTTTCCATACCGTTTGCTGACAATGGCCTCTTTTTGTAATGTTCAATATTATTGGAGAATTCAATTTTATTATTGTAATGATGCCCCCATGACATTGGCCTGGCTTTTCTATTTTCCAGTAAATGGAATTAATTACTTATTACTAACTTTCGGGTGAACATTTTTGCACTTTTAACACGAAACTTTGCTCTTCCTCCTTTTCTGTAATTTTTTTTTGTTTGGTTTTCTTTACATGACAAAGGTATAGAGGAACAATGACAAGAACGGTCACCAGAAGTAGGATGGCAATCCCACTGACCCATATAAATGGGCTCGATTTTACATTATTTGTATTTGGTATTGAGGTTGACGGATTGACAGTGTCATTCATAAGAAGATATTGACTTCTTTCTGCTGGGTCTTTGGTAATTGCATCTTCTCCAGTTGTGGTCACAGGACAAGGGTTCAATATGTTCTTTGTGTAAAATGGATCCCATACAAAATCATTACATTCACACATATCTTTAGGTTGATCAAGGCTAGATGAACAACAAAATATAGGATGTTCTTTTCTAGCCCAGATTGCTTGTTTCAGAATTTCACCAATTTGAACAAGTTTACTCTGCGGAGGCAATTGTTCAGAATCTTGGTAGCAGTAAATTCCCCCGGTCAAGCTGCCAACAAGAGCCGTACATTGCAGTGGCACCCAATCACCAACTGCATCATCGGTGCTATACTGAAGGTACATGATACATCACCAGGAGGATAATTGACATTTAACCTTATCCTTGTTAACTCGCTCTGAATGGCACCATCCCTGTATGCTTGGGATATGTATGTTGCTTCGTCATTTCTGTTTACAGGATTTATTTCCACCTGAACCGAACAATTCGGCTTGCAACGAACACTCACGTTCACGTATCACGTGATCACGTATCACGTTTGCGCTGTTTCGTAAAATAGGTGACTCTAATTTACGAAGTGTAGGGTCTACCATTCGTTGTTTTCCACGCCGGTAAAACACGAATGATCACGTCTTCCAAAACGTGACGTGAGTGTTTAATCAATATTTTTACAATTGCAAGCGCTTGTTACTAAGACTAGTCATGACGTCACCGTAATATGTATGATTTGTGTGTACGATATATACGTATCGCCTGCGCCTAGCTAGCTAGCTGACAACAACGCGTCGCGACGATATCGACAAAGTCGGAGAATGGGTGAGTAATTGATTGCAATATGAGTAGATTAAGTGAATTTAGTGATTAATTTTGAAAAATTTGTAATAGTTTTCGTGATCTTCGGTAATTTCTTTTCATTTTGAGACTGTTCTCAACAGATATTTGGGGAAAAGGCTAGGGAAATATTTCTCTTCAAATTGCACTTTGATTTTCATCGTCGTGAAGCAGTTTGACTGCGGTTTGCCGTCATGTCACCCAGTTAGGGCCCGGGGTTCCGGCAGGCCCACCCCGTGGAATTGCGGTGCTCATCTGCAACTTTGATCGTCATCATGAATCTAATTCATCAATCATTGATTGAATTTAAATCTAGATTTAACGTACACCTTGAAATAATCTATGAAGTATGATTTCTTTAATAATCCAAATGGGTTAATTCTTGTTAAAATCTTTAGGAGACCCTTCTTCTAGACGTGGACTCTGTCGAGGTACTCACTACCCCCCCCCCCCCAGAAGCGGATCTAGAGGGGGGGTTGGGGGGTTGCAACCCCCCCCCCCCCCCCCAAAAAAAAAAAAAAAAAAAAAAAAAAAATCCGGGGACCATTTTTTTAAATCTTATCTTTTTTTTTAAACTTGTAATTTTATTTTATTCTATTTCTATGTATTTATTTCATTTATTATTATTATTATTATTATTATTATTATTATTATTATTATTATTATTATTTCTTTTTGGGGGGAGGGGGGGGGTTGGGCGAACAAATGTCACAGAGTCCCTTGCCCCCCCCCCCCATCAGCTTTTTTGAGGACACGGGCCACCGCCGAAGTGACAAGCTAGGCCAGCGTTGCCGATTCTCATCCCCCAAATCCCCACATTAAAAAAAAAAAAAATTGGGGGATTGTTGAAGTCTTTGGGGATGAAAAATAAATATTTGGGAATGAAAATAATATTGAGTTTTATGAAAAACGAATTTGGGGATTTTCTGTCAAAATTTGGCAACTTTGGGGATATTTTAAGTGTCGTTTGGGTGGGGATTTTGTGAAGATTTAACCTGGCAACGCACGCTGAGCTGGGCTGCTCATTTCCTGGATTACTTGTTCAAGTTGCTCACTTTTTTATCAGTCTGGTCTGAGTGTAGTGACAAGCAATATGGAAGCAAACAGTGCAAAGAAGTTGCGGCAATCCAGTTTCGCATCTTTTTTTACTGGAAGGTATGTTTGAATCATGCAAAAAAGTTGGCATACAGGGTAAATTACCATACATGGGGGTGTAATACGGACGTGTTGTAATACTACAATTTGAGTAAATAAAACACATCCAGCGCCCACGCTTCGCGGGAAACAGGCGCGGATCTACGGGGGGGGGGGTTTAGGGGGTTTAAACCCCTCCCTTGGGCGGCCCAAAAAACAAACCAAAAAAAAAAGGGGGGAAGGAAAAAAAGAAAAAAAGAAAAAAAAAAAACGCACGCTGGAGAGAAACCCTTTCAAGTGCAAATATTGTGAGAAGATATTCAACTCATCTGGTAACTTAACCAAACACATGATAACTCTGGATATAACTGTGTATTTAACTGTTACTTGATTTAAAAAGACGTTATCATGCACTGCTTTTTATGGTCTCCATTGTGTTAATAGATGCCAGGAAAACATCACTTACGGGTTCAAATAAACACCCAAAAAAAAAATCGGTTCGCCGCTTCGCGGCTCGTGGACGATGCTCCGCATCGTCATTATTGGTCAACCCCCCCTTAGCAAAAAGCTAGATCCGCCCCTGCAACCCCCCCCCCCCCCCCCCCCCCCACTGAGCAAAATATTGGCCGGCACGATTTTCAAATTTCAGCACACTAAATTTCAAATTTGCAATTATACACGCAATGGCCCAACGTACAAATTTACTCTTACTCATGTATTATACATTTGTTTCTATATTTTGTATATTGTTTGCATACCTTATGTTTTATATAATTATCCATATTTGTTGTAGACTAGATCTAGACCTATAACTGATTTGTTTGATTGCAGAAAATAAAGTCTTTGAAATGAAATGAAATGAAAAATTGGTGGTGTCAACTTCAGACCAAAATTATCTGTGACCATGGATAATCAAACAACTCCAAACCCTATTTTATTTAGGCCTAGATCTAGATGTAAACCTGGAACTTATTAATAAAAATATTCAAAAAACAACAACTAGGATTTGTTTATTTAATGTTTAGATTTTGTGTGGGTCCAGCATGCTTGTCTAGTTGTCATAACTCATATTCATAAGGAGTTTACATTAAAGATTTGTTTCCAAATTGTGCAGTTCATGTTGATAAATATATTTTTGTTGGACGTTGTATAAGAAATGACCCCTACACAGTTAAAATTTTTGTGAACAAGTTGTTTAAAAGTTTAAACAACTCTTGATTAACGGGTGACCTGATCTAAGAGTTGTTTAAAGTGTTAAGCAACTCGAGTTGTTTAAAGTTTAAACACTTAGTTGATCAACATTTTGAACAACTTGTTTAAAATCACAATTTAAACAACCGGTGTTGTTTAAAGACGGTTGTTTAAAACGGAGCTGTTGTTCAGTGGAGGTTGTTTACACCAACTGGGTTGTTTAAAGAAAGTTGTTTAAAAAGGAGCTGTTGTTCAGTGGGGGTTGTTTACACCAACTGGGTTGTTTAAAGAAAGTTGGTTAAAAAGGAGCTGTTGTTCAGTGGGGGTTGTTTACACCAACTGGGTTGCTTAAAGAAAGTTGTTTAAAATGGAGCTGTTGTTCAGTTGGGGTTGTTTAAACCAACTGGGTTGTTTAAAGAAAGTTGTTTAAAAGGGAGCTGTTGTTCAGTGGGGGTTGTTTACAACAAAAGGGTTGTATAATGGGGTATAATTTGGGTTTGATACTCTGAATAAGTGCACCACTACTTTTGGGTCTCTATATAGGTATATGAAGACTAGGGTAATTCTGCAATTCATGAATTAGCGCCAAAACAGTGCCCATTTTGCATGAGCGCGCATGCACGCACGTATAAACTGCATATATAGGAATGCATGCAATCTCTATGGCAAGGAATTTAGCACACGTTATAACCGAGTGCGCGATCAGTGCCGCACTGCATGACGCGACGATTTTAAGTCTACCTATATTCTGACATTTGCGTACAGATACCGAAAATTTTAACTGTGAACTTACGCTATAAGTTAAAAACTTCAAAGTGGTTAATAGAAAAGTGATTTCAATTAAGCCATTGAATCCCCAGTCACTTAGAAGCGCGTCGGTAGCTTGGTCGGCCATGATGTTGTGTTGTGGGTTGGAAAGTAATAACTATTAAGCTAAATAAATGTAAGTATAGAGACAAACAAGATGGAGCCTGCAGAAACACGTGTGGTTGCTTTGGTAGTTTGATCCAGACTCAATGTCCATGTGCTTTTACATATGTATCAATCTGTGTAGTCAACAATTAAAGACCCTTGCATACACTTGCATTGTGTGTATGCATCTAATATGAATAACAATGAGCTGTGCCTTAACAGCTGCACTGCATTTCTAAGTGGCATGTCAATTTCAATTGCATTTTAGTTTCAAGGAACCTGTTTCTAAACATAACAATGTGAAATAAAGCCTTTAGCAACACGCACTTAACTGGCACGAGGCACATGACGTCATATGTAAACAACACTGTCTAAAAGCTCTCGTATAGTAAGTATAGCAGTCATTAAATTTTAAACAACGAATGTTTAACAAAATTACTTCTGTTTCGAGCAACATTGTTTACAATTTGATCAACTGTTGTTTAAGATAGTGTACAACTGTAAGTGAACATCACTTTTTTAAACAGCGTTTTTACTGTGTAGTCCACAATTATGTTTACTTATCTGTAGTCCACCTCTTCTTGTTATAATAAACTAATTCTACTTAGTACTTCTTCGTGCTCATAGGCCATAGAAAGCACTGTGTGAGGTACAAGTTAAATATTCCATTAGTTTTACTTTGTACTGTGGTTCATTAAATAGGAATGTTGATTTCTACACCATGTTAAATATAAGGCCAACCATGACATAAAAATAGCTATTATGCTTGATCTATTTTATTGTTAAGGAGAAAGGGATGCCTTGATTATTGTATTGGTTTTTTCCTTCTTTTTGTTCCAACAGATTGAAACTAAAGAGCTGAAAGAAGTTAACAACATGAAGCAGAAAGTCCCATGCAGGTAAAATTACCAGGTTATTTAGCACACAAATATTAAATGATCACCTACATGTATTAATTCACTAACAAAATAAATGGAACTAAGTTGACGTTGCAATTATAGCGCTTAGAGACTTCGGTGGTGAGCGCTTTATAAGTAACATTTTTATTATTATTATTATTATTATTAGCGTAAATAGTGGAGGGTATATTTTATTCTAGTTCTGCACCTAGCATACAATTTCAATTTCAATTTCAAATTTATTCACATTTTCAACAAAACATTACAAATAATTATAAGCATTTAAAACAAATTTAAGAAATACATGTTGGAAACAGAGGGGTCCACTAAAAAGCAATGCTTGTACAAGTGTGAACACCTCAAATGAAACTTAGGAATAATGAGTAATTAAATTTACTAATCTGTAATGACAAAAGGAACTACAAAATAGGGGAAAGAAAAATGGGGATGCCAACAGAGACGAGAAAGGGACAAGACAATACTTTACACGACAAAGATAGAGGAACATGGTCATAATTATACAAAGAGTAGACAATGACAAAAAGAAGTGAGAGATCGAGGGTACAGAAAAAATACTAAATGATGAGCTGCATGTGGGATGAGAAGAAGATAAGGAAAGAGAAATATTGATGTCTTTAATTTTTTTGGTTTACAAAGGAAAATGTGTCCTTATTTAAAGGAGGTCCTGTGTGCCCGCCTCCCCCCCCCCCCCACTCAGTGTTATTTATTTGGGGTATGCGTATGCGTGTTCCCTCCTTTTGAAAACACCCCCCTAAGTCTGGTGTGTAAAGTCAACTCAATACGGGCCGGATTTTTGTGTACTATGAGCCAGACTTCGTGAAAACTACCCCTTTACTGGACATTTTGGGAATACGCATGCGGTCCTGCCGACCCCTGAGTGGGGGGGGGGGGCGGGCCTGTGTGTAGAAGAGCCATATCTAATCCACATCCAAAGCACTACATGTAGGGTAAACACAGGACCCCTCATTACTTTTTTGTAAGGGCTCCTTTCACTTCTTGAGCAATGAAGATGAAGAAGAACACAAAATAAGATGAAAGTCTGTTTATAGGATGTATTATGGTTGATATATGTATCCATTAGTATCAGTTTAAATTGAAGTATCTACTTTGTTCTCTGTCATGTAGGATGATGCTTCTCTACAGTGGGTGATGAAGGCATGCTGGTTTACAAACTCAGGAGAGGAACAAAGAAGAGATATTGACGGGATCATATCTAGAGATGCGGGCCTACTACACTTCATACGAGCAAGTGTGCTAATATACATGTAGGTACCCCAATAAACTTTTGTGGAACACATGTCATGCAGAAAATTATAGATCTGACGAAGATATTTTTCATTGTCAGTTGACTTGTAAAAGAATAATTGACTGAATATCACAATTGTGATTTAGATTAAAAATTAAATGTCAATATAGATGAAATATAAGTCTACGTTACGTGTGTTTCAGTAGCATTATTTCCAGTATATTCTCTGGTCCAAGTTGTTTGGTCATTTTATGTCCCATACTTAAAGGTAATACACAGTTTTAGTATGGGGTCATAAATTTGGTTCAAATGAACATATTGGACGCATATGAGATCCTACAATATTCAGTGATCGTTGTCGCGGTTGTAATCGAGTCTAAAATTATGAAATTGTAAATAATAAACTCTTTATGTTGTATAGCTTCCTCTCAAGGTCAAGATATAAATTTTTCTTGACTAAAATCGACCAATTTGCTATTCTCGTTTGGAAGATATATATCACATCTACATATTCTGAGATTTTCATGGTCGCAGCTACCATTTGAAATTTATCAAAATTTACCGGGAGCACCAGTAAATATTTATATTCAATTTTTCTCGAAAGCAGAAGTGTTTTAGAGGCTAAGTTTTCTAGTGCTTATAATACATCCACAGGGGCATTCAAATATATCAAAATTGTAAAGAATCACTATCCACCCAATTTTCAAAATTTCGTAAAACTTTGTATTACCTTTAACCGAATATTATTCAATAATGAGCACGAGTTTACATCACAAGTACATTGTATTACTTATTTCATACCTTGTCTGAACCAAACTCCAGCAGTCCTATCGTCTCAATGGGATCATCAGAAATAATCTAAAATGTGGTCAGAAACTAGTCTTGTACGAAAAATAGTTTCGGTTTGCCCAATAGAACCCCAAGTGAATTTCAATCCTTCCTTTTTCTGAGCAGGTAACAGGGTGTGTGTTATTAGTCGTCATTGATTTTCTTATATCTTATTTCATTTTTCCATTCAACAGACTTGGGTTATCACTACAGCCCTTTCTTCTGAAAACTAGGCTACAACTTTAGTGATGAATGCAGAAGACATCTACACGGGACTACGTCTTAAAGATGACACCCTCATATTATGATAGAGTACAATAGAGATGGGTTTAAACTGGAATATTTACATGATATTTATTTATTATTTGTATTATATGTTTGTAGAATACCACATTCAATAAAGCCAATGAAGTTTATTATCTTGTCAACGTAGAAATAATTAAAGATAACTAATCCTCAATGAATAAACATTAAAATTCTAACAATGTAAACTACCATCTTATAAGATGAAACTGAGGACTGGGCAGAAAGATTCTCCTTGAAATTTGAGTGATAAAGATCTATCAGTCCATATCAAAGATTGAATTAATTAATGATATTTTAATTATAATTATACTTGTTGAAATTCATTTACCTCTATGGACGGGGGGGGGCTTGCTATCCTCTTCCTGGTACTGTTATTACATGGCCCATGTAACGGGTTGCAATAGTGTACACATATGATTATATGTTTATATTAGAAGGACTTAGAAAGTGAAAAGTTTTGAATTATAGCATTAGTGTTGGTAGAAGTAACGGCAGTGTTGATTGTTAATGGGAGGGGGGGGTTGTTTCCCCAGTGAAATTAACGGTATACCAATGTAAAGTTAATTAAAAAAAGAGAAAACTATTCTTAAAAATAAAAATTATACAGGACATGGCCTCCTAACAAAAACCCTGGTACCACTTCGGTGGTGGTGTTGTGTTTTTTTTTAGGGGGGGGGCAAACCAATTAAAAATTTCTAGTGTTAAATTCAATTGTCTTTTTAAAAAAAATTATGTCAAGATATTGAAATTAAACAATGGTTCACTTTCCTTTTTTCAAGTTAGAAAACTTGAATAAAATGCTAACCCTAAATTAAAAATGTTCTACTTCTAGCAAAGCTTCTGCAAAGGCTGCAAAAGGTAGAGTGAAGAGAATCCAATTGAAATGTGGACAGTAATGGAGTGAATATGGAATGGTTGATCGGAGTTGATAACGAGGGAATGCAAATGAGTGGTAACAAGTACGACTGAAAGTGAGACAGAAAGGAATTGCAAGAGGTTGTTCAGTCAATGGAACAAACCTTGCAGAAGATAATTTTCGGAGAGAAAGAGAGAAAAGGGAATCATTAAAAAATGAAAAGGGGCACCTATCAATAGGAAAAGGGTACTTACAAGAAAGGAAAGGAGGCATGTGTCATAAGGACATTGATGAGAAAGTGTGCATATAACCCATGGACATTTTTGTAAACCTTCAAATGATGAATTATCATCGAGTTCCCCCCTCATTTTTTTTTGTCAGCTCGTGACAAACATATAATCCAGATGAAACAATTTCTTCACAGCATATCAGTGGCGGATCCAGGGGGCGAAACGGCCGCGGCCCCCCCCCCTATTGGCGGCGCAAAAAAAAGGAAGACAAAAAAAAGAGGAAGAAAAGAAGAGAAAAAAAGAAAAGAGAAGAGGAGAAAAAAAAGGAGAAGAGAAAAGAAAGGAGGAGAGAAAGGAAAAAAGAAGAGAAAAGAAAAGAGAAGAGAAAAGAAAAGAGAAGAGAAAAGATAACGAAATTATTGAATAGAGGGGGGGGGGCCGGGCCGGCCGCATAAAATCTCGAGCCGCGGATTCAAAGTTAAACGTTAAGAACAGCCCCTGCGCTACGAAGGTCATCACTCTGAAGTGAGAAATTTGAAAGGGCACAATATTTTGGGTGTCTTTTAAATAGAAGTTATATACTCAACAGTCAAATTCTAAATTAACGGTAGGGCCGCTTCACAACTCTTATTTTGCCCGTCATTTGGATTCAGCTCATACCAGCTCGCTTGTGCTTGTATTTGAACTCATGTTGGTAGTAATCATGGACAGGGGCGGCAATCCTGAGTCCGATAGGGGGACACGTCCCCCAGGAAATTTAAAAATATAGCTAGAAAGAAATATAGCGAAAATAACGTACATATTGGGCTCAGGGATTTTCTAGAATGCATAATTTCAGCATTCAACATTGAAAAAATCTCGCTTGGTCGCTACGCCCCGGCCGGCCGCGGCCCTCGCCCGATAACACAAAACTATGACGCTCCCGGCCGTGATTTATCCATGGTTGGTGTAATAGATCTTTTTTCCATTTCATTTCTACTAACCTAATTGTGTGCCATCACAATCATGATTGTTTCATTTTCCCTTTAAAGCAGGCGCGTAGCCAGAGGCGGTAGGGGCAGTAAGATGACATAGGACGAAAAAGGAGCAGACAAAGAAACATTTTGGAAAATTCTGACAAGTCGAGAACGGTACAACGAATCGTCTTCTTTCTCTAATAATTTAATGAACCGTCAAAGCTTCGGCGCTTTGCGCGTGAGGGGGGGGACTCAATTCAGACAAGGGTTAAGAGTCGAGAACGGTACAACGAATCGTCTTCTTTCTCTAATAATTTATTGAAATGTCAAAGCTTCCGCGCTTTGCGCAGAAGAGGGGGGGGGGACTCAATTCAGACAAGGGTTAAGAGTCGAGAACGGTACAACGAATCGTCTTCTTTCTCTAATAATTTATTGAAATGTCAAAGCTTCCGCGCTTTGCGCAGGAGAGGGGGAGAGGGGGGAGGGGAGCTCATTTCAGACAAGGATAAAGAGTCGATGACGGTACAACGAATCGTATTCTTTCTCTAATAATTTAATGAAATGTAAAAGCTTCCGCGCATCGCTCGGGAGGGGGGCAACTGAATTCAGAAAAGGATTGGGAGTCGAGAATGGTAAAACGAATCGTCTTCTTTGTCTGATAGTTTAATCAGGGACTTGTATCCCAAGTCCCTGGTTTAATGAAACGTCAAAGTTTCCGCGCGCGGGAGGGGGAAAACTGAATTTAGACAAGGAGTCGAGAATGGTACAAAGAATCGTCTCCTTTGCCTTATAATTTAATGAACGTCAAAGCTTCCGCGCTTTGCGCGTGAGGGGGGGAACTCAATTCAGTCAAGGGTTAAGAGTCGAGAACGGTACAACGAATCGTCTTCTTTCTCTAATAATTTATTGAAATGTCAAAGCTTCCGCGCTTTGCGCGGGAGAGGGGGGGGGGAGGGGGGGGGGAAAGCTCATTTCAGACAAGGATAAAGAGTCGATGACGGTACAACGAATCGTATTCTTTCTCTAATAATTTAATGAAATTTTAAGCTTCCGCGCAAAGCGCAGAAGGGGAAATTGAATTTAGACAAGGATTAAGAGTCTAGAACGGTACAACGAATAGTCTTTTTTCTCTAATAATTTAATGAAACGTCAAAGCTTCCGCGCTTTGCGCGTGAGGGGGGGGGGAACTCAATTCAGTCAAGGGTTAAGAGTCGAGAACGGTACAACGAATCGTCTTCTTTCTCTAATAATTTATTGAAATGTCAAAGCTTCCGCGCTTTGCGCGGGAGAGGGGGGAGGGGGGGAAAAGCTCATTTCAGACAAGGATAAAGAGTCGATGACGGTACAACGAATCGTATTCTTTCTCTAATAATTTAATGAAATGTAAAAGCTTCCGCGCATCGCTCGGGAGGGGGGCAACTGAATTCAGAAAAGGATTGGGAGTCGAGAATGGTAAAACGAATCGTCTTCTTTGTCTGATAGTTTAATGAAACGTCAAAGTTTCCGCGCGCGGGAGGGGGAAAACTGAATTTAGACAAGGAGTCGAGAATGGTACAAAGAATCGTCTCCTTTGCCTTATAATTTAATGAAACGTCAAAGCTTCCGCGCTTTGCGCGTGAGGGGGGGGAACTCGATTCAGTCAAGGGTTAAGAGTCGAGAACGGTACAACGAATCGTCTTCTTTCTCTAATAATTTATTGAAATGTCAAAGCTTCCGCGCTTTGCGCGGGAGAGGGGGGGGAGGGGGGGGAAAGCTCATTTCAGACAAGGATAAAGAGTCGATGACGGTACAACGAATCGTATTCTTTCTCTAATAATTTAATGAAATTTTAAGCTTCCGCGCAAAGCGCAGAAGGGGGAAATTGAATTTAGACAAGGATTAAGAGTCTAGAACGGTACAACGAATAGTCTTTTTTCTCTAATAATTTAATGAAACGTCAAAACCTCCGCGCTTCGCGCGGGAGGGGAAAACTGAATTCAGACAAGGAATACGAGTCGAGAATGGTACAACAAATCGTCTTCCTTCTCTAATAATTTAATGAAACGTCAAAGCTTCCGCGCTTCGCGCGGGAGGGATAAACTGAATTCAGACAAGGATTAAGACTCTAGAACGGTACAACGAATCATCTTTTTCTAATAATTTCAATTTAAACTATAAAAGGTCAAAGCTTCCGCGCTTTGCGCGGGAGGGGGAAAACTGAATTCAGACAAGGATTAAGAGTCTAGAACGGTACAACGAATAGTCTTCTTTCTCTAATAATTTAATGAAACGTCAAAGCTTTCTTCGCGCGGGAGGGGGAAAACTGAATTTAGACAAGGAATAGGAATCGAGAACGGTAAAACAAATCGTCTTCTTTCTCTAATAATGAATAAAAGGTCAAAGCTTCCGCGCTTCGCGCGTAATTGGGAGGGGGGTGGCAGCGAGCTGCCCGAATATGAGTTTTTTTGATATCTTTTCTCGTTTATTTTGGTGATAAATAACACTTTCACAATATTATGGTCAAATTGTTGCTCGCTCACTAGCCGAATTGTGAAACCAGAAAATAACTTTTTCGGGCAAGAGGCTATAGCCCCCCCCCCCCCCCCCCCCGATGAAAATGTCCAAAATTGTACCGGTATGGTGCTTCTAATATGACCTTGAAAAAACGGTCTGCGCAATTTTGGACTTTCCGGCCCCCCCCCCCCCCCCCCCCCCCCCCCCCCCCCCCCCCCCCCCATTGGAAAATCCTGGATCCGCGCCTGGCATATGAGTAGGGAAACAAAAATGTGAAAAAGAAACCAAAGATAAACTTTAAGAAAAAAAATAGAGAGAAAGGAAAGAAATAGGCCTATTATCTTGCTCCTTTTCATTTCAATTTTCTTGCAATTTATTTATTTCTATAATCTTCAGCCTTCTCCACTTGCATCTCTCTCTTTCTCTCTCTCTCTCTCATTATGGGATAAAAAAATAGCATATGAACCTACTCATGTAAGGCATAATTTTTCCTATCGGTCTGTATTAATTTGAAATTATGCGAGCCAAATATTGGTAGGTAATGGTGACCAGCAGTGACGTAATAGGGGGTATGCAGGGAGGGGCGAGTTTCCCCCTCCATCCTCCGCGAAGCTTATGACGTTGCATTAAATTATTAGAGAAAGAAGACGATTTGTTGTACCGTTCTCGACTCTTAATCCTTGTCTAAATTTAGTTCCCCCACCCCCCTTCTGCGCAAAGCGCGAAAGCTTTGACGTTTCATTAAATTATTAGAGAAAGAAGACGAATCGTTGTACCGTTCTCGAAAATATCTTCGTCTGAATTCAGCTCCCCCTTGATATCCCTCCTGCGCGAAGATCGAAAGCTTTTACGTTTCAGAAGACGATTCGCTTTACCGTTCTCGACTCTGAATCCTTGGATCAATTCAGTTCCCCCCCCCCCCCCCCCCTCCTCTCCTGCGTGAAGCGCGGAAGCTTTGACGTTTCATTTAATTATTAGAGAACGAAGACGATTCGTTGAATACGAGTCGAGAATGGTACAACAAATCGTCTTCCTTCTCTAATAATTTAATGAAACGTCAAAGCTTCCGCGCTTCGCGCGGGAGGGATAACTGAATTCAGACAAGGATTAAGACTCTAGAACGGTACAACGAATCATCTTTCTCTAATAATTTCAATTTAAACTATAAAAGGTCAAAGCTTCCGCGCTTTGCGCGGGAGGGGGAAAACTGAATTCAGACAAGGATTAAGAGTCTAGAACGGTACAACGAATAGTCTTCTTTCTCTAATAATTTAATGAAACGTCAAAGCTTTCTTCGCGCGGGAGGGGAAAACTGAATTCAGACAAGGAATAGGAATCGAGAACGGTAAAACAAATCGTCTTCTTTCTCTAATAATGAATAAAAGGTCAAAGCTTCCGCGCTTCGCGCGTAATTGGGAGGGGGGTGGCAGCGAGCTGCCCGAATATGAGTTTTTTTGATATCTTTTCTCGTTTATTTTGGTGATAAATAACACTTTCACAATATTATGGTCAAATTGTTGCTCGCTCACTAGCCGAATTGTGAAACCAGAAAATTACTTTTTCGGGCAAGAGGCTATAGCCCCCCCCCCCCCCCGATGAAAATGTCCAAAATTGTACCGGTATGGTGCTTCTAATATGACCTTGAAAAAACGGTCTGCGCAATTTTGGACTTTCCCCCCCCCCCCCCCCCCCCCCCCCCCCCCCCCCCCCCCCCA
This sequence comes from Strongylocentrotus purpuratus, assembly GCF_000002235.5. NCBI lineage: Eukaryota > Metazoa > Echinodermata > Echinoidea > Camarodonta > Strongylocentrotidae > Strongylocentrotus > Strongylocentrotus purpuratus. The sequence goes on along the minus strand of NW_022145572.1, from coordinate 688,777 downwards.
TTGGAAAATCCTGGATCCGCGCCTGGCATATGAGTAGGGAAACAAAAATGTGAAAAAGAAACCAAAGATAAACTTTAAGAAAAAAAATAGAGAGAAAGGAAAGAAATAGGCCTATTATCTTGCTCCTTTTCATTTCAATTTTCTTGCAATTTATTTATTTCTATAATCTTCAGCCTTCTCCACTTGCATCTCTCTCTTTCTCTCTCTCTCTCATTATGGGATAACAAAATAGCATATGAACCTACTCATGTAAGGCATAATTTTTCCTATCGGTCTGTATTAATTTGAAATTATGCGAGCCAAATATTGGTAGGTAATGGTGACCAGCAGTGACGTAATAGGGGGTAGTGCAGGGAGGGGCGAGTTTCCCCCTCCATCCTCCGCGAAGCTTATGACGTTGCATTAAATTATTAGAGAAAGAAGACGATTTGTTGTACCGTTCTCGACTCTTAATCCTTGTCTAAATTTAGTTCCCCCACCCCCCTTCTGCGCAAAGCGCGAAAGCTTTGACGTTTCATTAAATTATTAGAGAAAGAAGACGAATCGTTGTACCGTTCTCGAAAATAATCTTCGTCTGAATTCAGCTCCCCCTTGATATCCCTCCTGCGCGAAGATCGAAAGCTTTTACGTTTCAGAAGACGATTCGCTTTACCGTTCTCGACTCTGAATCCTTGGATCAATTCAGTTCCCCCCTCCCCCCCCCCCCCCTCTCCTGCGTGAAGCGCGGAAGCTTTGACGTTTCATTTAATTATTAGAGAACGAAGACGATTCGTTGTACCGTTCTCGACTCTTAAAGTCTTAATCCTTGTCTAAATTCAGTCCATCCCCTCCTGCGCGAAGATCGAAATAGCTTTGACGTTTCATTAAATTATTAGAGAAGAAGACGATTCGTTGTACCGTTCTCGACTCTAATCCTTGTCTGAATTCAGTCCCCCCCCCCCCTCCCGCGTTTTACGTTCCATTAAATCATTAGAGAAAGAAGACGATTCGTATTACCATTCTCGACTCTTATCCCTTGTCTCAATTCAGTCCCCCCCCCCTCCCGCGCGAAGCGCAAAAGCTTTGACATTTCATTAAAATTATTTAAGAAAGAAGACGGTTCGCTGTAACGTTCTCGTCTTGTATTCCTTGTCTCAGTTCAGTCCCCCCTCCTGCGCGAAGGCTTTGATATTTCATTAAATTATTAGAGAAAGAAGACAATCGTTGTTCCGTTTTCGACTCTTAATCTTTGTCTGAATTTCAAAAGTGTTTTTTGTCTGCTCCCTTTTCTTCCTACGTCCTCTTCCTTTACTATCCTCTCTTTTTTTTGGGCGGCTTTTTTTTTGGGGGGGGGTGGCGCCCCCACCGCCCCCTAGCCACGCGCCTGCTGTCAGATGAACATATTTTGATACCTTGTAAGGCAATAAATTACGGTCAGATAAGCATTCAGGGTCCCGCCTTAGGGCCCCTGGCGGGGTCGAGGGTGTGGAAACCCCGGAAACTCTGAGGTTTTAGGCATTTGATTACGGTCAGATGAACATATTTGTATACCTTATTTGTGACACTGGCAAGACACTGATTTGCGTGAGGTCCAGCGGGCGGAGCCCCCACAAGCTCAAGGATTTAAGGCACTAAATTACGGTCGGATGAGTATCAAGGGGCCCACCTTAGGGCCCTTAGTTGGGTCCCGGGGGCAAAGCCCCCGTTTTAGGCGTTTAATTACTTTAACTACTCTGTCTTTCTTGCTCTCTTTCTTTCTATTTCTCTTTAATATGCTTTTTCAAAAAATTCGGGGGTGGGGGGAAGGAGCTGGAAGCTCCCGATCCCCGCCGTTCCGCGGGCCCTGACATGTAGGCATCTCAAGAGGCTTATTTCTTGCCTGGCTGTAAATTTAGGAATTTGTCATTTTACAACAAACGCATAAAAAATATAATTTACTAAAGAATGAGAAAAAATCTCGGAAAATTATGACATTTCAGCATTATGTGTAAACCACCGTTATGGAATTAGAAATAAACCACGATTAAATGTTATTTCCCCCGAGCCCCCCCCCCCCCCTCTTGTTGGCGGAAAAATCGCAACTGATCTCCCCTACCTTTCTTCTTTCTCTTTTTTTCTTTTAAGTTTGCTGGGGAGGGGGAGGGGGGGCAAGGTCCTTTCGGCCCCCAACCTTTTACACACATTGTTGGCGGGATTAACCGCAAATGATCTATTTCCCCTTCTTTTCTTTTCTTCTTCTCCAATTTCCTTCCCTTTATCTCCTCTTTTCCTTTTTTCTTTCCTTCTCTCTTATTTTTTTCCTTCTCTTTCTTTTAAGTTTAGTGGGGAGGGCGGAGGGGGAGGAGGCAAGGTCCTTTTGCCCCACCCCACCCCGATCCACAACTTGTTGGCGGGAAAATTGCAACTAATACCCCCTTCTTTTCTTTTCCTCTTCTCCAATTTCCTTCCCTTTATCTCCTCTTTTCCTTTTTCTTTCCATTTCCTTCCTTCTCTCTCATTTTATTTATTTGGTGGGGGGGGGAGGGGGGAGGCAACAGCCTAGGACGCTCCCCGATCTCCTTCTTCCCCCTTTTCTTTTCCCTTTCTCTCCTCTTTCCCTTTCCTTCTCTCTCTCTCTTTTTTTCCTTCCTTTTTTTTCCTTCTTTTTTCCCCCTTTTTTCCCCTTTTTTTCCCCTTCTTTTTTTCCCTTCTTTTTTTCCAGGGGGGGGGGGGGGGCGGGCCCCCGGCCCCCCTGGATCCGCCTCTGCTTTCGCCCCCCCCCCCCCAAGTCAAGAGCCTCCCCACCCCCACCGAACTACAACTTGTTGGCGGGAAACTTGTTATATCCCCCTTATTTTGTTCTCTTCTTCCTCTTTTTTTTCCATCCCTTTATCTCCTCTTTTCCTTTCATTTCTCTCCTTTTTTCCTTTCCTTTCCCTTCCTTCTCTTTGTTTCAGATTTTTTTCTCTTCTTCCTCTTTTTTCCTGTTTTCTTTCACTGTCCTTCCTTCTCTCTTATTTTTTTATGTGGGGGGGGCGGGGGGTGGGGGGTGGTAAGAACTGAGAGGCAAGGCCCTTCCCCCCCCCCCCCCCCCGATCTCCTTTTTTTTCCCCCAGTTTCTTTCTCTTCTTCCATTTCCCTTTCTCTCCTCTTTCCCTTCTTTTCAATCTCTCTCTCTCTCTCTCTTCTCTCTTTTTCTGTTTTTTCCTTTTTCCTTTTTTTCCGGGGGGGGGGGGGCCTTGATCCGCGCCAGAGTTACACAACATATTCTGACGTGAAGCAGCTTTTTTGCTATTAGTCTCTTCTCAATGACAATTTGCATTATTTTTTTAAACGCCAGCGTCAATTTACGTGAGCTTTCGTAGATTGCATATAGCAAATTAACTATTTGTTGGGTCACGTAACCCAACACTTCGTAGATTTGGGTGACCTGTTTCACGAAAGGGCGCAATACGTGATACGTGAGTGTTCGTTGCAAGCCGAACAATTCCCATCTGTCACACTAAACCTACGTAATTGATAAGCTGGCAAGTGGAGACTTGCAGTGTTAGTTGAACTGTAAAATGGAACTCTGTTTGCGCTCTGTATAGTGACTTTATTACTGTCACATGGATACGGGAATTCAAGTTGCACGGCTTCATCCTCAGTAACTGTGACAAAAGAACCACATCTGGCTAATGGGATCAGTGCAGTAAAGATAGCAAATAAATATATAATTTCCTGCGACTTGACCATGTTAGCTGGAATCTCAAAATACATTGCAGTATTTTGTTATGGTAACAAAAGATCACTATCAATTTGCTTTTATCTGTTGAAATAGGCCTATCACTCTGATGTTCCTTTAGAAAATTCCTTCTATTTGCTGGGTTGTTTTTCCCAGCAACTATCCTGCAATAACATGTAGAAAAAGAACACCAACAGGCCAATTTGAACACACCGTTGAGGTCTGTAAAAGTTTTGAGCTTTTGTTGCACGTAGTTCATTGGTATCAGAAATCTCAAACGATTGGAAATGATCACCCTGAATCAAATATAGAAAAGAAATTTAAAAACCTTAACAAGCTTTTGTATATTTGAATTGAGTAGCTGCTTATTTATATCTTTTTTCCAGATTTTTCTTGATGATTCACATACCATGGCTTCATAATTATTTTTGTTTAACTATTCATGTCTACCGGACCTTGAAACGAGTGTCTGCATTCTATTTCACTGTAATTAAAGATATCATGATTGCATTTATTTATTGTATTATTGTAAATGTACATTATATAAACTTACCCTCCTCGCGATTTGATGTCGTCGAGAAGTGGTTATCCAGGTACAAATGTTTCGCCTCACTGTTTGAATGCTTGGCATTGAAGTGATGACTTTACTGATATGATTTGTATTCTTCATAATTAATGACAAGGTACCTCAAAATCTTCCAGATAAGAAAATCAAACAACCACCGTATGGCACAGTTGATAGAGCGATTGGGGTGTCTAAAAAGATGATGCAATGTTTGATGCCAAGTCAGTGCCCTGAAGCCTGTGGATTAAGCCCCGGTCACACAGAGTGGACGCATGGGGGACGCACGGTCAGCGCATTGGAAATTTGCAATTTCATTCGCGTCATCATTCGTTACTCGTTCGTCGAGCGTGCTGGACCCACGCTATGCATTCGTCGTCATTCGCTGTGTGCGTCGGGATTTTTTGAGCATGCTCAAAAGTGTGCGCGGAGCTCGACGCATGAATGTACACGCCAAAGGCACGCCAGACATGCGCTGAGCGCGCTAGACCAGCGCCAGACATACGCGGAGCACACGCCCTATATAAGCACAGCGTGCTAGCTACACGCTGTGCATTTTATGCCAGCTCGCTAGCTTTTCCAAAATCATGACGACATACACGGCCTTTTCCGATTTCCAATGCGCGGGCCGTGCGTCGTCTACGTGTGACCACCTCTGTTGAGAACGCGGTGCATGCGTGGACCATTCGTCCAGCGCGCTAGCAACACGCTCTGCATTCGTGGAAGTTGTTATCATGTGCGCTCTGTGTACGGTCTGTATGCGCACTGTATGCGCCCTGTATGCGCTCAGCGTGCAAGCAACACGCTATGCATTTTGGTGTCAGCTCGCTGTAGCTTCGACAAAAGTTGGGCGCACGACAACGCACTGGCCAAAATTGCAAATTTCCAATGCCGCGGCCGCGTGCGTTCCTCAAGCGTCCCCTCTGTGTGACCGGGCCTTAAGGCATTCAAAGTACCTAAATTTTACTTTTCCCATAAGATTACTAAATGATTGAAAAATTCTAGGAAAATTTGTTTATTCAATTGTGGTTGATTTTCTTCAGAACAATTTATCCCGATAATTTTTACTAATGTTGAGATTGTGTTATTCCCGAACACGTAAACATACTTACATGACTGGATGGCTGTGAGTCAACCTTGTAATAAAAGAAGGTAATAATTCATTTCTGTCATCCTTCATCAGTTCGTGTTCCTTCAGAAAATGTATCCTTTTTGCTTTGTTGTTTTCCTCAGCAATTTTCCTGCCGCAGAGTACACCAGCAGACAAATTTGAACACACCGTGGAGGTCTTAGATCTTTTCGAACTTTCTAAAGTATTATGTTGATTAATCACGTATTGTTGCACGTAGTTCATTGGTATCAGGCATCTTAAATGAAATATGAACTCAAGACGATTTCGCAGGTGGCTGCCTTTACTAATGGTATTGTACAAACTGAAATTAAAACGAAAAAAAAATGATTCGTTCATGAATGAAATATGTCGATACTGATTCGAAATGATCACCTTATATCACAAAGCTTTTACGATTCATTAAATCTTTAGAGAAAGAAGACGATTCGTTGTACCGTTCTCGACTCTTAATTCTTGTTTAAATTTAGTCCCGCCCGCGCCCCCCCCCCCCCCCTCCTGCAGGATGCGCGGAAGCTCCTGCGATTCATTAAATTATTAGAGAAAGAAGACGATTCGTTGTACCGTGCTCGACTCTTAATCCCCGTCCTGATTCAGATTCCCCCTTCCGCGCAAAGCGCGGAAGCCTCTACGTTTCATTAAATAATTAGAGAAACAAGACAATTCATTGTACAGTTCTCGACTCTTAATCCTCGTCTAAATTTAGGTTTCCACCTCCCGCGCGAAGCGCGATAGCTTGTACGATTCATTAAATCATTAGAGAAAGAAGACGATTCGTTGTACCGTTCTCGACTCTTAATTCTTGTTTAAATTTAGTCTCCCCCCCCCCTCCTGCGCGAAGCGCGGAAGCTCTGACGTTTTATTAAATTATTAGAGAAAGAAGACGATTCGTTGTACCGTTCTCGAAAATAATCATCGTCTGAATTCAGCTTCCCCCTCGCGCGTAGCGCGGAAGCTTTTAAGTTTCATTAAATCATTATAGAAAGAAGACGATTCGTTGAACAGTTCTCGACTCTTAATCCTCGTCTGAATTATGTTTCCCCCCTCCCGCGCAAAGCAAGGAAGCTTTAACGATTCATTAAATCATTAGACAAAGAAGACAATTCTTTGTACCGTTCTCGACTCTACATTCTTGTTTAAATTCAGTCCCACCCCCCCACCCCTCCTGCGCGAAGCTTTGACTTTTTTTTTTAAATCATTAGAGAAAGAAGACGATTCGTTGTACCGTTCTCGACTCTTAATCCTCGTCTGAGTTCAGTTTCCCTCTTCCCGCGCGAAGCGTGGAAGCTTTAACGATTCATTAAATCATTAGAGAAAGAAGACAATTCTTTGTACCGTTCTCGACTCTTAATTCTTGTTTAAATTCAGTCCCACCCCCCCCCCCCCACCCCTCCTGCGCGAAGCTTTGACGTTTTTCTAAATCATTAGAGAAAGAAGACGATTCGTTGTACCATTCTCGACTCTTAATCCTCGTCTGAGTTCAGTTTCCCCCTTCCCGCGCGAAGCGTGGAAGCTTTTACGATTCATTTAATTATTAGAGAAAAAAGACGATGCTTTGTACCGTTCTCTACTCTTAAACTTTGTCTTAATTTTAAAGATGTTCTTCGTCAGCTCCTTTTTCTTTCTACGTCCTCTTTCTTCTCTCTACTCTTTTTTTTTAAGAGGGGGGGTCGGTGATTGTTTGGGGGCCGCCCCTACTGCCCCCCTGGCTACGTGCCTGCGGTCAGATTAACACGTTTTGATACCTTGTCCGACCCCGGAAGCTCAGACGTTTAAGGCAATAAATTACGGTCAGATAAGCATTCAGGGGCCCGCCTTAGGGCCCCTGGTGGGGTAAAGGCTGTGGAGCCCCGGAAGCTCAGGGTTTTTTAGGCGTTTAATTACGGTCAGATGAGCATTTTTGTATAATCCTTATTATTTTGTCACACTGGCAGGACACTTAGGCGTGGGGTCAAGGGGGCAAAGCCCCCCCCCCCCCCCAAAAAAAAAAAAAAAAAAAAAAAAATCGGGGGTTTTAGGCATTAAATAACCGTCAGATGAGCATGAAAAGGCCCACCTTAGGGCCCTAGGTGGAATCCAGGGGGCAGAGCCCCCGGAAGCTTAGGGGTTTTAGGCATTTAATCACGGTCAGATGATCATATTTTGATGCCTCATTATTTGTTGACACTGGCACTTATCTATTCTTTCTTTCTTGCTCCATTTCTTTTTTATTTCTCTTTAATATACTTTTTTTTTGTTAAAGTGTGGGGGGCTCGAGGCTCCCGATTCCCGCCGTTCCTCGGGCCCTGACATGTAGGAATCTCAAAAATCATATTTCTTGCCTGGCTGTAAATTTAGGAATTTGTCATTTTCCGACAAACGCATAAAAAAGTATAATTTTACTAAAAAGTGAGGAAAAATCTCGGAAATTAATGTAATTTCAGCATTAATCCACAATTATGGAATTAGAAATAAAACACCTTTGAATTTGATTTCCCTCAAGCCCCCCCCCCCCCCCCCCCCATCAGTACGCCAGTATCTCCTCTTTTCCTTTTTTCTTTCCCTCTCCTTCCTTCTCTATTATTTTTTTGATGGGGGGGGTAACAGCTTGGGAGGCAAGGCCTTTTCGACCCCCCCCCCACCCGATCTCCTTCTTCCCCTTTTTCTTTTCTTCTTCCTCTTCTTTCTTTCCCTTTCTCTCCTCTTTCCCTTTCCCTTCTTTTCCTTTCTTCTCTCTTTTTTTTTTTTTTTTTTTGCCGGGGGGGGGGCAAGGCCCGCTCGGCCCCCCCCCCTGGATCCGCACCTGTGTACTACTATAATATCTTTATCTTCAGAATTACTGATAAGGTGATTTCTCAAATTCTTTAAGATGAGAAAATTAAACAAAGATCATATGGCTCTTTTGAGAGGGGGAAGAGTTTTGAAAAGGTGATGCAATGCTTGATGCCAAGTCAATGCTCTACTAAAAGCCTGTGGATAAGGCATTCAAATTACCTAGGCCCTCAGATAGGACTAACATTTATTTGGTCCCTGAAGCTTTTTGATTGCTCGCAGTTCCTCACATTCAGGTTTAATTGATGACAAATTTATTGCAAAAATTAACAATTCAAATCATCATTTATTGCCCCCAGGCCTATCCAATTTTCATAAGTGAAAAATGGATCAATACATTTAACAGTTCAATTCGTCATTTATCTTCCACTGTAAAACAATTACCGGTATATATTTGTAAATAAAAGTGGCGGGATCATGACAATCGCAAAAAGGCTTGTTACAAATCACCCCAACGAATATACAAAATAAAAATGAAAATGTGTCAAATAATTTATGCAGAAAATAACATCAAGAAGAGAAAGAAAGAGAAGAGAAGGAAACTCTTTTGTTGTACTGTCTCACCATTTGTTATGAGAGGTTATTCCAGAGAACCAGGCCATAATGGCATTTCTTTTTTAATTGTGCACGATTTAGAGGTGGGGTAATTTTGGCATTTCTAGTATTGTTATCAAAAATAGAGTCATTCAAAGTAAAATCCTCATTAAAAGCTTAAGGAAATTTCGAGATCGCTTAAACATGAAAATGGAGTATCCATAAACAAGTAGGATTTTGTTTTCCTTAAATGGAGATGGACTCGACGAAAATACAATTTTATCATTGAACTAATATAATTTAGTACCATTTTCATACAATATATTACTTTTGGCGATTACCACCTGATGGGTACGTTTAGTACCCTTTTGCAATTACAATAGCTATTGAATTATATCAGTTGTATCGGAAAACACAAAGAAATGAAAATTATTAGAAACAATGAAAATGTATGCTATCACCCAAATTGTTTTAATAATCGAGTATTTACAGTTAATATCACGCATTAGAATATTTATGAACATATTGCATGAACACATGGCTCTTCCCACCCAATTTGTAATTTGTTCCTAGATTGTTCAAATATTTGTCACCAGAGACTCATCTAGACAATCGAGATATGATGTGGAGATGTAAATATCCATTATCCAGGGTTCAATCAAGGCTGGAGGTCCAGATTGAAATATAATTGCACATCAAAAGGAAAATGCTGACTATGGAGGTGAATGTATGTTATGTTGGTATGCAAGGACTCCACGCTTAAATTTTCTGTAAGGGGGTCCAGGGGGGCGTTTCATGAAACAATTAATCAGTGGTTTTCACCGACTAATATCATTTTCACCGACAATTTTATTATCACTGACTATTTTCCAGGCCTCTGATTGGTCAAATTTAGTCAGCGCTGAATCGCCCGAGTGATTAAGAATTTCCTGTATGCATAAGCCCAATGTAAAAAGCCTTGACATTTCTGGGGGTCCCAGATTCAATTGTGGGCGCCCTGTGACACAATTACAAGTTCATGTTGAGTCCTGGATATGCAGTAGGGTAGTTATTATCTTATGCCTCGGTTTTTTTCTTGAGTCAACATTCCGCTTGATTAGTTTCATGTAGACTTTTGCATGATAAGTATATTTATTTGCATAAAGTGCCGATAAGACAGTGCGAACATTGGGTACACGCAGCTCTAGGGCCTGGGAAGAGTGGTGCGTAGTTCACGGTAATCCACTTTTGTATATGCATATACGCTTGTGCAAATATGGCATCATGTTGAGCGTGATAGCATCTCAGTTAGAAGCTGACAAGTACCCATTTTATGTTTTTTACAAATATTGCATGCTCCAGAGTTCAAATCCTATGGATCAAAAATAAAATCAAAGGCTCATTCACATGCACAGGAAGGAATTAACTGTTGTGGTAAATGTTATGGTAACTGGGAATGGTAAAAAATATCTTCACGTACTCCAAATAGTCACCAATTCTATTCATAAGATCTGACCCCTCAAAGTTACACCTCAAGAAAATTTGTAGCCGTAGGTCCCCTGGTTGCTTAATTACGAGCGTACACATGCTTTTAAGCAGTCAGGTAAAACAAACAAACCAACTACACAACCTCCTATAGTTCGAATCAATCTTTTTTTTTTTTAGACAAATTTATGCGAAACGTGCTTTTAACACTTCTGAAGTACAATGTTAATTGCATTAGTCTAACTATTTTTTTCTCCTTTAATTTGCGGTCCCAACAGATTTGTTTCATGCAGAATTAACTGTATTATGTAAAAATGCAACCGCAGGCCAACCTGTATAGAAAGACCGGCCAAAAGAGACAACATAAGTGGTCATTTTAGGTGTAATAGGTGGTCTAGACAGACAGGTTTACTTTAATGCATGTATTAACAAGAAATATATTTTCAAGCGGGGAGTGGGTACACGTGGTCTTTCTGCGCAAAATGTTGCTAAAGCAGGTTTGAATGAACCGAACACACACACACACGCACACATATCTCACAAAACACAACACTAAAGACCTACGCCACACAACAACACACACCCATAAATACATGATTAAAACCCAATTAACACTTACATTGCCCAAATATTCGCAATGTCATACTCTGTCAAGCTCAATAAAGCTAGCACAATTACAACAGATTGAATGTTCTAATAATTATTATTTATTCATAAGTAGTTACACATCTTGCATGATATCTGTTAGCGAACTAGTCAAATATTAAGATTCATTTCAGTCCATGCATTGTAAAATGACGTATTAAGTCATACAAATTGTTCAGTTTTATTCAGATATTTTGTTAGTTTATTCAGGTTCAAAATTATTCTCTTATTTCATGAACCAATAACCTAAGTTTATATTTTGTAAGTATCAACAGAAGTATACAGTTGTGCAATATTTCTGTCCATCGATCTAGAATGACTGATTACCCGGGTAGAGGGTGGCAAATGTGGATCCATGTCTTGCCAAAGAATGTCAGTGCCGGGCTGGAACTCAAGTCCTGAACCCTTCGATTAAGAGTCAGGTAAATGACCTACTTTACCACAACACCTCCATACCTCATGCAATGAATGGTCACTTACAATTTAATAAAAGAATCTTCTCTCCTAAATTGAAAACCACATTCAAGTAATAATTCCTCACTACTTCCAGTAAATAATCTTGAGTAATTACAAAATGATACATCACTACCGATTCAGACATGTTCAAGAAATTATTTTAAAGTACACTATAGAAGATCAGATGAATTCATATACATGTGAAATTTGAATGAAGGTGGGGTCCAGGGGGCAGGGCCACCGGAAGTCAAGAGGTTTTAGGCATTTAATTAACGGTTAGATTAGCATATTTCGATACCTTTGATATCTTTACCCTTTTATTTCCTTCTTTTTGTTCCTTCTTTTTTTTTCCTTCTTTGTTTTTCCTTCTTTTTTTCCCCTTTTTTTTTCCCTTCTTTTTTTTCCCTGGATCCGCCACTGTACTGCAGTACTTTCAGCAGTTGACTTATACTTGTTTGCGTTAGTCAGGTTTAGTGATTCTATGACTTGGGGAAGCTGGTAAATATCTTCAACTTCTCTTTCTGGGTATTGGGATAATGTTACAACCGGGCCTGGTGTGGTAGCAGGGCAAGGATCTATGATGATGTTTGTTTGAGAGATATTTCCCATGGGATCCCATACAAAATCTTTACATTCACACACATATTTAGGTCGATCAAGGATAGATGAACAACAAAATACAGGATATTCTTTTATTGCCCAAATGGTTTGTATCAAAGTTTCACCATTTTGAACAAGTTTACTCCATGGAGGCAATCTCTTAGAATCTTGGTAGCAGTAAATACCCCCAGCCAAGCTGCCAACAGAAGCCATACATTGCAGTGGCACCCAATCACCAACTGCATCATTATTCATACTGAATGTGCAAGAGACATTACCAGGAGGATGATTGACATTTAACCTTATCCCAGTGAACCAAATTTCTTGAATGGCACCATACGTGTACGCGAAGCATATGTATGTTGTCTTGTCACTTCTCTTTACTGGATTTATGTCAACCTGAACCGAACAATCATTATCTGTCACACTGAACCTATTCAATTGATAGAAGGGCAAATCTAGAGATTCTGGCTCTGCTGAACTGTAAAATGGAGCTCTGTGTGCGTTCTGTATAGTGACTTTATTACTGTCACATGGATATGGGAATTCAAGTTGCACGGCTTCATCCTCAGTAACCGTGACAATAGAATCACTTTGCATCCGTGCATAATAACTTCTTGATAATGGTATCAGTGCAATAAAGATAACAATTAAAGATATAAGTTCCTGCGACTTAACCATGTTGGCTGATAAAATACAGTGTACTAGTAGCTAATTTTGTCCGTTTATAACCAAATGGGCTCTAACTGTGTGATAATGAATAGAGTTAATATCCCTCTGGCTCTGAACAGATGATTTACAAGTAAGAAAAATATTGAAGGGGGATAAAAAAAAAAAATAAAAAAAAATTAAAAAAATTAAAAAAAGCTCATGAAAATATAGGGTTGTACAGGTTATGATGGATGCAAGATTCTGCTTCCTTTAGTACTGATTGCAGAAAACTTGGGCTATAGTGAATACCGATATTTGATTATGATATCAGAAATTTGATACGAAAAACAAACACATGTCATCAAAATACAAGTTTTGTACAGTTACTCAGTGAAAGAATGCACTTCCTATTTTGTTTGTTGTTTGCTTAAATTTCCTTCGTCAAGATAACAGTCAAATATAACGTGATTGTTTGTCTACAATTCGCTTTCCTTTTCCAATGTTGCTCTTCTCAGCATTCCAAAGTCAGATAAGGAGACTAAACTTTTGACGATTATTTCAGCCTTGCAACAATTGTTTGATGTTTAGCACCGCTAAATTAGAAAATCATATATTTCTCAAAGAAGCAAAGAATGTTACCCTTATGCTGCTTATTGTTTGGTATCAGAGGAGTTCTGTTTAAAGCTGTAATTACAACATCAAACTACATGAAATGAAACAATTCTCTTTCCTTTTCCTGTGTACCAGTTGCTCTTCTCACCATTCAAAAAAGAGGAAGAAGACTTCCGGAGAATCCAAGCCTTGCAACAATTGTTAGATGTCTAGAACCGCTAAAATAGAAAGTCATACACTTTTCAATCTACTGATTCTGCTGTGAAGTTCGAAATTCAATAAAGGTTCCTAGTTGGTTGAGATTTCCATTAAATCCGGTGGCACCAATTCTCAAAGAAGTTTAGAATTGACACCCTTTTGCAACCTATTGCTCAGTAGAGGAGAAGTTTTGTTTAAATCTGTAATTGCAACTTCGAAATTGCGCCTTTATGTTCTTTCTAATCGTGAATCAGTTTGAAAGTTAGGATTTGCCGTTGTATCGATGACCATCAAAATGAGAACCAGCTAAGTCATCATCCAGCAACACTTTGTTCCTAAGAAATTGAAAAATATCCACTTTAAATGAAATCGCTACATAGATATACATGTACTCTCCCCACGCTGTATATGTGCGGAAATCTGATCTCCACTGATAATAGAGTATAAAAACATGAACATTTTAGAAATTTGTGGTCTATCAAATGTAAAATCAGCAAATTATAATCTCTTTTGTATCAGCTCTCCATTTGTTCTGAGCTTCAAAAATTTTGAAAATATCCCTTTTGTTGGTTATTATTTAAGATATCTGCTTCATACTGAAAGATGTCTAAAGATGTACTATTGATAATTTTCTTTCTTTTTTTTTTTGGTTGAAAAATTACTTCTTTTATTTATATTTTTGAACGATCGGTGAGGAGAAATTCCAAAAGTAGTTTTTTTTTTTGGTTTTTATCCCTTCCCAAACTGAGCTCCCTCCCTACCCCCGTCCAAAGAAAAAGACAATTGAGTCGGCCATGCTTTGAGCTTTGAGGTGTCCCAGCAGATGACCTTTAATATTTCTTTATTTTTGTGCTGAGTGCTAGATTTGTTATATGGCAATCCCGCCAAGTCCAGAGTGGATGAACTCTGGCTCCTCAAAAGAACATTTCTATTTCAGTTTGCCTATGAAAAGGTGAACAATCTTATATGTGGTATAATCACAAAATCTATTTTTTCTCCAAATTTAATCAAACTTGATATCAATATTCATCAGCATCTGGTCACAGATTGTAGACAAATACTAAAATCTTACCTTCTTTACACACCTGTAGGCTGTAAAATCGCTAACTGGGAACAGATATCCACGCCTATATAGTGCTGATTTTAATTCTCCATCCTCACAAGCTGGTTACTAGAGTGCAACTGGTAACAGTAGTTGTCGATCATTCAAGATCTTGACTTTTGATTTGTACGTACTTTTTGATGTACAATATTAACGATTAACCAATATCAGTTCAAAGTTTTCTTAATATCGTCCAGTAAATCTCTACAGCCAAGCTGTCAAGAGCATTATCTTAACATTGTTTGCAACTGGTAACAGTAGGTGTCAAACATTCAAGGACTTGGCTTTTGATATGCACGTAATCTTTAGTTGTACATTAATAATTAATCCGTACAAGTTCAAAGTTGTCTTACTCATTCATAGTACGAAGAAATAAAAAGGAGTTGAATAAATAAACCAATATGAGAGGAAATTGCAAAATTATATCGCTAATTTGCAAGATTCTACATGAAAATAGTGATTCTATATTTTACACCAAATTGCTAAAATAGAGAATTGTAATGATCAATTACACTTGAATTCCTTTTTTCAAGAAAAACACAACTTAAGAAATATGCTCAAAATTCTTTGTGATGTTCGCTCTTTCTTTTCATGTATAACGTGTGAATGGACCAAAAATGGACACTGTAGTGATTGTACTGGGTTCAAGACATGCACTATTTGCCTATGTTAAACTTCAAGCTCATTTAATAGTAGTTGGTTGATTTAATTTTTCCCACACTGTAAAATTGAGTGATGCAGAATTTAAAACGTTAGAATAAATTTCAAATAGATTTCAAGCATAGACCTCATCCTGTAAGTCAACATTTACATTTCCCCTATCCTGGATTTTATGAAGCTCATCTCAATTTTATATATCTATATTCATGTACATGCACATCGAAGAAACAAACACACAAAAAAGAAAATAATGATTTAGACTTTTTCACATAAACAGAAATCAGTGATATTCAGAAATTGATTTTTAAACGGCATTTATACTACCACTTTTTACAAGGATGTGAACAAAGAGAATTTTTCTAATCCGTGAGAATTGATTTTTCTGATTCAATATCCGACCAAGAGTACTCTCAATGAAGGTGTGTGATACCTTTAGAGTGATTTTTTTTTTACATGTCCTTTGTATTAAAAGAAAAGGCCAAACTAGAAGGACATTCGAATGAGACTGTATGTTAACAAACATGTTGAAATTCATGGAGTAGTTAATGTAGTGATGCACGTATTTGGAGGACAAACAAGCACTTGGTCTGTGCTATAAGCAGAACAAGATTGAGATAACAATAACTGTACTAAGCAAACAAAATTGGCACATTGGATTTAAATATTTATGTCACGTGAAAGAATCTTATCTGCAGAACTTGTGGAATTTGTATGCTGAGTAAACATTTCATTTGGGTATCATATCGTCTGAAACAGAGGCAGCGCTCTCGGGGGAGGCAGGGGGCACAGTGCCCCCCCCCCCCACCATTTTTCTAAGTACCCCAAAATTGCCCCTTTTTACATAGGAATAGTGCCCTGTTAACTTTGTAAGAAGTGTCCCTTTTTTCAAAGGAAAAGTGCCTCTATTATTTGTTAAAGTAGATATTCATTGATTTTAAAAACTAACTTTATTTTCGTTATTTCAAAGTTGAAACTTTTATTCGACAAGGTTATCAAAATTTAATACTTAGAAACATTCGAAGTAATGATTATTATAAGTTACAAAACGCTTAAATTCAGCCCCGGCATAGCACCTGAAGAGCTCTCCGAACGCTGCTGAGATGTGTGAGTATGGACATGATTTGCACAAGCAGACGATGTCTCATGACATCTCACACATTATCAGTGCCTGTGTTTTCATCTTCTCTTGAGTTCTTTCTCTTACTTCACTACCGTCAGGCTAAATGTATAATCTATTGCCTCACTCTAAACCCCGCGCATGTTTTTATTTTGATGACAAATGCAGCGATACAGAAATAAAGGAATCTGTAGCTAGTAAACAAAATAAGACGCCATTGTATATTCAGCTGCACACACCGCGGTATGTTCGGCGTTTCAAGAGGGAACAAATGCCGCCCTTAATGTCATTCCGGGGGGTTTTCGATTTGAAAGTCTGGATTCTTTGATTGTTGATTAACCCCTATCCTGTGTATTTAAAAGCAAAAGATTTTAGTTATCAGAATCGGGTCATATCCCATTTTGAATGGTTTGACATGCCATTACTTTTATATCCACTAAACTCATCATAATATTACAAATAATAGCTTTGCAATTATGTACATTCGTTATGGGATGTCGTCTGCTTGGGCAGTAGTGGTCCATATAGTGACGTCCTTAAAACATCGTTATTTTTCCGGCGAATCTGTCGTATATCCCAGCTGCTATGGAGGTGGTTGTATTTGTGTTTTTATAAATAACCCGATATGTAGTTGACCTAAAACTTGTACGATGGCCATCTGTTAGCTTACCAGTTTCTAGTGATACATTAGTTGACATATTTGTGATTTTCTTTGAATTTCACCTTTAAAAGTGCCCCTTCCCCTTTCAACCTCAGAAAAGTGCCCCTTTTATTTTAACATGTGCCTTTTTTTTCTTTTTAATAAAAGCCACTTCCCCCTTCTCATAAAAGCCCCTTTTCACCTCCGATAAATGCCCCTATTAAAATCTTATCGGTGCCCCTTTTCTTTCAACAAATGCACATTTCCCTTTCTCATTAGTGCCCCTTTTTTCATTCTCATAAGTGCCTCTCTTCATTTATGATCAGAACCCCTTTACAGATGCGATAAGTGCCCCTTCTCACCTCCGATAAGTACCCTCTTAACAATGATATGTGCCCCTTTTTCTTTCTAATATTAAGGAACTATCCCTTTTCATAAATGCCCCTTTTCACTTCTTATAAATGCCCTTTTTGGTGTATGAAGAGCTCCATTTTTACCTCTGATAGTTAGCCTTTGTACTTTGACACGTGCTCCGTTTTTTTTCTAATGAGCATCTTAACCCTTTCGATAAGTGTACCCTTTTCCTCTCATCATTAAACTTGCCCTTATTTCTCGCAAAGCTCGCTCGTAGTTATAGATGTTATAATTATGTAACTAATCTGAAGGTCTTTTCAGTCTTCCGTTATGAGAATGTGCTTGGCTTATAACCCCATCAGGATTGGGTTTTTCCTCTTTATAAGATGACATTTTTCGCACTACGACATTACAACTCTTTAAAATGTTCTACCATCACACCCAACTGCAAAGTATGATGCTTATGGAATATCTTATATGATGTATAAAGAGAAAAAGTATATAGAGAAAAGTATATATCAATGTCTAAAAAAAAAATATTTTCGCTTTGAGATTTCCCTTTGAAGGTGCACTTGTTTTGCTAGAAAGTCCACTTTCTTGTTGGTGCCCCCCCCCCCCCCCATTTGGAAGTCTCTCCGCCTCCTCTAGTCTGAAATGCACATTGTGCCATTAAACGAGTTTGTTAATGGCACAATGTGCATTTCAGATTATGTCATTAGATTAATAACATATTGAAAAAAATTAAAATTTCACTCTTGCAAAGCGCCTTGTTTCCAAGTTCATTTTGATCTTTACCAATTCTGCCACAACCCAGCTAAAATGCTACCAAGGAATATAGAAATCAAGGATTTTCTCCTGATAGCACGCTGGAAAATGCAAAATATATTAAGTTCTAGAAGAAGCATGACAACCACACGTTCCAAGTTCGATGCAGACGCTATCGCTTCACTCTAATAATCAAGAAAGACTCGGAGAAGTCTGAGAAGCTCAAGCAATCGCTTCCTCCTGGTCTTCAAATGAAGGAGATCAAGTCGACTGCACATTCTCTATTCTCCTGATAGAGTGATTTTCTTTTTGTTTAATACCTCTGTGGAATAATTATGAAATAGAGGGAAATAGAAAGTATGCTGTCTTCACATTTTCCATATTTATGAATACAATCATGCATATCGTCCATATTTCAAGCGCACACCGTATGCTATATTTCTTAGGTAAATTACAAGAATGTCCAACATGCAATACATACATGTTATGTTTTTCGTAATTTGTACAGCCAGTCAGTGGGACTTTCTTCATCTAATTTGAATTTGAATTTGATTTTGAATTTCTCTTTATTGTCATGCCTAAATCAAAGGAAGGCATACCAAAAATATTTACCCCAAAAAATATATAATCCTAAATCTTTAAATGCAACTTCTCAAGCCAACAGGGAAATATTTCAACCAAGTAATTTTTGTATCTGAAGCTTTTTCTATGGGATGAAATGGAGTGGAATGGAGTGCCGCGTGATGTCACCCTCATCCTTGTGTTTCTAGAATTATGATATGCAGTGTAGTAATGGAGTCTCTGTCTTTTCCAATAAGATAGTTCGTAATACCAGGATTCACACTACAGCCATGTCACTAAAAACTGAGATCGAGGACAGAATATTTATACAAAATGTTGATAAAGCAGGTTTTAATGTGCAAAACACACACACACGTGTTACACACACACACACACACACACACACACCCCTATTCACGTCATGATGTTCGCAATGTCATTCGCTTTCAAATTAAGTATACAGCTATTACACCTAGCACAATTACAGCAGATTGAATGTTTTAAGTGATGATCATTTATTCATAAGCAACACACCTTGCATAATATCTGTTAGCGAACTAGTCAAATGTTCAGTTTTTTTTTCAGTACATGCATTGTACAATACACTATCAAGTCATACATATTGTTCAGTTATATACATAAATGTT
This sequence comes from Strongylocentrotus purpuratus, assembly GCF_000002235.5. NCBI lineage: Eukaryota > Metazoa > Echinodermata > Echinoidea > Camarodonta > Strongylocentrotidae > Strongylocentrotus > Strongylocentrotus purpuratus. The sequence continues at coordinate 669,587 of NW_022145572.1, read as the reverse complement.
GTTAGTTTATTCAGGTTTGAAATTATTCACACATTTTATGAATCAATGACTTACGGTTATATTGTGTAGGTATTTTTTTAAATTTTAACCTTTATTTCCTTCTCAACAGCACAATATAAAACACAATGTATATATACATGATATATGTAACAATTATTTCAACATAGAGTATACAGTAATTAATTCAGATACGGAAGGAGGCGAAAACCCGGAAAGCGTAGCTTGAGTTGGGAACGCCCATAATAAATTAACACAGTTACCGAAAGAACATTATAGATATTATTATGAAAATTACATTGTATATAACAGAACGTTGATAGGAAATAAAAAATAGTGAAAGGAAGAGAGGAGAGAATGAAGTATAGGAAGGCATGTTCACTTATAAAGAGAGAGTTACATCAATTGGGCTGTTCATGTGTCTGCGATTACATCATAAAGATAACGAAGTACAATTGTAAAATAGACAGCGGGTACATATCATTACAAACAAGCAAAATCATCAAACAGACAACAGCTTTATCCGACAACATTGTCCTGGGAATATACAGACTAGCAACAAGTTATCAAAGTAAATAAATAATCGGTCATACAAACATGTCATTAAATTCCACAAAAGATCATTTCACACATAAATACAAGAGAGGGTATCAATATCGAGCAATTAAATACATTTTTGCCTTACGGGAAAAAGTCTGCAAGGAGAGCGATTTGTGTAGAATAGATGGTAAGGTGTTCCAAAATTTTGGTCCAGAGTATCGAATGTCAAATTGAAATCTTCGGGTTCTATGTTTAGGGAGACGAATGTTGGCAGCGCTTCTCGTATTATACGTATGGGTTTCCGAGTTGCATTTAAAATTGATAAAATCACTAAATTGTGATGGGAAGATGTTATTCATGCTTTTATACATGAAAATACTCTGTTGGTGCAAGTTAATATCACTGAATCTCAAGAAAATAATTTGTTTAAAGATGGGACCAGTATGGGAACGATAGTGCATTCCGGATATTATACGAATAATCTTCTTCTGCAATAGTATAAGCTTTTGTATTTTGTACTTGCAGGAATTCGCCCAAACAAGATTACAGTTAGAAAAATATGGAAGTATGAGAGCACAATATAACATACGTAGAATGTGATTGGGCAAGAGATGTTTGAGTCTGGATATAATGCCAATGTTTTTGGACACCTTTACTTTCAACTTCGTGAATATGGTATTTCCAAGACAAGGAACTATCTAAATAAACGCCAAGAAATTTGACTTTATCTACCCTTGGCAATATGACATTATCAAGAACAATATCGAAATCATTAAAATCTACATTCTTTCCATTGTGAAAAATCATATAATTACATTTCTTTACATTTATAGATAATTTATTAGATTTGAACCATTCACATATATATGTAAGACCTGCATTTACTGCATCCATAAGAGACTTCAAGTTTGAATCTCTGTGAAATATGTTTGTGTCGTCTGCATACAGTATAAAAGACAATTCATCAGCAGATTTATAAATATCATTCACATATAATATGAATAACAATGGCCCAAGCAGGCTACCCTGTGGAATTCCGCATGTTATTGTCCTAAACTCCGAAATAGAAGATTGATATTTGGTACATTGTAATCGATTGTTAATATAACTGGTGAAAAAATTAAGAGCTACACCACGTATTCCATAACGATATAGTTTAGATAGTAAAATATTGTGATTAATTGTGTCAAATGCCTTAGACAGATCTATAAAAACTCCAATTGCAAATTCGTTCGCCTCAAAGGCGTCTATGACTTTACTAGAAAGACTGGTAAGAGCCATACATGTTGAATAATCCCTACGGAAACCATATTGATGTTTATTGAGAATAGAATGTTTGTCAAGGAATTCAATAGTTCTTTTATAAACAATGCGCTCGAATAATTTAGAGAAGACTGACAGTACAGAAATGGGCCTATAGTTTGTAAATTCACGCTTGTCACCAGATTTAAACACTGGTGTTACTTTAGCTTTCTTTAGCTCATCTGGAAAAACTCCGTTTAATAATGTAAGGTTGAATACATGGCATAGTGGTCTACATATGTACATAATGACCTGTTTAATGACTCTTGGACTGTATTCGTCCAAACCTGCAGCTTTATTGTTTCCAAAAGTACTAACAATGTTACAAATTTCGTTTTCCCTAGTAGGATATAAATACAAAGAGTCAACAGGTGGATCATTCATATACTGTAAATAATTCGTTTGGGTACCTGGGATTTTATTTGCTAAAGATGGACCAATGCTTGTAAAGAAGTCATTAAAGGAGTTCGAAATAATGTCCGGTTCTGTAGCGATGTCCCCGTTGTAATTAAATACAGAATTCTCAGCTGGCTTACTTTTGTTAAGTAGTGAATTGATCGTTTGCCACGTACGATTTACATTAGATTTATTAAGTACAAATTTGTCATGGAAATACTGAGATTTTGCTTTACGAATTAATCCTGTGAGTAGGTTACGATAGTTTTTATACACATAAGCATTTTGGTCTGATGGTTTACGTAAATACATTTTGTATAATTTATTCTTATGTCGGATCGACTGTAACAGTCCATTCGTCATCCAACATTTTAATTTCTTGTTTTTGTTTTTTTCTAATACAATTGGAAAATGCTTATCATACAATGCACGAAATTTATTTTGAAAAATATTATAATTATCGTTTGGATCTTCCTCAGCATAAACACCCTTCCAGTTGACTTCGTGCAAATTCCTAATTAAGGCCTCAATATTTTTCTGATTTATAATTCTGTGACCTATGTTTACTTTCGATGATTTGACATTAGCAACATTTAACTTTGAAATGGTAAAGACAGGCAAGTGATCGGATACATCACAATACAATAGACCAGTATCATGAAATGAAAATAAGTTATTTGTAAGTATATTATCTATTAAAGTGGCAGATGACTTCGTAATTCGTGTAGGTTTGTCGATTAAGGGGTAGCATGAGTTACTGAATACTATATCGATAAAGTTTTTTACTGAGTTGTTTTTATCATGTTGTAATAAATCGATATTAAAATCACCCATTACATAACACATTTTCTTGTCGCTAGTTATTTTGTTGAACACAATGTCCAGTGCTTCAAAAAAAATATCGGTCTGAATATTTGGGGGTTTGTATACCACACCAACTATAATATTCTTTGTCTTTTCTTGAACTATTTCTATAAACATGGAGTCACATATTTCTGAATCAAGCGTCAAGTCATCTCTTAGGAAATAATTATGCGAGTCCGCTATATACATTCCAACACCCCCACCACGACCATGGTTTCTGTTCTTACATATAAAAGTATGTTCATCGATATTTATTGAGAGACTATCGTCTCTTAACCAGGTCTCCGAGATGCCAATTACATCAAACTGGAAATTTAAAATACTCAAGAAATCTTTTAAGGAATCGAATTTTTTTAGAATACTCCTTACGTTGAAATGTATATTCGAAAAGGTTGCCTTATATTTTGTTAACGCAAATTTGTTCACAAAATCTATCACCTCATAGTAATTAGAAGTGGACGTAACGTAGTTTGCAAAATAATTTTTGTAAGGGTCGATATCTGCATTGTTATTGTGCCTCTCACTTTCAAGTACAATTGGATTAAATCTGAGATTTAAATTGGTATCTTCGTGCCGATCTGATATAATTGATTCCAGATCGTCTATGTGATGAAAAGGGAACAGGTGAGAATAGCAGTTTACACACATGAGCAAGTTCTCATTCCATGAGTTATGTACAACATTACAGTGGCATGATTGACAATAAAAGGTTTGATTACGTTATAGGACAGTGTTGTCGCAAGGCATTGAATTACTCGCCATGTAAATTCAGGATTGACAACAAATATCGTGTACATGATTTTACTTGAATGATATGCATGCTGTCTAAAGATACGTTATAGTACATGTATAATGTTGGATGACAATTATGGCAATTATAGACACAAAGTATTGAAACACTCCATGCACTCTGAGGAAAGACAGCTAAAGAGTTTGTGATAGAATTTTCAAGAAATAAAGTCATGCCGAAGAAGGAAAAAGGGGGGAAAACTAAAAAGAAATAAAACCTAAACAGGTGTGGACACAGACTGTACTGTGTGCACACAGGTGAGAGAGGGAGGGGAAAAGCACACAACAGTGCTAGAGTAGGTGTAGGTACCTCTCCGTACAAGAAAAAAAATTAATAGCAACAGTATCCTCGCCGTATACGCGTAAATTAAAGGAAACAAGATAAAGAAGGAACTGCAATACTTCTCAAGACTAGTTAATGTACAGATAGAGTATGTAGTAATTGCTGGAGTAGAAAATAATGTAAGATGTGCAATTTGGTACACAGAGACATGAAAAATATGCAATGATATCTACAAATTACAGTCTCATAAGCTGTAATGAAAGGATAAATGAAGAATATGCAATATGCAATGATATCTACAAATCACAGTCTCATCATCTGTAATGAAAGAATCCATTATTAGACGTTCATTATTATTACAATGTACATATATAGTATGTAGTCATTGCTGAAGTAGAAAAAAAATGTGAGATGTACTATTTGGTACACAGAGACATGAAAATATGCAATAATATCTACAAATCACAGTCTCATGAACTGTAATGAAGTACAGAATGTAAAAGATATGAAAAATGTACAGGAAAGTTCATCATGAGGACTTCTGTCTCATGAATATACAAAAAGTTCATGAGATCACTGTCTTCTAGAAAGTACAAAATGTAGAAGATATAAAAAAATGTACAGGAAGGTTCATCATGAGAACTTCTATCCCATGAATATACAAAATGTTCCAGAGATCACTGTCTTCCAGAAAGTACAAAATGTAGAAGATATGAAAATGTACAGGAAGGTTCATCATGAGGACTTCTGTCTCATGAAAATACAAAATGTTCATGAGATCACTGTCTCCTAGAAAGTACAAAATGTAGCAAATTGTCTCATTAAATGGAGTTCATCAGTTGTACATGAAAAATTACATGAAAGATTTTGTCTCATGAATATTCAAAATGTTCATGAAAATCACTGCCTCATGAGAAGTACAAAATGTAGAAGATATGAAAAATGTACAGGAAGGATTATCATGAGAAATTTTGTCTCATGAATATACAAAATGTTCCAGAGATCACTGTCTTCTAGAAAGTACAAAATGTAGAAGATATGAAAAATGTACAGGAAGGATCATCATGAGAACTTCTATCCCATGAATATACAAAATGTTCCAGAGATCACTGTCTTTTAGAAAGTACAAAATGTAGAAGATATGAAAAATCTACAGGAAGGTTCATCATGAGGACTTCTGTCTCATGAAAATACAAAATGTTCATGAGATCACTGTCTCCTAGAATGAGACAATGTAGAAGATATGAAAAATGTACACGAAGGATCATCGTGAGAAATTTTGTCTCATGAATATACAAAATGTTCCAGAGATCACTGTCTTCTAAAAAGTACAAAATGTAGAAGATATGAAAAATGTACAGGAAGGATCATCATGAGAACTTCTATCCCATGAATATACAAAATGTTCCAGAGATCACTGTCTTTTAGAAAGTACAAAATGTAGAAGATATGAAAAATGTACAGGAAGGATCATCATGAGAACTTCTGTCCCATGAATATACAAAATGTTCCAGAGATCACTGTCTTCTAGAAAGTACAAAATGTAGAAGATATGAAAAATGTACAGGAAGGATCATCATGAGAAATTTTGTCTCATGAATATACAAAATGTTCCAGAGATCACTGTCTTCTAGAAAGTACAAAATGTAGACGATATGAAAAATGTACAGGAAGGTTCATCATGAGAACTTCTATCCCATGAATATACAAAATGTTCCAGAGATCACTGTCTTCTAGAAAGTACAAAATGTAGAAGATATGAAAAGTGTACAGGAAGGTTCATCATGAGGACTTCTGTCTCATGAATATACAAAATGTTCATGAGATCACTGTCTCCCAGAAAGAAATATACATATATGCAGTTTGTGCGTATTACTCTTAACACATCGATCTAGAATGACTGATTATTGAGCAAATTTGGATGAAGGACATAAAGAGCTGAAGACAAGCTTAACAGCTTAATTGTGTTAAAATATTTGAGTGAATTTCACGCAATTATACAGATAAGGGTTATGGCATGGTAAGGAATGAGTATACATTGACACCAGAGTAATTATAAAATGAAGATTACAAACAAAGAAGATGAAAAAAGTTCAGCAATACTATGAAAACACTTGGTAAATAACTAATTATACAAAATGGCAGTGTATAAGGAATAATTATACACAACATATACACCAAACCAATTCTGAAAGGAAAAATACAAACACAGATTTTAAAAAAAAATCAGCAATACTATGAAAATACTTGGTAAATAACTCACTAGTATACAAAATAGTTGTACATCATGATTATACATATTCTCCAAAGTAATTATAAAAAGTAAAATGCAAATATACACACAAAAACAGGTCTGCAATGAATATAAATTTATATACAAGGCCAACAAAAATACAGCAATTGCTTTTCCGGTGACGGCGCCGGCGCGGTGGCGTCAACATCAAAAACTTAACCAAGGTTAAGTTTTTGAATGTGGTCACTATTTTGAAATTATAAGGTTTCATTCAATGAAACTTGAACTAAAGGGTAATCAAGTATCCCCAATCACGTGAGGAGAATTTCAGATCACAAAGTCAAGGTCAAACTTCATTTCAGGTCAACAAACTAAGACTATGTTGTGCATCATTATCAAAAACTTAACCTGAAGTTCAGTTTATGAATTTTTAGCATAATTTCAAAAGTGTCTGTTTAAATTCCATGAAACTTGTACCTAAGGGTTATCATATGACACAAATTATAGGTCACGAATTCAAGGTCAATTGTCATTTCAGGTCAGTAGACTTGGATTATGTTATTCACAACTTAATATGAGAATTTATAAATAATTTTTTTGTTTCCTTCATATTTCATGAAAGTTATCAATCTTGGTACAAATAATAGTAAATACTTCTGATGTCACTATTCTTAGTCACTATTCACTTCAAATTGCTGATTATATTCAGAGGTTTCATTTTAGGGGGCCTGCTAATGGGCCACCTTGCCCATAAATAATGTCCCAACCTCAATTTGTCATCATATCGAATTGCGTAATGCAGACGAGAACGCCGAGAGCTGTTCTCATGTTAGTTTTATATATTTAATAGTAATCCTGTAAATTACGATATCATGATCATCAGTTGGCTTCAAGAAGTTTGATTCCGCCTCTTTGAGCTGATTCAGGTTCAAGTAATAATAACAACAATAATGAGTGTTTCTGCAGCAAACTGATCAGAGCGCTGTAACAGCTAAAACAGAATACAATATAGCTACTATAACATATAACAAATTACACTTTCTGAAAAAATTGTTCCTCGAGGAACTACCATAGATGGTGGTACAAACGTACCTGTATCTGATAACAATGAATTATAGGCTATTGATATCAGTAATTATAATACAAAGAAAGAACATGATAAATTTAACATTCATAGGTATTTTGCTTGGTTCGTATAGGCCTAAAAATGTAATACAATAATCAGATATACTTATATCTTAGATGTGATAGAAATATAACATAGGACTTCCAGCATTGTTTCAGTTCAGAAAATGTTGCAGTACATCAATATACTAAATGCTATGCTTATTTGGAATCAAAAACAAATATCCAGCCAGGTACCATTCTACACATGCTCACAGTGCTGATCAACTACACAACGAATTTTTGCATGACCTGTATGGAGGGTGCAAATGTGGAACAATGTCTTGCCAAATGATGGGGCTGGAACTCAAACCCTGAACTCTCAGATCAGTCACTTAATTTAGAATCATCTCTCCTAAATTGAAAACCACATTCAATACTTATTCCTCATCATGTCCAGTAAATAATCTTGAATGATTATCAAATGATTAAAACGGTGCTACAGATTTCCAGAAACAGACATCAATATTGTACAGTGCATTAGACATTAGAGGAAGATATGAATTCATCTACGTACATGTACACATTTCAATGGAGGAGCTACTCCGATACTTCCGATATATATCCTACAAAAACCAAAAACAAAATTATACTCAAAGTTTAGATGTAGTGTCATGCAAGTAAACTCAAACAAAGAGTTTAATATCCACATTGTAATTTTGACACCAATATATTTTTCATTACTCTAAAAAAAAAGTGTACCTCAACACCCCTTTAGCTATGATCTTTAATACATGTTGAGGTTCTACTTTAGCAGAAAGTTTCTAGGAGCAGCATGACTGATACTTTAATTTAGAAACATTTAGGAGGAGTTTTAAAATATATAAACATATACACAGATCTAAAAAAAAAAGCCTGTATTTGATACATGTCCTTTCATGCTGTTGATTACATCTTTAATGATTGGTTGGCTTTATGACCTTCGACATTTCACAGACCCATTCCTGTATTTACGAAATGCTCATCTCCCATTGATTTACTTTTGTACATTTTAGGAGCATATTTTGCACTTTGTTTCTCAATGTGATCAATGTATATGGAGGGGGCAGATGGTAAGTTGCAATTTCATTCGTGCCGTTGAAGGCACATAAGGTGACTCCAATGCATCTTCTATTTGGTAAAAAAGCTCCATGTATTGGGCCTTGGTATGTAATGTTCATTAATGCTAGAGATATTCAAAAATAATTCTTTTTGACGTGAACTTGTAGAAGACAACTCTTCAATTTTTGTCTTCTCTTGGTGTAAGTTTGCACTCTGAAATTTTTGTAATTGCTTGTTGGTTTTCTCAACCACATAGAGACGCATTAGAATAACAACCATAATTCCAATGGCAGTTACACCTACCCATAATATTGTAGTATTATTAGCAGTTGACTTACATGTATCCTTGTTTGTATCAGTCAGGTTCAGTGATTCTATGAGTTGGGGAACCTGGGAGTTATCTCCAACTTCTCTTTCTGGGTATTGGGATAATGTTGTAACAGGTCCTGGTTTGGTAGCAGGGCAAGGGTCTATGGTGGATTTTGTGTGAGAAATATTCCCCATGGGATCCCATACAAAATCTTTACATTCACACATGTCTTTAGGTCGATCAAGGATAACTGAACAACAAAATACAGTATTTTCTTTTGAAGCCCAAATGGTTTGTTTCAAAGTTTTGCCGGTGTCAACAAGTTTACTCCATGGAGGCAATCTTTTATAATCTTGGTAGCAGTGAATCCCCCCAGCCAACCTGCCAACAGGAGCCGCACATTGCAGTGGAAACCAGTCACCAACTGCATCATAATTGATACTGAATGTACAAACTACATCACCAGGAGGAAAATTGAAATTTAACCTTTTTCTAGTGAACCTGCTTACAATGTCACCATCCCTGTATGCTAGGCAAATGTATGTTGCTTCGTCGTTTCTATTTACAGGATTTATTTCAACCTGAACCGAACAATTCTCATTTGTCACGCTGAACCTATTCCGTTGATAGAAGGGCAAATTTAGAGATTCTGGCTCTTCTGAATTGTAAAATGGAAGTCTGTTTGCGATCTGTATAGTGACTTTATTGCTGTCACATGGATATGGGAATTCAAGTTGCACGGCTTCATCCTCAGTAACTGTCACAATAGAATCACTTCTCGATAATGAGATCAGTGCAATAAAGATAGCAAATAAAAATATAAGTTCTTGCAACTTTACCATGTTGGCTGACATTGCACTAGTAGCTAATTTTGTCTGTTTATAGCCAGATTGGCATTAACTTTGTGATAAGGTATATAGTTAATACCCTTCTGGCTCTGATCAGATAATTTACAAGAAAAATATTTAAGGGGAAAAGAGAGGTCATTAAGCTCGAAGGTTGTATAACAGTATAACAGGTGGTGATGAATAAAAGATTATTCTTCCTTTCGTTCTGATTGCAAAATACGGGATTGTAGTAAATACCGGTATTTGATTATGATGTCAGAAAATTTAACACAAAAAGAAACACAAGTCATCAATATACAAGTTTATACAGTAAGTCAATGAATGAAAGTCCTTCCTCTTTCCATAGTTTGTGTTTTACTTCATTTTCCTTCGTCAGGATGACAGTCAAATACAACGAGAATGTTCATCTACAATTCAATTTCCTAAGGAGGCTAACCTCTTGACGATTATTTCAGCCCCGCAACAAATGTTGGATGTTTAGCACCGCTGAATTAGAAAATCATATACTCTTCAAGCTATTGATTTTGCTGTGAAGATCAATAAGAATTCCTGATGTTGGTTAAGATTTCCATTAAATCCGCTAGAACCAAGTCTCAAAGCAGCAAAGATTTACACCTTTCTGCAACTTTTTGCTTAGTACAGGAGAAGTTCTGTTACAATCTGTAATTGCAACCTCAAAATTGCATCTTTATGTTCTTCCAAATCGTGAATCAGTTGAAAACTTCAGATCTGCTGTTGTATCGATGACCAGCTGAATCATCCAGCAACAATTTGTTCCTGAGAAATTGAAAAAAGCCCACTTTAAATGAAATTGCTAAATAGATATAGTATATGCACTATCCTCAAACTGTATGTGTGTAGAGGTCCGATCTTCACTGATAATAGACTACAAAAGTGTCCAGTGTGGATGAATTGTGGCTCCTAACACTCAAAAGAGCACTTCTGTTTCACTTATAATTAAAATTACAAAACCTATTTTTTCTTCAAATCTAATCAAATTGATATCATTGTTGATGAGCGGCTGGTCACATATTCTAGACAAATACTAAAATCTCACCTGCTTTATGCTGATTTACACACATGTAAGCTGCAAAATTGCAATATTGGAAAAAAATGCAATGCTGCTGTCAATCATCCATCCTCAAAAGCTGGCGACTATTTTGCAACTGATATTAAACAGTAGTTGTCGAACATTCAGGTAATTTGACTTTTGATGTGCACATATTTTTGTTTGTACAATTTTAATGATTTAATAAATCTCCTTAGTATATACATGCATTGTTTCGTTGTTAAACTTCGAGCTCATAACTGATAATAGGATACTAAAGTTTAGTGTTTGCGTTGCATGATAATCTTGTTTCAAAGGAGCTGCCAAGTTTTTTATTTATTACTTTTTTAGTTTGATTGAAACATATTTGAAGCATATAGACCAAATTCTTTCAATCAACATTTACTTATATTGTGGCATGCCTCTTTGAGTTTGCTAGATCTTAAATTGGGGGGTGGATGATTGTTGCCTGTTGTCTTGTTGATTAAAGCTGTACGTACCGCAGGTTTTCCCAAATCCATACCATATACGGCCTTCTTCATAAATCATCTTAATGATATTCAATTATACAGGTGTATGTGAGTAACAAACAAAATATTATGAAACAACAATAAAATATCACCTTTTACAAGTATGTAAACAGAGAAAGAATCTCGATGAAGGTGTGTGATATATAAAACAAATATATAAAAAACGTAATCCTTGTACGTTTAAGAAAAAAAGGCCAACAAAACCCGTTGAGTAAATATATCGCAAATTGATGGTGTTGTTATGCAGTGATGCACGTAGTTGGTGGGGAGGCACTTGGTTTGTGATATTATCAGATAACGGTAGAGAGACCAATAACTACATACTAAGCAAACATCAATCGGCACATTGCATGTAAATTGTTATGTCACGTGAACAAAGCTTATCTGCAAAAACGTGTAAAATGTATATGCCGAGTGAACATAGATTGTATTAGGTTACAAAATAAAAAAGTAAATTGTTTGTGCAAAGTGCAACATTTCCAAGATATCTTGTAACGTTACGAAGTTGTGAGTATCATATTGGGAGAAATGCATCACGTGACATTAATAGTTTTGTTAGTGTACACAGGTGTGTCGTTAGATTATAAAAAACATTGTATATATATAATAAAAGTGAACTGTTATTCTGGCGTAGCAGCTTTTTTCTAAGTTATTTTGAACCTTTGCCAACTCAGCCACAACACAGTTAAAATGCTATCAAAGAATATGAAAATCAAGGGTTTTCTCCTGATAGCATCTGCTGCTGGAAAAAAACAAAATCTCTAAAGTTTGAAAAGCAGCATGACAATAGTATGTTCGAGCCTCGATGCAGGCCCTATAGCGCTAGATCATAATCAAGAAAGACTTGGAGAATACTGAGAAGCTCAAGTAATCTCTCCCTCCTGGTCTTCAAATGAAGGAGATCAAGTCGACTGCACATTATCTATTCTCCTGATAGAGTGATTTCTGTTTTAAAAAATACATCTGTGGAATAAGTTTTGAAATGGAGGGAAAAACAAAGTAATTTTTTTCAAATTTCCCAATATTTATATGAATACGATCATGCAAACAGTCGGTACTTCAACGCAAACCGTACGTGATATTTCTTTGGTAAATAGCAAGAATGCCCAACATGCAATGCATACATGTTATACTTTTCGTAATTTACACAGCCAGCCATTGGGGCTTTCTTCATCTAATTTGAATTTGAATTTTATTTAGAATTTCTCTTTATGTCATGCACAAATAAGAAGGAAGGCATGCATAACAAAAAATTAAAATAAATCATCTCTTTATTGTAATGAACAAATTTAAGGAAGGCATACCAAAAATATTCACCAAAAATATATAAGCCTAGATCTTTATTAAAATGCAACTTCTCAAGCCAACAGGAAAATATTTCACTCAGGTAAGATTATCTGAAACTCTGTTTATGGAATGAAATGGAGTGGAATGGAGTGCCATGTAATGTCACCCTCATCCTTGTGTTTCTAGAATTATGATATACAGTGTAGTAATGGAGTCTCTGTCTTTTCCAATAAGATAGTTCGTAATACAAGGATTCACACTTACAGCCATGTCCCTGAGATCGAGGAGATACAAAATCTTTACATACAAAATTTTGCTATAGCAGGTTTGAATGTGCAAAACACACACACACATGTTACACAACACAACAGGCGCGTATGCAGGATTTTTTACAAGGAAGGGGGGGTGGTTAAAATTTGAAAATCACGCCAAAAATTTCGCAACGACTCAGCCACCCGCTGAATAAGCGAGGAGGGGGGGGGGGGGGGGGTAAGAGGACATATTTTTTCTGGGGGGGGGTCTCAAAAATTTCGCAACGACTCAGCCAGCCGCTGAAAAAGCGAGGGGGGGGGGGGGTAAGAGGACATTTTTTGGGGGGAGGGGGTCCCAACAATTTCGCAACGACTCAGCCAGCCGCTGAATAACCGGGGGGGGGGGGGGTGTGTGTCCCAAAATTTTGAAAATTGGCCGATCGATATTTCGTTTCATTGGGGGGGAGGGTAAGGTCAGCTTTTTAGGGTCCCCCATTACCACATTTTTGTTGTTGTTGTTGTTGTATTAAACAAAAAAATGCAAGGGGGGTTTCCTCCAAAACACACATATAACAAAAGTTTGAGGGGGGTTCAACCCCCAACCCCAACCCCCCCCCCCCCCCTGCGTACGCGTCTGCAACACACACACCCCCTATTCACGTCATGAAAACCCAATTGACACTAACATTACCCAGATGTTCGCAATGTCATTCGCTTTGACATTAATTACAGCTATTACAGCTAGCACAATTACAACAGATTGAATGTTCTCAGTAATGATCATTTATTCATAAGCAGTTGCACATCTTGCATGATATCTGAATGCATGAATGCATGAATTAGTCAAATATTAAGTTTCAATTCAGCACATGCATTGAACGATACACTATCAAGTCATACAAATTGTTCACTTTATGCGTACATTTTGTTAGTTTATTCAGGTTTGAAATTATCCTCAAATTTCATGAATCAATGACTTAAGTTTATATTTGTAATTATCAAAAGAAATTATACATTCATACAGAAAGAACATAAAGAGCTGAGGCACAGCTCAATTACAGCTCAATTATGTTAAATTATTTGAGTGAATATTGCGCAATTATACAGACAAGGGTTATGGTAAGGAAATATTGTATAATTCAAAGTAATTGTGAAAGGATAAATGCAAACAGATAATTTAGAAATGCTCAGCAATACAGTTAACAGACTGGTTAAATAATAACTAGCTAGTATAAAAACTAAGGTAATAGCATGCCTAGGAATGAGTTTACATATACACCAAAGTAATTATGAAAAGAAAAAGTGTTAATACACAGAAGAAAAAAAGGATGAAGTTTAGCAAAGAATATTATACAAGACCAAAAAAATACAGCAAATGATATTAAATAATCATTTGTTAGTTGTATATGTTTACTAGTAAACCTGTACATTATGAAATTATGAATATATAGTTGACTTTAAGAAGTATGATTTACCATGATGTTTGAGCTGGTGCAAGCTCAAGTAATAATAAAAACAAGAACAAGTTTTTGTTATTATTGTAAGCACTTTTTGATACAGGTAACTGATTAGAGCACTGTAACAGCAAAAACAGTATACATGTTTAACTATTATAACATGTTACAAATTACACTTTCTGACAAAACTGTCACTCAAGGAACTACCATGGATGGTGGTACAAATCAGGCGCGTACGCAGGGTGGGGGGTTGAACCCCCCCCCCCCCGATTTCGTTGCGATTTTTTGGGGACTACCAAAAAACAAAAAAAAGTGTCCTCTTACCCCCAAGCAGGCTACTTTTGGGTAATGTGACCATAGCATTACCTGAACAATGTTACCAAGTCCCTTTAATATAACATAGGACAAAATAGCTTGTATTCACTGACATTTATTCATCTAGACTGTATATATACAAATTTCACGATTAACATGGAGATATTTATTAAGTTTGTAATCTGCTGCTTGAATCTTGACCTCTCTGACCTCACATAGATCAGGTTGTTATAGATGCTCCTATGACAATGGTGTGCATATAGTCAGTTCTAGTGTCACATCAGTTCAGAAAATGTGACAATACATTAATATACTAAAAATTATGCTCAATTTAAAACAAGAAACAAAGGTCAAGCCAGGCACCATTTTACAGATGCCCACAGTGCTGAGCAACTACACAAACTGACTTTTGCAACACCTGTGTGGAGAGTGGCAAATGTGGATCAATGTTTGGCCAAAGAATATTAGTGCCAGGCTAGAACTCAAACCCTGAACCGTTGATTAAGAGTCAAGTGAATGACCCACTTTACCAAAACATACATCATGCAATAGGCATAAGTAATTACCGTCAGATTTCATTATTGTCCACACTTTTTAAGGTTTATAGCAATCATAATATTTCTTCTAATTTTCAATTTGGTTCAGAGAAAAAACATAATATAGCACGTATTACTACTCATGCTTTATTGTCTTTGGCTGATGAGGTGGCACATGCTATCGATTAATCTTTACACATGGTGGGCACATTCCCAGACTTCCCATAAGTCTTCGACATGATCAACCACAATATTTTACTTCATAAACTGTCCCACTATGGTGTGCGTGGGAAGGCGTTGGAGTGGTTCTGGAGCTACCTTTCCAATAGAAAACTGTACATTTCCTTTATATAATGTTAATTCGGAATGTCATGGCATTAATTGCGGCGTCCCCCAAAGTAGCATATTGGGTCCACTCTTATTTATTATTTCTAAAAACGATTTTTGTAAGTCGTGACTGTATGACATATTGTCGTTCATACTATTTGCCGATGATACCAATTAAACATTTTCTCACAGTAATCCATTTACTTTTTTAGAAACCATTATATTGAGCTAACAAATTACCTTTAAATTTTCAGGAAAATAAATATATTCTTTTCAATAAATCAATAGGTTCTTTGCCTTGCTTGTGATAATAATGTGTTAGAAGAGGGGCCTCATATTATTTATTTTTTGGGAGTAGCCGTCGATATCAAGCTTTCATGGAAATATCATATTGATAATGTGTGTGAAACCATTTCGAGTAATATTGATGTAATAAGTAGATTACAAAATTGTCTCCCAGTTTCACCCTTTTTGCTTCTTGCTTGGGGGAATGTGCACAGATCGTTGTTAGATAGATTATTGTCATTACAAAAAAGGGCTATTTGTATTATTTGTATTTTTCGACATACGCTTCTATACCGACCCATTATTATTTGATAATAAATTATTAAAAATTAACGACTTGTAAATATATCAATTAGGTCACTTTAAATATGATAATTGTTTGTTACCTTCAGCTTTTGATTTTATGTTTAGTTTAAATCAATCAGTTCATAATTACCCAACTAGACAGTCGAATGAATTTAATTGCCCCATTTACGAACTATTTTAGCCCAGCATACGTTTATTTATCATTGTCCCAATTTTTGGAGCACTCTTGATATAGGCATAAAACATTCACTTTCACCCAATTCTTTTTAAAGAAAATCGAAATTATATATTTGTATTGCAACGTTATGAGAAAAGATGATTTAGTGATTTAGCCTGGCGGATACCGGCGCTATATAAATATCCATATTATTATTATTATTATTATTATTATATAAACAAAAAGTTCATCGCAAGATTAATCCCTGTTAGTGGTAATTCTAATTGCACGCTCTGCCTCTCCCATTATACTCTTAATTCTTACGTACTTCCTATTATATACACTGTCCTTCATTCATGGGGTCCACACCCACTCGCCCCTTTTATTTTGTATAATCTTGTTCATTTAGTTCATAATTCTACCCATGTGCTTCCACACTGCGTCCCATATGTTGATACATGTTATCTAATTCAGTAGTCTCCGTAGACGCAACACTTTTGTTATTTTATTTGTTATTCTTGTGTTAATTTTGTTATAACATTATTTGTTGAAGGGTCAACACTCTAGAAGCCATGTTTTTTGTGGATCCCTCCATTTTCACTTGACGTATTAATATATAGCAAGATTTTCATTTTTATTCGTGATTTAGATTGTATGATATAAAAAATAACACGTACACTTAAATAATTACTTTTCTACATTTTGTAAAATGTTGTTTGGTTTATATATTATACATAATTAATATTTTTCTTGTTCAAAAATGGAAATAAAACTTGAACTCAAACTTAAATTTAGAAACATATATCAGGAGTTTTGAAGTAACAACAAAGAACAATGAGGAGTTTGTACACAGATCTAAATACGCCTGTATTTCATAATTGTCCATTTATCGACATCTCCTAGACCCATTCCTGTATTTATGAAGTGCTCATCTCCTATTGATTTCATACTGATATTTATTTTACTAGGATGTTTTGCACTTTGTTTCTCAATATGATCAATTTATTGGGGTGGTATTTTGTTAGTTGCAATTTTATGTGTGCCATTGCAGGAACCAGAACACTATAGGTGACTTCAATACATCATCTCTTTCATATAGAACTTACCATCATTAGAGAATTAGTAATAATAGTACTTGGACGTTTTTTCGCTTTGTCTGTGAAGAAAACGTTTTTTCTCTGGTAAATCAGACGACTCATTCTCTTCCATATTTTTCATATGTTGGTTAATGTTTGCACTATGACATTTTATTAATTGCTTGTTGGTTTTCTCAACCATATAGAGACGTATTAGAATAATAACCATAATCATTACCAGAATGGCAGTTACACATCCCCATAATATTGTAATATTATTAGCAGTAGACTTATCCTTGTTTGTATCAGTCAGGTTTAGTGATTCTATGAGTTGGGGAAGCTGGGAGATTTCTTCAACTTCTCTTTCTGGGTATTGGGATAATGTTACAACAGGGCCTGGTGTGGTAGCAGGGCAAGGGTCTAAGACGTTTTTTGTGTGAGAAATACTCTCCATGGGATTCCACACAAAACCTGCACAATCGCACCTGTCTTTCGGTCGATCAAGGATAGCTGAACAACAAAATACAGGATATTCTTTTCTTGCCCAAATGGTTTGTTTCAAAGTTTCACCATTTTCAACAGATCCACTCTGTGGAGGCAATCTCTTAGAATCTTGGTAGCAGTAAATCCCCCCAGCCATACTGCCAACAGGAGCCATACATTGCAGTGGAAACCAGTCACCAACTGCACCACCGTTGATACTGAAGGTACAAGATACATCACCAGGAGGATAATTGACATTTAACCGTATCCTTGTTAACTCGCTCTGAGTGGCACCATCCCTGTATGCTTGGCAAATGTATGTTGCTTCGTCATTTTTATTTACAGGATTTATTTCAACCTGAACCGAACAATTCTCATTTGTCACACTGAACCTATGTAATTGGTAAACGGGCAAACTTAGATATTCTGGCTCTTCGGAATTGTAAAATGGAGCTCTATTTGCACTCTGTATAGTGACTTTGTTGCTGTCACATGGGTATGGAAATTCAAGTTGCACGGCTTCTTCCTCAGTACCCGTGACAAAAGAACCACTTCTCGATAATGGCTCAGAATAACTTCTTGTTAATGGGAACAGTGCAATAAAGATAACAAATACATATTTAAGTTCCTGCGACTGATCCATGTTGGCTCGTCGTATACTAGAAGCTAGTTATGTCTGTTTATAGCCAGATGGGCTCTAACTGTGTGATAATGAATAGAGTTAATATCCTTCTGGCTCTGAACAGATGGCTGACAAGTAAGACAAATATTGAAGGGGGAAGAAAAGCTCATGAAAATGAAAAGTTGTACAGGTTATGAATGCAGAAAACTTTGGCTTATAGCGAATACCGGGATTTAATTATGATGTTAGAAAATTTGACACAAAAAGAAACACACGTCATCAAAATACAAGTTTGTACAGTCAGCCAGTGAAAGAAAGTACTGCCTCTTTTGATCTTTGCTTACATTTCCTTCGTCAAGATAACGGTCAAATACAACGTATTTATTTGTCTACAATTCACTTTCTTTTTCCAATGATACAAGATGTTTGTTGAGATTGCCATTAAATCCGTTTCCGCCCAGTCACAAAGAATGACACCTTTATGCCGCTTATTGTTTGGTATCAGAGGAGTTATGTTTAAAGCTGTAATTACAACATCAAACTATATGAAATAAAACAATTCTCTTTCCTTTTCCTGTGTACCAGTTGCTCTTCTCACCATTCAAAAATGAGGAGGAAGACTTCCGGAGAATTCAAGCCTTGCAACAATTGTCAGATGTCTAGCACCACTAAAGTAGAAAGTCATACACGTTTCAATCTGCTCTTTCTGCCGTGAAGTTCGAAATTCAATAAAGGTTCCTATGTGGTTGATATTTCCATGAAATCCGTTGGCACCCATTCTCAAAGAAGGTTAAAAATCGACACCCTTTTGCAACTTATGGCTTCAGGAGAAGTTTTGTTCAAATCTGTAATTGCAACTTTAAAATTGCACCTATATGTTCTTTCAAATCGTGAATCAGTTTGAGACTTGAGATTTGCTGTTGTATCGATGACCATCAAAATGAGAACCAGCTAAATCATCATCCGGTAACGCTTTTTTCCTGAGAAATTGAAATGAGTCCACTTTAAATGACATCGCTAGGTACTCCCTAGTACGTGTATGTGTGCGGAGATCTGATCTCCACTGATAACAAAGAATAACAATATTAACATTTTAGAAAGTTGTGGTCTATCGAATGTAAAATCAGCAAATTATTATCTCTTTTGTATCAGCACTTCATTTGTTCTGAGCTTCGAAATTGTGAAAATATCCCTCGTGTTGCTTATTATTTAAAATATCTACTTCATACTGAAGGAATCCTATGTGTAAAGAAGTACTGTGTGTACCTTCTGTACATCGTTTCTTCTTTAAAGATTACTTCTTTTATAATATTTTTGAATAACCAGTGAGGAAAAGTTCCCCAAAATTTATTTCATCCCGGCCCAAACTGAACCCCCCCCCCCCCCCCTCACGGATTTTCTTTTTTCTTTTCCTTGCTGAGTGCTAGATTTTTTATATGGAAATCCCGCCAAGTCCAGAGTGGATGAACTGTGGCTCCTTACACTCAAAAGAGCATTTCTGTTCACTTCGCCTATGAATAGATTAATAGCTTTGATGGTCACTCAAAACAATCTTATATGTGGTACAATCACAAAATATGTTTGTTCTCCAAATTTAATCAATATTCATCGGCATCTGGTCACAGATTGTAGAAAAAACTGAAGTCTTACCTTCTTTACACACATGTTGGCTGAAAAATTGCAAATGTAGAAAGGAAAAGCTCGCTCATAGTGCTGCTGTTAATTTTCCATCCTCACAAACTGGTGACCAATTAGCAACTGGTAATTAACCGTATTCATTTTGTCAAACATTCAAAAACTTGACTTTTGATATCTGTCGTTTCTACAATATTGATGATAAACCAATATCGGTTCACCTTTAGATATGTAGATATTTGTTGTTTGTAAAATATGATGATAAACCAATATTTCAAAGTTTGTATTATTATTATTCAGAAAATTTCCCTATTCAAAAACCAACATGAACCTCACATTCTGTTTGTCGAACGTTTTAGAACTTAACTTTTGATAAGTAGATATCTGTCGTATGTACAATATTGATGAAAAACCAATATCGGTTCAACATTTATATTATTATTATTTAGTATATTTCCCCAGCCAAAACCAACAGGAACTTCACATTGTATTAGTCGGTTAAAGGCATGCAAATATTGACTGTAGGTACTGCGTTCCTAATGAATTTAATCCTGGAAAGGATGAACCTCAACAAACACAATTTCTTAGTTTCTTACGTTGTAATGTTCGGAGTACAAGTAAGAATATTGAAAACAATAATATATTCCTGTTATCATCATTACAATTAGATTGCTCAGTTATAGGCATTACAGAAACATGGTTAAATTATCAATCTCCACCTTTATATACCTTACAAGGTTACAAACGAAATATGTAAAGAAGGTCGAGTGGTAGGGTGGTGGACTTCTAATGTGTATCGCGGATTATTTATCTTTTAAGCGCTGACATGATATTTCTTTCCAAAACGAAACTGCGGAACTCTTACATGTATGTATTGAAGTACGTGATCTTCGTAAGGAAAATAATGTTATCGTTTGCGTTACTTCTCCTTTAAAAAGAGCTAGGGATCGACTTCATGTACATGCATTTGTCCCCCCCCCCCCCCCCCCCCAATAAAAAAATAAATAAATAAAAAATAAAAAAATTATAATTCTACTTCAGTCAATATAATAGTTTATATTTCATAGTGATGTAAACAAATATTATTTTCAATAACACACAAGAATGTGCATTTTTTAATTCTTTCAATGTTGGAAAAAACAAACAATAAATACAGTTGTACATATCTCTTCAAAAGGTCAATTTGGTTCCAAAAAAAATTAAAATCCATTCATGAATGTTTCCTTTAAATGCCTATCATTAAAAAGGTTTGTATCTCTTCAATTTTACAATGCAGTTTGATATCCCACTAAACTTTAAATATGTATCAAGAATGATTTTGCATATATCTCTTCAAGAATGTCATTTGCTATCCAACGAAAAATTATAGGCCATCAATGAATAATTATGTCCTTTAAATACATAATTGACTGCACACTGTGCACAGCTCATTGACTAATGAAGGCCAGCTGGCTGAGCAATGTCATTCATCAATGATCTACATAATACATGTTCGCCCTCTGTGTAGACTGTAATCTGTATGATCAAACATAATGGCAAATGGCAATGATAAACCACATCCAAATAAAAATGATCCTTCCATTTGAAACATAATCCATGTATATTCTGCAATGACTTGCAATGTGAAATATATGTACGCTAAGCTCACTGTAAAGCTACAGTCCCATATACGTCCCGGACCGTCCCGGACCATCCCGGACCCCATCCGGGGTGATCCGGGATTCGGTCCGGGATTCGGTCCGTGTTGGCACCGGGGTGGTCCTGGATGGTCCTGGATGGTCCTGGATGGTCCTGGATGGTCCTGGGCGGTCCGGGAGTCGACCCCGGATGTTTTTGACGGTCAAAAACTGCCGGGGTGGTCCGGGACGGTCCGGGACAATAGTTTGATCCGGGGTGATCCGTGGCAGTCCGGGAGTGAGTTATTGACCGCCCAGGACCATCCAGGACCATCCAGGACCACCCCGGTGCCAACACGGTGTCAATACGGACCGAATCCCGGATCACCCCGGATGGGGTCCGGGATAGCCCGGGACGGTCCGGGACGTATATGGGACTGTAGCTTTTAAAGCATCACACTTTTTTGAACAAAACATCCCGGACCATCCCGGATCAACCCAGACCATGGTCCGGGATGATCCGGAGTGGTCCGTGCTCGTCCGTGCTGGTCCGGCTTTATATGGGACTGGGGCTTAAGTACTCTGTATGTCAATTTCTTGGCACTGTACCATTGTACATGCGGCATGCCTGTACTGTATTGTCTGCTCGGTGCTTGAGGTTGTAACTATGTATGTCATATTTTGAGATGATGATTATTTCTAAGCAGTCGAATGTGTTTAAATACATCATTTTTCATTAGGAATGGTAAAAATTCATTCTTACTGCAGATCCATAATATATCATAATCATATCCATAGCTAGTCTAAAGGATAAATTCAGAAGAATCCCATACCAATATTATTACCCATTCGATCTTACTTCCCATAACCTTGTGGATTTGTTTCAACAAAACATGTATATTTGACAACTAAAGAATACATGTAGTTTGAGTTGTGTATGTACATGTACATGTAATAGTGCATGCAATACGACATTGCATCTTCATTGAATTTGAATTATTCATTCATTCCTTTTTTTCTTCATTCATTTCGGTTTATTGTGTCAAAATTCCATGTATTACAGGGTAACCCAATAAAATGCTCACTGTTATAGTTATTCTCTCAAAGTTTGGAAAGACTAATCAAATTTAGAGACTAATTACATTCATGTAGTGTAGTTCTGGTGTAAATTGATGATGATTAAATACAATGAGAACACTTTGGATGATTTATACCCAACACATTTTAAGGTACACCCTGTTCATGTAAGGTCTGAACAATACACAATCACTGCATTTTTCTTGGGTCACCCTGTAATCTCATCTTACACATTCATAAACAATCACCCAGTTGCCCAAAATATACATTACAGCAAACAATGATCAGACCCCCCCCCCCCCCCTCCCCCAATGATTGTTCAGAAAAAGACAGTAACACACAACACAAGAAACTGATTTTACCTTTTTTCGTTATATACTGTATATAATTTTTTCAGTCATGCATACAGTGTACATCAATATAAATTTCAAGCATTTGACAGTGGATTAATTTTCTATGAATACACAATGGTCTAAAGTGAGTGATAAGATCGCCGTTTCTGTCTCTTCAACTTTGTCTATTTTACAAACAAATATACTGTAGGCATAAAACAGTAGAAAATCTCAGAGCATGCATACAAAAATAATAAATAAATGCACTTATAGTAACTCTTGATAAAAACATGTTTTAGAAGAAAAATTTGATTGGGTTTAATGATAATGTTTAATAGTAAAAAGGGTTCTGCCTACACACATACATGTAGCCTATACATTGAGTGTATGTACATGTACATTTTCTTTCTTCTTCAGAATTAAATGTACAACTAGAATTTCATAGAAACAGATGTTATTTAGATCACTCTCTAATTACTGGGGTATAAGAAAACTATAACAGTTCCAAGTTCTGCATTTACTATTTTACTTCAGGTAATATATCAATGATGTAACATAACAAAAAAATACAGTCCAATATGGCACTCGAAAACACCCTGCATCAATGCAGACAAATGGGCAAAACAAACAGCAAATATTATCACCCAAAAATGAGCATAAGCTCAGATAAACAACCCTGTCATTTATGAATATTGCAGACAACAGACAGCATAAACATACTTTTAAGTAGCATTAGTGACAACTGTACATATTGCACCACAAAGAAATAACTGAATAAATCAATTTAATCAAAGCATGGGGAAAATGCCCCCGTAAATTCACCGCAACTAGCAAGACAGAGTTTACAGGGACATGTACACTGTACCCCAGTCTGTATAAAAATGAAATCAAATGGATTCAGAGACTGAGGGTAATTCATTTAAACCTCAATTTGGGATCCCAAACCCTAAAAAGAGATTTGAGCCTTTTTTTAAACAAAATACAAATAGCACAAAAACACTGAAAACGGTTGCAAATTCAAGGATTAAAAAAGACCTCAAAAATATTTCACTTTAAATCAACAACTGCAGTAACCTGAATGTACTTTTATGTAATACATTAAAAAAATTCAATCAGTAACATTAAATTCATCTTTAAGTACATAAATGACATCTGAGAGACGACGGACTTGTTCAAATATGTCGCCACAATGTTTTTTTTTTATAAAGTTGTAAATTGTTACTACTGTATGTACATGTAGGCTACAGTACCATGTACCGTACTTGATACTTTGGATGAGTAATCCCTCACATTTCCGAATCTTATACACATGTAACACAGAGCTCAGTGAATACATTCAGGACCTACATTGTTGCAATATATCTTTGTTGTGCGTCGTCTTTCATGCAATATACACTAGGGGTTCAGATTTCTTTTTATCATAGAGAGCACACAAATCAAAGGATTTGGAAAGCTGCTGATAATACAGTACTAGTACTTGTAATGATGACAAAACCATACTAATTTATCATGCATGTAGGCCTACACTACAATTATCAAAAATTTACACACAATTGTTTTACATATATTGTGATTTGTGTCTAGTTTTGGAGACTCTTCAGTCTTCATGAAGATTTGTTTGCTGAGTGAATACTCATTTGAGATGTGCAAATAAGGTAAACACCCTTTTAAAAAATCACCCTGCCCCGTAGCAAAATACAATTAATTTTAATGATGTTTTTCTTGTAAAATGTACAGGCCACCATGTTGATGGTGTATATTCTTACCTTTAGTAGGTATGTGTTCATACGACCTTTGTTAATGTTAGACATGTAGATACCACAGGCACTGTCTTTTCAATTCATTGCTATTCATAAATATTTAAAATACTAATTATTTTCCCAGGGCAGTTTTTTGAGGCAGTTTACTGTGTTATATGAGGCTTAAATTGCTGAACCATTTTCTAATCAGCATCCTGTTCGTGACTATTAAATAATTCATCACCAAACTGGTATAACTCGTGCTAAAAAAAACATCTTTGTAACACTTGGCATGCAATGGTTCTCCTACATGTACACTTTCAATGCGTAGAATACCTTTGATAATTGCATGTATTTTCTTAGGAAATCACTTGAATGTTCAATGCACTATCTCTAGATCTTATGTCTTTGTTCATTCCTTGCACTTTAAGCTATTTTGTTCATCACACTTTCACTGATGTGTTTAAGATACTTTATGATACCCAGTTCGTGCAGATACGTACATGTACATGTTTGTACAGTGT
The DNA here is from genome assembly GCF_000002235.5 of Strongylocentrotus purpuratus. Taxonomy (NCBI): domain Eukaryota; kingdom Metazoa; phylum Echinodermata; class Echinoidea; order Camarodonta; family Strongylocentrotidae; genus Strongylocentrotus; species Strongylocentrotus purpuratus. Next base: position 644,217 of record NW_022145572.1, on the reverse strand, counting down.
ATGTAGGGCGGAGCCAAGCCCGGTTATTTCGATCCATGGTCTACAATTACATACTACTGTATCTCTAGCACTGTAAAACATTTGAAGATAAATGGTTTGAAAACCAGTAAACCACAAATATTTCAAAATCAAATATCAAATGACATTGTATTATACAATACATTCTTTATTTTAATTGCATTAGCACTCGGTGATGTAGTGATGTAATCAACAACTGCATTAATAAATAAAAATGTCCAATATTGCCTAATAAGCAGCACAGGTGTGTATCATCACATTATTACACCACACAGGTGATATTTCGACCTTGTAATTTCCGTACACTAGCACCCAGTTATGAAAAACTCTCACCCTTGAAATTACAAATGCATAAAACGTTTCAGCTCCTGAGTGTGCACATCCAGTGTTGCCCCGGCATGCATGTAGATCAACTTCACACAGTTCATACCAAGCGGAAGAAGTGCAGGTGATTCTAAGATCTCACTCACAATTCACAAATGCATAACAAATTTCAGTTCCGGTATTTCCCAGCCCAGGTTGGGCGTATCATCTTGATGTTCTTATCATACAGGCTATGCTTGAATGTGCTCACTTACAGGCTTACAATGTACATACTCTGTGATGAACACAACTCATTCACGAAGGCGGATGAAATTTCAAGTTCCTGTGCGTAAATGCCCAGTATTGCCCATGGGTGAACATCATCAACATGCAGTTCTTGCTCTAGAGAGACAATACTCGATTATCATCAGTTCCTCAAACAAGCATTCAGTGACGCGGAGATCAGCTCACTCACAAATGCACAAAGTTTTTCAGCTCCTGCGCATACACGTCCGGTATTGCCCCAGCCTGGTCAAACATCATCAACATGTAGTTCTTGCTGTATAGAGAGTTAGAAACAATACTCAAATATCATCAGTTCCTCAAACAAGCATTCAGTGACGCGGAAATCTCACTCACAGATGCACAAAGTTTTTCAGCTCCTGTGCATACACGTCCGGTATCGCCCCAGCATGGGTGTACATCATCTTGACGCTGTTCTTACCGTACAGTCGGTGTTCGTACGTTATCAACTGCTTCCAGAACCCCGGATTGGGGCGTATGACCGGACGACGCGATTTAACGTGAACGTGAGCCTGTTTGAGCGTCAAGTGCTCGTATTTCATGAGGTACGCCATCACAGAAGATGCCGATCGACTGCGACCGGCGTAGCAATGCACGACGGTTTTCCCGCCGCCTTTCTTTACACTGTTGATCTTGTCTGCGATCCGATCAAAGTGCACACCGAGCTGCGCCGTCGGGATGTCATCCACGGCGATCCGGACAAATTCAATGTCCCGTAGTTTGGGTGTTGGAGTCTGGAACGATAGGGAGATGTTGATGATGCAGGTTATTCCTTTGGCGCGCAGGGCTGTTGGGCTACTGGCCCCGTAAGCACTGGTGAGGTACAGGCTATTTGTAATCTCATTGATGAGGTGAAAGTGTGCATGGCCAGGAGATGCCATGCTGGCTCTTCAAGGTTTTGAAATTGTCAGCTATCTAAAACACACTATAATCACTAGAACTAGAACCAGAATCTGCACATTTTCATAGCACACATCGATATCCTGTTGTATATGGCCAACTCGTCTCTGGACACAGATAATAGTCTACATTCCAACTAGCACCATGTATACGTCATGTAGCCAAATCTGGAAAGAGAAGAAAGAAAAGGAACATTGATTTGTTGGATTTTGCAGGACTCATTATCTTCGAAAAAAAGTGGACCAAATAATTCAGTGTCAAACTTCATGGTTCTGTGCAGATGAGATATGCTTAGTTGGATAATGCATATAATTTGCCAAATGGGGTGGGAGTTTGAACAAAGGAAAGGTCCTATAAAGTTCGATCAAGCATACTGATATGTGCTTGCGAAGGTTACACATGATGTAAAAGCAACGTAATCTGTTTGAATTGGGGCATAGCCCATATCCGGTGGTGACAAGAAATAAAAGATAAAAAAAAATATATTATCGCACAAAAACACCTACGGTACACGAACAGGAATGGATCCTGGTTCCTAAATGGGGTGGGGGGGGGGGGGGGGGGGGGGGGGGGGGGAGGGGCATGATTTTGACAAGCAAAGTAAATTCTAGTTGTTTCAGTTCAATTTGTAGTTTAGAAAAATACATACATGTAATGTATGTAAGAGGAGGACATTAGGCATACATGTACTTCGAATTATCAGGTCATCGCATCCAGTGGGTGGTTGTTTTGCCAGACTTTTGTCAAACGAAAGAGGAAGATCATGTGAAGATGCACGAGAAAGACGCAACCTTTTGTAGATTTTGCTGTACGGCTTTCACAAAGTGTCAGGTAAATTGTACCAGACCATTTATAAATTAGAGGGTTTTATTTACAAACGTTTCGTGAATAATGTTTTCACAAAAGGTCTGGCCGGGTAATGCGACCACCCAACCCAAAATTCTGAAGCGATGACCTGATGTTTCAAAGTGAGCCAAAATTAGGGCAGGCACAATTTTCCTTACAGTATAGTACATGCATGTCTGCCCCCATGATTTTCAAGGGCAACCCAACCTTTTTAACAATTTTATTTTGTAAGAAAGCAGAAAAATAACGGCAACATAATGGTGACACTTTTAATTAAATGGGGGAAAAAAAGAGCTGAGCTGGGATGTCAGCTAACTTTGAAAGAATTAGAAAAAAATCAGGCTGAATTAAGCATGATTCCAGAAAAGCAGGCCAAGCCCGGGGCAATATTTTCAACTAAACTGTCACATAACCGCAGAGACGCCAAGTTCCAAGATCGGCAATACGTGACATTTTCATGATTCGGCGCACAAGCGCGCGTGCGAGGGTATAACACACGTCTATAAGGTATAGCGTTTTTTCAAAATCTAGCACGCGGGTCGTGCGTAAGAGCATTTTCAGACCCTCGAAAAGCGTGATGTCACGCCTAATGCGTGATACTTGGTAGCTCTGGAGACGCCAAATTCAAAGATCAGCTATGCGTGACATTTTCATGACTCGGCGCACAAGCGCGGGCGAGGGTATAATTAACACACGTATAGCGTTTTTAGACCCTCGAAATGCATGACGTCACGCATAATGCGTGACAATTGGTAGCTCTGTAACTGCTTTACTGTTACATTCAAGCACATAACCATGATAACACATGACAGTGATCACACGTTTGATCAACGATTGCATGTTCGCCTGAGAATCTGAGATTATGTCCGGCTCGATCCAGTCACGTCCACCACCTCTATCACTCTATCACTCAGTTTCTCTTGACATTTGACAAATGTCTGAACATTTCCCATAGTCCTTACCAGACTGTTATTTCTGTCTAGACTAGGGATGTATGGAATCAATAGACTATCTTCATGTAGACTCTACAGTAATTGACCTAAATCAATAACACACACATTTTAGTTCACGTCCAACGTCAACGAACGACAAATAAGACTTTTTTATCTGCATGTTCACCCTTACACACTAAAACATTGCACTGCCACTGGATCAAGAGTCTACTTACTTATCACTCCTTTCTTTGCATGTACTGTATAATTCTAAAACCAGAAGAAGAAGAAGTGTTAGAAGAAAATTATCCACTTGGGCATTGGTATGGCCGTACGGACGGCATGCATGCATCACGAATACTGTCGATCAATATACTTGGATTTCGATGGTTTACTTACGTAACGCGCGCATCATGCGGAGGATCTAGCAAGTGCCTAGATCACGACCGCGCCCCCAACTCGTGCAATAAATTAACATGAAGATGGGAAATCCCCGATTCAAGCATTCAAACGACGACGACGATGATGATGATGATGATGATGATGATGATGATGATGATGATGATGATGATGAACCTGAAGATGATTGGCGATAATGATTCTGTGAATCACTGTGCCCTAGTGTAAGCATTTATTGATATTAATAGTAATGTTAATGATGATAATCAGGCGCGTACGCAGGGGGAGGGGGATTGTTTTGGGGGTAAAAAAAAAAAAAAAAAAAAAAAAAAAAATTATACTCCTTACCTCCCCTCCCCCCCCCCCCCCCCCCCCCTTATAGTGAAAAGTTGACAAAAGTCAAGAATGAAACAAGAGTTGTCAATGATGGCCTATCTTTTTATATAAAAGGGGGAAAATATTATTAGCATTTCTGTAAGATTGCTCATTTGCATTATCCTTTTTTATGTACAATTTTATTTTTATATACATATTGCTAGATGTTTCTAAGAACCACTCACATGGTGTCCTCCAAAAGTGCATAGGTTGCTTTTCAGGAATCATATATTTACCTCCAAAGCTGACCCCCCTCCCCCTCATGCTTCATGCTCACAAATGATTTTGATGTATAATATATTAGCAAACAGAAGTTTCCACAGATGTAATCTCACACTCCACCCCCCCCCCCCCCCCCCTCCATTCTGTATGTCTGGCTGTCCTCTCTCTTTCTCTCTCACCTCGATTACACTATTCTCCATTCTCTCGCTCACTGTCATACATGTATTTCTCTGTCAACCTCTCTAGCTTTTTGTTTACAATGTTCTATTTTTTGACAAACCTCTCTCATCCCCCCCTCCCTCTCTCATTCTCTCTCTCTCTCTCTCTCTCTCTCTCTCTTTCTCCCACACACCCTCTTTATTCCTCTCTCTCTCTCTCTCTCTCTATCAATCTATCTCTCTTTTATTTCTGTTTCATGTTTTGTCTTTATTTATCATCCTCTTCAAATCTCTCTCTCTCTCTCTCTCTCTCTCTCGTTCTCTCTCGCTCTCAGCCTATAATCATATTTACTAAATGAATGAATCACAACACTGAAATTTTGTAAATTTCAAGTTTCTTTCTGCAAAACAAACATTAACAACTCTGTTGGGCAATTTTAGAATCTTTCCCTGAGTAATCATATAAAGCAGCATAGACTATTAAAATACAGATGCATCATACCATCTGTTTGGAGCCAGAAGGGCATTAACGTCAAAGGATATGAGTTAATCTCTTCTGGCTCTCAAGAGACAATATACCCTATGAAATTCAAAGGTACATGTATGTCTAACATTTCCACTGCTAAAACCATTTAAAGTATCAAATCTATTTAACGATAGGTAGACAATCAAGGAACACATGTGCTGAACAATTCTCTCCATGAGATGTAATTTGAAGGTTATTTGCATTTTCATTTAAAGTGTACCAATAACCTAAAAGAATACATTAAGAAAAATGACACTGATGTCAAATGTTTTGTGGATTCCATCATTCTTGGTAGCATAACATAGGATAGCAAATGACCAAATACCCTGAACTTGCCATAGGTACCGGTATAAATCATTCTGTGTCACCTGTTTCTGGGAGGGTAACTTAATCATTATAACACTCTGTATCAGATCTTATTGCACATAGAGGTATATCCCAGTCATTATTGAGTAACTATAGATGATGCTGTTCATTTAAGATGTTGTCCAATTCGGTGTGTCACAGAAAGCATCATATTCCATCAGAATGTTTAACAGTAACTTGCAGTAGAGAAGATGTCTTCGAATCAAACACAAGCTCCTCATTTTGATCACAGAAGATAGGAGTACCGTGCTCATCCGTGGTTATCACAATATGCTGTTTGCTGAGCTGCGTTACCGGGATCTGACCGAACTGTTCCGCTGAAGGCACGACCTTTGCATCCACCGCAACAAACTTATCAGCATCGCTATTTGATACTTTTCCATGAACCATCTTCAGGTGGCGACGAATGTGATGCCGCTTGCGAAAGCGGCGTTTGCACTCCAAGCAGATGAATTCCCCTGGGGAGTTATGCGACTCGATGTGTCCCTTGCACAGAGCCTCGCTTGTAAAACGCCACGTGCAGCCCTCAACGGTACAAGCAAAAGGCCGGGTCTCAGAATGTACCATCATGTGGCGCTTGAGGGCAGTCTTGCTTTTGAGTACTGTTCCACAAACATGGCAAAGGATAAACTTGTTCGGGTGCAACTGTTGGTGATCGAAGATATCCATGCGGACATCAGACGTGAAGTCACAGAGATCGCAGCTGAAGGTTTTCGTCCGGTGGGATTTCCGATGCTGGCTGAGATGGTAGGAAGCCCGAAATGCTTTCCCACACACCTCGCACAGGTGATTCCTGGAGCGGCTGTGGACTCCGAGGATATGTGTCCTCAAGGCACTTTTCCTACACAGGACTTTACCACACTCCGGACATAAACATGGCACCCGATTCTCAACATATCTCTTCTTCTTTTCCAATGTCTCCCCATTACTGATACACCCAAGGTGCCTTTTCTCTCGTACACCATCAGTCCTGGCAGTTCTTTTCCTACTTCCACCCGACACATGCTTTTGCTCAAGATTTCTCCTGTGGTACTCGGACAACATCATAACTTCTTCTCCTGTTACATTTTCTGGGAAGACCCTATCAGCCGGCACTTCCCTTGAAAACTCTAGCATTGCACTCTCCAGTTCCAGGACTTCCTTATGTGTCCTTTGCATATGATTCACAAGTCCAGCTTCACTGTCTAGGAAATCACAATGAAGGCATATGAAGACCTGCATACCGATGTCTGTTACCAGATTAGAGTTAGCGATATGAATCTGTCGGTGCCTGAGTCCAGATATGAAACGGAAGTCTCCTTCCTCGTATTCTGGCATCATCTCAGCTATGTCCTCTTCCGAATGTGGAGTCTCTTCTTCATGATCATCATCAACATCACTGAAACTGCCTTCGAAATCATCTCCTGTCTCGAGGTGTATTTGCTCCATGAAAGTATTGCTATCGTCATTTTCATCCAGATGATCAGAGTGTATAGAATCTAGAGCAGTGCTACCACCCTGTAACTCCTCAAAAGGACTGAGCCTTTCTTCAAGAGTGTCCTCTGTTACCTCTCTATTCTGTCCATCAGACTCTTCCTCTACATCCATCTCTTCTTCCAATTCCTCTATATGACCCCTAGAATTTGGAATGTTGGACAACCCATCATCCCTGCAAGGACTCTGAGAGCCGCTTTCCTCCAATTCACTTTCATTCTTATCCTTGTCAATACTGTCCATGACTCCTATCTCAGCACCGAAAGACACCTCTTCCGCTTCCATGACTTTTTCATTTCTTGATTCGACCTCGGCTTTTATGCATCCTTCAGCATCCTGATCCTGTTCCTCACTAGTTCTTTTGATCACTGCCTCGGTACCGATGATAGCATCACTCAAAATGCCCTCTCCTGCTTCAACTATTTCTGTCTCCTTCTCCACTCCAACAATCACTTCCTTCTCTGCTCCTCCAACAATGTGTGCCTTTTCTTCTCTTCCTTCATGAATTTCTGTATCCTCCTCTCCTTCACCTATTTCTATTTTCTTCTCTCCAGATCCTCCTTTCCTGCATGAGCCTTCTTCCTCATCATGTGGATCAACGTCTGCCTCTCCCTGGTCTCCATTTTTGGCCCTGGAGTATGAGTGATCAACGTGTGTTTTCTGGTCCCTGTCTGGACCTTCTAGTAGCGCAGCAGTTGCTGCAAGTGCTTCAAGGTTGTGGAAGTTTTCATAGTGATCTGTCAGGAGGATTTTTGTTGTAAAAGACTGTTTGCAAAGAAGACATTGTACCTCTGTCTGGACTTCATCTGTGGAGAATCAAAATGTGAAACATAAGTTTACAAACAAGTAAACAAGCTTTTCATGTTAAACAGGTAGTCCACTCGGAAATAATCTTGGTTTTGATAAAAGCAGAACAAATGAGAAAAACAATTCATTTAAAGTGTGGGCAATATGATTCAATTAAAAATAGGAAAGTTGTGAATTTTTGTAATTGTCATCAGTGAAACACAATTTTTAATGGGTCTACTAGGTACAAACGAGGTACTGTGGTCATTTTGTAATCCAAATTTTTCATTTTTGGCCATACACTATCCCTAAATTTCATGAAATTATGCAAAACTTTAAAAATCCATAACTTTCTTAAATTTTTGTCAGATTTTTATGAAACTTTCAGTTTTGTTAATTTTTCTCTATTTATTCAACAACTTGCAAATGGGTCAGACTTGCTTCTTAAAAAAATCTAATGAATGGACTAGACTCTACATTGGTGTCTGTCTAGGGACCCGTTTCACAAAGCCTTTTTTCAATCACAAATGACTAAAGTCAGTGACAAATCTGCTGATAACCAATCAAAAGCAAGGATCTCAGTAGACCGAAAGCTTCAGTCTCTATACCGTCGGTTGTTCCACTGAGACTACGTCTGGCTCCACTAGACCTCCGGTTATAGAGACAGAACGATCGCCTATGCCAGCCTATGTTGAAGATATCACGGCTAGATTTTAGCCGTTAGGCCCCTCCCACAAACATGAACAAACTTGCCACGGCCGTATTGTTATGCCCCCAAAATCCCCCAAAATGTCATTTTACCTCGTCCATATCCAATTTTACATTAGGCCTAGGCTATAATACATCAGTTCCACTTACTAACTTGATTGAAATAATCAGTTTAATGGTCCCTTTTAAGGAAATTATGGGTCAAAATCGACATCCATGTTGAAAATCTTGCAAGCCGTGTTAAACTCTCGCTGCCGTCAATCTCATCCCTTCTAGTCTACGCCGAAGGCAAAATGATTATGAAGGAAAAACTGTGCGCCATCTACACGTTCGTAATGGCGTTATCACAGTCTAATGGAGCCAGACGTAGTCTCAGTGGAACAACCGACGGTATAGAGACTGAAGCTTTCGGTCTAGGATCTCAGTAGCTTATAACAAAAAATGGCATTTGTCACTGATGACAAGTTTTGTGAAATGCCCCCAGGTAATAATTTTCTTCCCTGTATCCTGCCTCAACTTACGTTGCGAGTGGTGGCCGATGAACTTCAAAACATCATCAAACCAGAGATTGCAAGGCAAGCAAAGAACAATCTTGTGAGGATCATGCTTCATCTGATTATCATCGTCACTGGGTGTTGCTGTTACCATGGCAATTCTTTCTTCAGATTCCTCCATTGCAATATGATGACAGTGAGATGTTCCATCCACAACCTGTGCCGTGTCTGGGGGGCAAAAATTTCCACAGTAAAATCAGGTATTAATGGATGGTAATATTGAATTTAAAATGTGGTAAATGGGTGGAAAATTACAAGAAAAAACACTTGGAGCCTTAACTGTAGGCTTGCCCTCCGCGTAAATATTCATATATGAATGACTCACGCAATAAAACTAAAACAACAACAACACCTTTGCATTGATAGAGGAGATCAATCACCCCCCCCCCCCCCCCCCTCTCCCTCCTTTTCTTTAATTTATTAAAATAAAAACTAGGTCTAAATTTGTTTTGGTGGTTGTTGTTTACCTGACAGCTGAAGCCATTTTGTACTATTGAAGCTGTCCATATCCATTTTCCTTCAAATGTAGTACATGAACATTTTTCTAGTTTCTACCACAAACCATGTCAAGACAATGTCCATGGACTACTACTACTAGATTATATTTAGATTTATAAGTAACAGGTACATCAATTTCCCAAACAAAAATCCAAGCATATGGGACCAAGGTAAAGTTTGTCGTGATTCCCTCCTTGATAACATCGCATTTACAACGAATTGTACATTATATCTCCATTTGAATTAGTTGAATATTGTATTTCTAAAAGTTACATAAATAAAGAAAATATTACCATTCGTTCAATGTGTCCATTAGTCCATTTATTTAACTTGTTAGCTCAGTCTTCGAACTCGAAGTTTGACTTAATGTTTTCACCTGTCTCATTGCAGACAACAGATGGCGCAGGACTAAACAATTAATAACATGTTTCTCACTCAATCCCCAGATTTTCCACTCTAGATGGGAAGTTAAAAATTTCAGTACAAACTTTTACATAACATCGTATTTTGTAATGATAAACTGAATATTTTTGGATTAATGTAGTCAAATTTATGTTCCTTTTGTAGAAAAGATGTAGAAACATATCGTCATATATTCTATGAATGTACTGAAGTGTCCAGGATATGAAGTGAGTTGGGAAACAGTTTAAAAATGTTTCATTTTCTAAACTTTTATGCAATGGATTGATGTGTTGCTTGATTTCAGAGAAGATAGGAAAGATAATATATTGTTAAATTATAAATTTATTTTGGTCAAATATATATCATTTACAGTAACTGTAAAAAGCGTAGAAAGTTTGCAACTAGCAAAGAATATGTAAGACTGTAGAGAACTCAAAATAGGTTGAATATGAAAAAGCATTTAAAAAAGGACAAATTGCCAATGAGTAATATACAAAATTAGAAAAATTTACCCCTTAAAGCAGGAAGGCTATTTGTATATATATATATATATATATATATATATATATATATATATATATATATATATATATATATATATATATATATATATATATAAATTTATTATTTCGTTTAATTATTTGTTTAATTCCTACTCACACCCTCACTTTCTCATCGATCCTGAGTCCTGACACTGCATTTTTATGTAAATATAACAAATTTGTTTATTATTGGTTATGATCGAAGCAGCACCTTTACCTAATACTTTTTGTTCATATAAAAAAAATCTTTATTCAGATTGTTTAATTTATATTGAAGTAATTAATTTGCAAAGAAGATGAATGTTAGTGTAAAAATTGTTCCTTATCATAATTGTGCGAAAAGAATTTCTGTTTCGGTTTAATAAAATTTGACGGTGGACTATTAGGCTATTATTATTATTATAATAATAATATTGTATCCGAAAATATCAATATAAAGTAGTACCGTCACCTTTTCCTTCTCATTTTTTTTATATTGAAAAATCTACTCTTTTTTGTCTTCCAAATGGCAGAATTGTATCACAATTTGTATACTTGATTGAAGATGTACAATATTAGTTCGGACTTACTTATGGAAAATATTTTTTAAATATGTCTGTGTTTATAATGTATGAGACAATGTACTATGTTTTATGTTCCTCTTTATCATTTTGTATAATTATGAAAATCTGAATAAAGGCAAAAAAGTTTTTTGTTAAATTAATAAATAAATGGAGCTTGAGGGGAGGAGGCAAGGTTAATAGGAGGGGAGAAGATGAAGAAGAAGAAGAAGAAGAAGAAGAAGAAGAAGAAGAAGAAGAAGAAGAAGAAGGAGATGAAAAAGAAGAAGAAGAAGAAAAAGAAGAAGAAGAAGAAGACGACGAAGAAGAAGAAAAAGAAGAAGAAGAAGAAGAAGAAGAAGAAGATGAAAAAGAAAAAGAAGAAGAAGAAGAAGAAGAAGATGATGATGATGATGATGATGATGATGATGATGATGATGAAAAAGAAGAAGAAGAAGAAGAAGAAGAAGGAGATGAAAAAGAAGAAGAAGAAGAAGAAAAAGAAGAAGAAGAAGAAGAAGAAGACGAATTAAGAAGAAGAAGAAGAAGAAGAAGAAGAAGAAGAAGAAGAAGAAGATGAAAAAGAAAAAGAAGAAGAAGAAGAAGAAGATGATGATGATGATGATGATGATGATGATGATGAAAAAGAAGAAGGAGAAGAAGAAGAAGAAGAAGAAGAAGAAGAAGAAGAAGATGATGAAAAAGAAGATTAAGAAGAAGAAAATGGGGAAGAAGGAAAAGATGAAGAAGAAGAAGAAAGATGAAGAAGAAGAAGAAAAAGACGAATTAAGAAGAAGAAAAAGGAGAAGAAGAAGATGAAGGAGGAGGAAGGGGAAGACCGAGGATAACAAAATAATAGGAGAAGGAGAAAAGTATAGGCCTACAGGAAAATTAAAAGAGACCGTATTCTAAACTTATCGTCAGTCACTTCAGATGGACTACCACTATCGATTTTTTTTTCTTTCTTATATTGATGTACATTTATAAAGGTATTTTCCAAAGGCATTGTGGATAATGATTTTTAAAAAAAATAAGGAATAAATCACATTGGCGCTGGCATACATGTACATGTCATGATGTTTACATAATACACCAATTATTCACATATTGAAGCAAGCGACCATAAATATGTCAAAATATTATGGTATCCTTGATGGTATATGACCACAAAAAAAGACTACCCGTATATGAGGCACTGTTTGGTATTGGAACTTGTGTTAATATATTTTTATTTAAAAAAAGAGCCTAAGGCAGATTTCATTTAATGTGAATGAGTTACAGCTGATGGTTAGAGCCCATTTTGATCCGTGATCTTCAAATCCAACATGATAAGGGAGGGGGGAATGTCTCATATAATTTAATGATATCTAATTATTTATCTTCTGTATTTTGATAATTTCCCTTGGCAGCGATTTTAAAAAAATGGTATGGCCATCGCATTGGATAAAAATCTAAAGATATCAAATTTCATGACACTGTGGGCCTCATACTCACATTTTGATTTTGATAATTGTTACTTGTAAGTAATTTAAGCTTGCATGTATTTCATTCCCTGTATTTGTTATTGTTTTGTGTAATTTTGTTTTCATCATTTTACGAATATGAATAATTAGGTATCAAATATCAGTTCTGTTGTCCTGTGGAAACTGTAAGCACATAAGGCCTATTTTGACCCATTGATTAACAAAGTTTTACAGGGCCTACTTGACAATGATCGTCACCAAATACTTTCCAGAGTAGTATGAGAAGACGTCCCACGTCTCATCTAGGATACCATTAACGTGATCCTCAGTTATTTGAAGATGTGACCTCAAGCGCTACTCAACCGACCATTCTAAGGCTAAAAGTAATATTCTTGTATAAAATTAAGTCACAAGACTCACAACGTCAGGAAATTAATATAAATTACAAATCTATTTGAAACAATTATAGTAGAACAGGGGAACTATAATCAATAACATTTACGCTATATTTTACAGGCGCAAATCCAGGATTTCTTAGAGGGGGGGGGGGCAAATTTGAAAATCAATACCCCCTCCTCCCCCATCTTAAGTAAGCTTCTCAAGATACCACACCCACTTGCCATAGCACATACACGACTATACTAATCAAAACGTTGGTCAAGTACAGTAAACCCCGAGTATATACCGACGCAACCGAAACAGAAACCGAAACAGAAGTGCCACGCCTATTTTATTGATGAACATCCAGATTAAGTATAACTTATACACATAAGGCAAACATTTCTTGAAGAAAATAAGTTGCTAGCAAACGAATCGCGTTAAAAGTTAAAGCTCAATTATAATTTTATTTTAAATCAACAACAACAACAAATCAAAGGACCTATAGCTGGATTACAACAAAACAGTGTATGTCTCGGTATGTTTCATCCCCGTTTCATAATGCATGGAGCATGTGATATATTAGTCGATAACTTCAGTTAGTTGAAAAACCAAAGTCGATCACCAAAATATTTGTTGCCACTGAGCGAAATTGCAGAGGTATGACATTCTATTTCAAGTTATTTCTGTAATCTTTGATGTTAACACTTCATTAGAAGGCTTTCTTAATTTTGTAATTTGAATTTGAATTGACAATTTTTAGGCAAAACCGTGTACTTTGGGAGTTAACAAACGAGAGAGCGGTTGTTGACTTCGACCGCATAGTTTACTTCGGTCCCGTACGTGATTTTCTACGTAGGGGTCTAGTCTTAAAGAACTTTTTATGAATATAAATTATTGTCACATTGACCATGTTGACATTGTTATTGACACGGCGTGACGGCTGAATCAATACTAGGAGCATTAATATAGTTTGTGTGGAATTTAAAATGGAAATCAACTGATTTATTTTATTCCAGTCATTCCCGTATCAAAATGATTTTAGAATTAGAGTAGGGTCTAGAATATTTAGATCTAGAGCATCACATTTGAAGGAGTTTTAACAATAATTTTTACTTTTCTCCTATTTGTTTTTAAAATGAGCTGGATTGTCGTCAGACAATCTCTTACTAAAGCACACACCTACACAGATGTGTAAATCAGAGTAAACATCCTGCACCCAGCCACCCCCCCCCCCCCCCCCCCCCCAGGTGCATCTTAATGTTTATCTAGACCCTACTGACTAGATCTAGATCTATGTGAGTGTGTCATGCAGTTTTGAAGATGATTTTTATCAATTCCTATTTTGGGAGTGATTGGTCCACGAATCCACTTTTTTATTATACTTATTATTTGCTTGTCATTATACTTATTTTTTGCTTGTCATTGCAGGTTTGCATAGCATGAACCCAAAGATGAGTCTTTCCCCGCCGCAGCAGCAGCAGCAGTTCCCTGCCATGAACTCACCCCAGAGGGCAGGCGGCTCCTCCTCGCTGTCCGTTCCGAGTGGGTCCTCTAGCCGCATCAAGGCTGCCCTGAAGCCTGGCCGCTCCCTGATGGACTGGGTCCGGCTAGGCAAGCAGCAGGGTAAGAAGCTGAATGGCGTCCAGGGCCAGAAGATGGACGTCTCGGAAGAAGAGCTGGCCAAGCATAACAAGATAGATGATGGCTGGCTGGCAATCAGAGGTGAGTTCTCCTTCTGCTTCTTCTTCTTCTTCTCGTCCTCATCCTCGTCCTCCTTCTTCTTCTTCTCCTCCTTCTCCTCCTTCTCCTCCTTTTCTTCTTCTTCTCCTCCTTCTCCTCCTTCTCCTCCTTTTCTTCTTCTTCTTCTTCTTCTTCTTCTTCTTTCTTCTTCTTCTTCTTCTTCTTTTGCTTCTACATCTTATTATTCTTCTTCTTCTTCTTCTTCTTCTTCTTCTTCTTCTTCTTCTTCTTCTTCTTCTTCTTCTTCCTCCTCTTCTTCCTCTTCCTCCTCTTCCTCTTCCTCCTCTTCCTCTTCCTCCTCTTCCTCCTCTTTCTCTTCTCCCTCTTTCTCTTCTCCCTTTTCCTGCTCTTCCTTCTCCTCCTTTGCCTGCTCCTTCTCATCTCGATTTCTTCTGCCTCCTTCAATCCTGAATATTTTTTCACTTCAAACTCGCATATGGTGTGTGCATCAGAGGAAATATATTTGTAATGTGCTTGGATATTTTACAGACCTCTGGCTGGGTACAAGTGTGCAGGAAAAATAAAATCTCGTAGTAGTAGTAGTAGCGGTGTCTTGGTAGAGTTGTTTTAACTCTTTATCCACTAGGGATTTAAATCCTATGTTCAAACAATTTGATTTAGTATTTTTTACATTTTGTGTGTGTGAGAAAAGTCGACTATGGTGGTCCAGTGTTTGTTCCATAAGTCGACCAAGGCAGATAAAAAGTTGAACACTTGACTGGATGTACAAATATTGCACAGCACCAGTTTTCTTTGGCAAGGCATGAGAGGTGTTGTGGTCTATTGGATAAGTCATCAGACTGTAGATCACAAGATACAGTGTACAAATCCCAGCCTGGCACCAACTTCTTTTGTAAAGACCTTAAATCTACATTTGCTACTCTCTAGTCTCTACCCAGGTGTTAAATGGGTTTCCGGTAGGATGTGAACGTCTGTAAGATGGCGCCTGGCTGAGAATGTGCAAACATTGTCTACGGGCAATCCTAAATCCGATGCCCGGGTTAATAATAAAATGTACAAATATCTGTAAAGAACTTAGATACATTATCTACATGTACATAGCACTACAGATATGAACATAGAATATTAATATTATTATACATGTAATCTACATTGATTTATTTTATTCGTTTTATTTATTTCATTTCCATGTCGTATGTATTAAACAAAATAGAAATGACAACACAGAGCACATAACATGAAAGAGTTGTAAGACAGTGGAAATGCCACCAGCGGACGCCTGAGGATTACCTCAAAGAATTTCCATTCTGTCATGAGGTTCTCCACGTCCGCTGGTGATACGTGTACATGTGAATAGATTTAAGAAGTAACGGTAAAATAACATAACATAACAGAGTTCAAGTACATCCATCAAGCATGATAACTTTTTGATGTTGAACTTTGTGGCATGAAGAAAATAACAATCATACGGCATGTGAACAAACACAAAGCACAACAACAATGAATACATTTGCCAACGTTGATCCAGGTGTAAAGGTTCCTGTTGGCATTATTCCTTGAAATACATTTACATTGTGGACTGACTGTAGTTGCCGAAGCCAAAGCCAGGATAAAATTCCAATGCACTTTGAAAGTAGCAAATACATGTAGGGAAGTAATGCGAGGGTAATGCAATCATAATGCAATCATAATACAACTATAATATGCTATGAGATTACAATATTACATGTAGATTCAGTACGAGTCTGGCTGCACAGACTCCAATACATGCAAAATATTAAAGTCCAGGAAGGGAGTTTCAATAGTTGACATGTCAATAAAGGAGTACAAGTTTTAGACACCATGTCACATGTTTTTGTTTTTGTTTCCAAAGAATAAAAGACAAAGAAGCCAGGTGTTTTTAGTCAAGCTGAATTGAGCTTCGCAATTGTACAGTTTGTAAGTGTCAGTTAAAAGCCCTGATTCTTCGAAAAAAAATAACTACTGTATATAGTTGCAAACTAACAGAACAAAGCATACATGTAAGGCAAACAAAACAAGCATAAATAAGCGTCTTAACTGCTTGAATTGAAGACTAGCATTTAAATCTTTAAAGCTCTGTTGAAGACAGTGTATTTACATGTAATATCAAAAAGATTTATTGCTTTCTACATAGATGTTGACTTTTGAATTGTAAATTGTATTCCATAGGCATTAGTTTTGTGATATAGGTTTCTCTCTGATTTGTATTGTTGTTGAAAATAGATGGTTTAGACGATTGAATGGTTATTTTTTTTTTTAATTTTTCCCTTAGAAATAGCCGTTACTTTGCTTGTACTTTTACATCAATCCTGTAAGCTTTCAAAACACATGCAAATTGTAGATTTTATTATGTTAAATATTCGTGAGTTGCCTACAGGTACTACATGTAGCTAGGTAGAAATGTAAATGTACAATGGCTAAAGACCTACAAATGCCATGCATTGCTTGGTAGTCAACTCCAACGTTTCCCATACATTGCAAAGCATTTTAAATTGTATTGTGAAATCGTGAACATGAATTGACATTAAGTTTCATTTTTATCTGATGTTTTGTCTGAGTCAAGCTATTCTATGGCTATCAGCTTGATGTTTAGGTCCTCAAGGCGTAATGTAACAAAAGGTTGTGAAGGGTGAAAATTGCACAATCCATTGATTCATACATGTATGAGTCACATTAACCTTTTTTGCGGAGTCACTCTACTCTATTTCAGGCTTCGGATTGAGAACCAGAAGAGCTTTGAGTTACTTTGTCGTAAAACTTTATGTCTTTGTTACTACGGTACATGTAACAACTGATATTAAAAGGACTTGGTAACATTGTTCAGATGAGAGAAAATGGTGCTGGTCAAGGTAGTGACTTCAATGCTAGATGTACAATTAAAGAGTTTGAGTGAAAACTAATAATAACAATTGGGAAAAACTCATCTGATCAAATCCTTAATTCTCCGAACTATATTATTACAATTTAATTACATTTTAGGTGAATGTAAATCGTCACAACGCAATGAATTGACACTGTATACCATTCCAGACAAATAAGTGTTGAAGTATTGTAAAAGCCTGTCTTTACACTGTATGTCTTATTTTCATGAAAAAACAGTTAGGGAAAATACAAAAATGGTTGGGAGAATTTACTGTTAGAAGGTACAATGTAATGCACAGTGAAATCAAGGTGAAACCAACTCGTGAGTAGAGAGAGGTTCACGCTCCTGTGCTCAAGTCTGACATTGTTTCTATATGCAGGGTTTTACGTGTAAATAATCTTTGAAGGCTTCCATGGTAATGAGCAAGGTTTGTGGTTGCACCACGTATTCTTTGGACAGGGTTAGTTGGGCCTGAGAAAGAGATAGAGCGTGAGTGGGTCCCTTTAAGGGCCAACTAACCCTGTCGAAAGAATACATTGTACAGTGTACGTGGTGTAACCGCAAACCTCACTCAAAAGTGTATGTTATTCTTTATGCTGTTCATGAATGCTCTGACCTGGTTCACAAAGCCTTTTTTTTTTATGACAAATGACATTCAAATCAGTGACAAATCTGCTGATAACCAATCAGAAGCAAGGATTTCACTAGCTATGAACAAAAACTGTCATTTGTCACTGATGATAATTAAGTTTTGTGAAACTGCTATGTGTTTCTTTGGTTAATTGGTTCCCTTGATACATCCAATTTTATTGAGTTACACTAATCACTGTATGCCACACTCTACTACATGTACTAACCCATACGCATCGGCATCACCCAACCCCTCCACATGCATACAACAACTGTACAATGCTTGATTCTTGCCTGTAGGGATTGCTATAGAGCCCACCACTCCACAAATTGCATTAATGAATAGATGGAAGGAGTTCCAGAGCACCAATTTTATTAATGGAGCTCTAAAATATATCTCTGTGAAACAGGGCTTTCATACTACCATCCCAATTGGCTGCATTTCCCTTTTTTCAGGTTTACCTTGACATTTTGCTTTGATTGTGTAAAAAGATAGGAGAGACTTGGTTTGTGGCTGCATAATATCTTAACCTTTACAACATGTACTTGTACATGTACATGTAGCTTAGCTTAATACCGGTAGATATCATTTCTTAATCCTAAAAAATTATAAGTTTGTCTTTTTTAATTTTATTTGATTGCTTTTTTTGTATTTGTATTTGAGCATGTGTGTGTGTTTTGAAATATGAAATAAGAAGCATGTTTGAATGAACCTGTAAATCAGCTGTTTAAACCTAATAAAAGGAATATTCCAGATACAGTGTAGATATATGTAGACAAAGCAAACATCATAAAAAGCCATATATATTTTGCTCTTCATCTACAAATCAAAGAGTTAGAGATTAGTAATACTGTATTTTGGTTACCTTAGCTGTGAATCTTTGTCAAGTACATGTCCCCTGTGTATATATCTTAAACATATTTGCTATTAAATTGCCTATGCTGTACATGTAATCTTTCTTATGTACAGCACAATCATATTTGAATTTCAGATTTGACTATTGTGTTTTTCTTCCGCTCATATTTCAACATGGACAGAGTCTAATCCTACTCCTAGTACTACAGATTGGAAAATTGCCCAGAATTGAGGCACTTGTGGATATTTGCCCCCTTGTCAATATTTGTACAGTTGTCCACCTTTTGTGAATTTGCAAAGAGGTGTTTATTTTATTGGGTGAATCATTCCTTCCTTTTTGATAAAATGTAGATAAAGAGCAGTCTCCGGAGTATTTCTTAATTTTATGTTTTATATCTTTTCAAGATTGCTGTGTCATATATTCATGTTGCCATTTCATTCCTGATAGAGGACAAGTTTACAAATGCTGCTGTTCAAGTTTATTGAAGTTCTTTTTAGAGGGCATCGATTAGAAAAGAATGTCATGGGGAAAAATTATGAAGTAATCCCAAAAGCAAACAAGATAGAGACAAATTTAGGGTCACCCGGAAAGAAAAAAGTCAGATGTTATGAAATTCACTTTGTACTTTGAACATATTCACAACATTATATACACTGCATTCGTGCTAAAAATACACGGGAACTGAAAGCAAATTCAAGTAACTTTCAAAAGCTTTAAAAGTGCTCTAGTGAAAAACAAATTTATTAAATATCCCTTTGAGAAAATTGCACAGTATATACATGTACAATATCAAATCCTAAAAGAGCTGTCGTAAAAATAGAAAAGTATTTTTTACACTGCACTGTATGCTCTGGCGATGCCAAATTGTTCTGAACTGAAGTATGGACGAAACAATACCTCACCTTAACCCTAAGGCCTATAAGCCAATCACCCTGGCTCTTCCCCCTCTCTTACTTGTTGGCAGCATAAAGCTGTGAGCAAAAGTGAGCAAAATCAATGTCGCTGAGGCAAAGTTACTGTCACTAGACACTCTGACAATACTTGTGTACATGTACATGTATCCTCTATACCAGTAGTACAAATGTACACACAACCATTGATTTAGAGATTTGTTACATAACACAGCAAGAAAAGTCTACACCAGCTCCTCTATTGTCTGGTAACAGCATGGGAAAATGTTAAGGTCTATTTTTAGACATGACAACACACTGTGTTAAAGTCCAAGTCAACTTTTGTATTCATGAGCACTGGAACAACAGGCTAGTATTTTTTTACGATTTTGCGGTGGAACAGAAGGGAGAACTGTACGTGAAGGCTCTTGACTCTTCGAGCCTTGCTCATGCTTGCTTGCTTGCACCCTGGGACAAGGTGTTTTGTGATCTAGTTTTGCTTGGTACAGAAAGCCATTGATGGTACTTTATTTTGTATTTTACTAAAGGGACTTGGTAACATTGTTCAGATGAGAGAAAATGGTGCTGTTAAAGGTAATGACTTCAATGCTAGGTGTACAATTAAAGATAATCTGAAAGTTTGAGTGAAAACGGACCATTATTAATGATAAAAATTAAGGAAAAATGACCTGATCAATTCCATAATCCTCCCAACTATATTATTACAATTTAATTACATTTTAAGTGAATGTAAATTGTCACAAAGCAATGAATTGGCTCTTTAAAAGCCTGTCTTATTTTTTAAATGGAAAAAAAAACTGTTGGGAAAATTCAAAAATGGTTGGGAGACTTTGAGTTTTGAGAATTTGTTAAAGTATTTTTTGCATGTCTGAGGGTACAAGTACAGTAAAAGGAATAGCATTTTTTTCATCAACCTTCAACAAAGTTACCGAGTAAGGAGTATTTGTGGTTGATGTAGACATTTGATGTTGCCGTAATCTGTGATAATTTTCAAAGCAGGTAATAATTCATTCAAATTCTTATTGCAAGGTACTGCGTCCAGATCAGACCGTTTTTCACTCTGTGGTGTCATAACACAACAAATGTTCAGAATTATGATCCCTATTTTGTTTTCCGAGCTTCTGGAAAGTGGAAAGGGAAATTTGTGTTTCAGAATTATGAACATTTGGGAAAATGAGTCCCTCCTTTTTCATCTCACAGAGGAGTTTCACAGTCGAATAATACTTTAATTCTTTGACCTTTTCTAACCTTTGACCTCTGACAGGTCAAGTGTACAATGTGACCCCATACATGGAGTATCACCCAGGTGGTGCAGAGGAGTTAATGAAAGGACTTGGCATAGATGCAACAGATCTCTTTAATGAGGTAATTATTGATGCAAGCTCATATCAGTGAAATTACATACATAATTTATAATGCACATACAGGTACATATTTTATGCACATACAGTACATCATTTATGTTCATACATAATCTGTACATGTTCAGGTGGTGATCATTCGACACTGATCAGAAGATACATGTAATCTATTATGTATTATGATTGCAAATCCCTCAGGGAGCACAGTATAAATACTAATGAGGCTACCCTAGGTAAACAATACATTGTATTATATTATCAATATAACTTTTAATATTACTATTATTCTTATAATTATTATAATTATTGTACTATTATTGCTATTATTATTATTATTGTTGATATTATCATCATTTAGTGAATTTTGTTAGATTTCTTTTGGCTGGTTACCTTTTTAACGTTGAAAATCAATTTTGGTTTTACTTAACTTTGTACTTTCAAATGTCATTTAACATTTCCGCACCCCCCCCTTATTTCTCTACCTCGCTCCTCCCCCCCCCCCCCTTCTCTCTCTCTCTCTATCTTTTTCTCACAGGTGCATAGATGGGTGAATGTAGAGTCTATGCTAGAGAAGTGTCACATTGGACCCCTGCAGAAAGGAGACCCCTTGGCATTCTTCAAAGTACCAGGTTAGTCAATGCAGGACTCACCTATAAGAGCAAAGAGCACAATCCCCCCCCCCCCCCCCCCCCACAAAAAAAAAAAAAAAAAGAAAGAAACTCAACCCAAGACCCCCAAATTTCAGATCTTTTACAGGGACCCAATGCATAAAACCCTGCAAAGACATCTCCAAACCTTATGTTTAAAAAAAGCTAATTTGGAGCCCTGGGCAAATTGATCCATATAAAAGTTGTCACTAAAAGACAAGTGCACACATTATTTGGGACTTGGGAACTACATGTACACAATGAACATTTTATTCATTACAGACCATTTAGCCTGGCTTCAGGCACAGTGAGGTTTATTCCTTCTTAGTGAAAAATAAATGTACATGTAAGTGCAAACATGGAGAATTGAAATCCACTGCATGACATCTTTTTGCAATAATTGGATAGAGAGAGAGAGAGAGAGAGAGAGAGAGAGAGAGATAGTGGTGTAGAAGAGAGAAAGGAAATAAGAGAGGCACAGCAAGAGCAAGAGAGAATAAAGGGGAAGGGAAAGAGAGGGCACATTTCTTGACATATAAAGTAATAACATACATGTAAGTCCTTGGAAAATTTGTCATATTATCCATAATGATACAAGTAGGTATATCACAGAGAGAAGGAGAGAAAGAGAGAGGGGAGATGGCAATAGAGAGAGAGGAAGTGCAAGAGAGAAAAGAGGGGAATAGGATAGAGAGAGTAGTGAGTAGAAGAGAAGGAGAGGGCACAGTTTTTGACAAAGTAAAGTAATGACATCGTGTAAGTCCTTGGAAAATTTGTCATATTTTTTAATGATACAAGTATTTATATCAGAGAGAGAGAGAAGGGGGAAAAGGAGAGAGGGAGAGAGAGAGGGGAGAGCAAGAGCAAGAGCAAGAGAGAACAGAGCAAAAGCAAGAGAGAGAAGAGGTGATGAGAATGGAGAGAGGAGTGAGTAGAAGAGAAAGAGAGGGCACAATTCTTGACATATAAAGTAACCGTGTAAGTCCTTTGAAAATATGTCATTTTATTTCTAACTACACTGTATATCTCATGGAGTTTGCAATTGCATGGACATATCTTGTTTTATATCTACATGTATAACTTGCATTCCATTTCCAGTGCATTGAATCTGAAAGAAAATTTAGACAATCTGTGATGTACGTATATTGTCAGTGCTACAAATTGGCAATGACCATTATTAATAAAAGCTGTCTGATCAGAATCTATGACAGAGGTGCAGCCTTTTGTGACAAATTCTGCCGTAGGTATGCCACTATTCTATAGAAGCTATTTCCCAGCTGCAAAACAAATTCTGTGCACTATTACAAGCAGACCAACAATTCTTTGCAAAGCAATGCATAGTTTAATAAACTTCAAAAAACATGTTAATCTGCTTGCCTGTACAATACAAGAATACATGGGGTTGAAGTTAGGGCAATCTTACACAAAGACCCATATTTACAAAGCTGTATTTTGAGGTGAAATACAGCTTTTCCTTTCAGACATCTATTCAAGTATTTTGATTCTACATGTAGCAGACCCCTTTGTAGTCATGCATGAGTGAAAATCTAACAGTTAATTTGTCCAGACGGAAGTGAAATGCTCCATCTCGTTTCTCATAATTTTGTGGGCAATTTGTATGTATTGTAATGTTAATGCTTAGCTCAATGCCCGGGGGGGGGGGGGGTACTCACATATTAAGCAATACAAATACAAAATTTCACACACAAATCCCTTAACATGGGTCTATTTTTTCTAAAATTGTGAAAAATGGGCCTTTATTCTGAGAAAAATCCCCAAAATGACCTTTAAAAGGGGGTAGGGGTTTTGTGACTTGAGCTGCACACCCCCATCCAAACCAATCTGAGGTGAAATATTTGGGTGAAAGTACTTGCAGTTTAAAGATTTGTCAGTGGGGCTTAGAATAGAAGGGGAAATTTGTTTTAACAAATGGAGGTAAATTATCAACATTTTATAGTGAGAGAAAAGCAAGGGTTCATTTCAATGAGAATAATTACAAGGTAAGAATAATCTTAGAATTTTGTGGGATAATTTCAACAGAAGTAATTACCGGTAAATAGAATTTCTGTACGATTGCCACTATCCATACAATATTGCTTTCCATTGACTTTTGGACTGATTTGTTTTTCAAAAGTTGATCAGCTTCGGAGTGTTTGTCAGTCTCCCTTTTTTTCCTACAAATCACTTGTAAAAGCCTGGGGCAAATGTCTGATCCCCCTTTATTCCTGATTCTCATCTCAACCTTTCACACACATATGTTTTAAGCATATTTCCATAACAACTAGAGTCCCCAGGTGCAACTATGTAAGAAAACAATAATGACACGCACATTATACATCTGTGTGAAGGATACTTTTTAAAAACGCATTAAGGCACAATTTATAGATTAATAAAATATGAAGGCCTTGGCCTGTTTCTTGCCTCGTTGTTAATTAGAACATGGAATCATTCATGGACGAAGAAGCTCATTGTTGCTTTGTTCAACTGAGTGATGTTTGCAATTTATGATGAAAAGAGGGTCATTCAGTTGGATGTGCTCTGTGAATTTTGGAGCGCAGAACTGTGAACCTTTGATGGAAATAGAATTTTGGTCATGTATGATTTTACGGTTAAGTGATTGAAATGAACAAGAAATTGGAAGCATCAATGAAGTTGGTTTGAATTAAAGGAAAAGCAGAAGAAATGTTATTGTGGTGTTTCAAGAATTATTTGTGGCACAAACTGTTGTGGACACTGGCACCCTTCAAAATTCGGAAATGCACTGATAGAACCATTTTCTGCATTTCGACAAAGTTATTACGGTAGTTCAGATGATTTTTTAAACAATTAAAAAAAGAAATCCCTGAAAGCATTATTTAAAGCCTGTCTGCACTAGTTTGGCCAGGGGGGAATTATACCTGCCTGCAAGGTCACTGACAGGTGGTTATCTCATCAAATCAACTCTCAATTAACATAAAAAGGGGATCATGGGGGACCAACAGGCACCGATTAGGCATTGTTTGCTATATAGAGGGCGCATGTAGCCATAACTAGTGCAGTTGGGCTTTAAACCAACCTAATATCAGGGTGGACTTCCCTTTTGAGGGCATACAATGATTGATCTAATAGTTGTGTGAACCTTTTGCTGTGGGCTGTTGGTCTCATGTGGGCTTGATCTCCCACTTTATCATTATTTTTTTATTTTCAAAATCTTTCTTTCAGACAAGAAATCGTCGCCTTCGAAGATGGAGCAGGCGGGCAGCTATACCATCAAATGGCCAGACACGGTGGAGAAAATTCCATGGTATATGTGTAAGCTAAGAGGCAGAGACAACAAAGTCAGAGCCAAGTAAGTCATTCGTCTCTAGGCCTGTCCTCATCAGCTCAAGTTTAAACATGTGATTAAGTGCTTGTTATAAATATTTATGTACAATGTTATCCATGATTTTGTATCTGATTAAAGATATATTTTTTAACAACAACAATAACAAAAAAGCTTGAGTTTGCCAAATAACCCGCTATTTTCAGACTCTGGATATTATTCAGAAGTTAGAGATCGCGTCTTCACCAGACTGACACGCTCATCACAAACTAGCTCGGACTGGTGCAAATTAGCCTGCTATTTCCCAAATAGCGGGATATTTGGAAACAAGACCAAGACTTCTCTGGATATTATCTTGACCCAATATTCCGCTAATTGCAACTGCGGGCTGATGAAGACACAAATTAACGGGTTAATTTGGGATTGGGATAGTTAAAATAGCGGGTTATTTGGCAAACTCGAGCTGATGAGGACAGGCCTTCTGTTATCCTCATTATCGATTTGATTTGGTCGAGACACGGTTTCCCACGGCCAAGGGAAAACCTGGTAAGTCATTGAGAAATAAATTCTTCAGGAAGGTCATGAACAATGAGAAAAAATTTATCCCAAAGTCACAGAAAGTCTTGGAAACTGATTGTGGGTGTGGTGTGGGCCTTGTGTAGCTATGGTAGCCTTCCAGTTTGAACTGACAATGGGCGTGGTATTTTTATGCTGCAACCAACACATACCAAAATGGTACTTACATCTGGTCGTGGACTCAGGAGGCAAAAATGGGTCATGGAAAGTCAAAGAGAGTCATGGAATTTGGTTCTCAAATTTCTGTGGGAACCCTGTTTAGAGTAGTTCACTCTTCCCCTTTAATATGGGACGCTTTCAAGAATTGTTGGACTAAAATTTAAAGCAACCTAAATGTAATGTAGCCCCCCCTTAAATCATCTAGACATGGTTTAAAGGGGAAGTCCATGCTGATATTAAATTGGTTTTAATAATAAAAGCAGAACCATGAGAGGAACAGGTCAGTGAAAGTTTGAGCAAAATTCAACGAAGAATTTAAAGAAAGTTATGAATTTTTGAAGTGGCAATCAATCAAGAGCTGTGCCACCAGGGGCCCGTTTCACAAAGCCTTTTTTCAATGACAAATGACAAAAATCAGTGACTAATCTGTTGATAAGCAATCAGAAGCAAGGATTTCAGTAGCTTATAACAAAAACTGTCATTTGTCACTGATGACAAGTTTTATGAAACGCCCCCCCCCCCCCAGTACTATTGCATTTCAGTTGTGAAAGGCGCCACTCATGTACAATGTATGTGTATGGTTGTTCACACTGGTTATGTAACTAACATTTTTTCTCACTTTCCCTTTTTTTTCAGACATGACTGGTATCAAATGGGCGATCAGGTGGTCGTATCAATTTATGTAAAGTGTCATGTAAGTACAGCCTATTGAAATATTTACATTCAATAATACAGTCAAACCTGTCTATAGAGACCGCCCAAGGGAAACACAAGAAGTGGTCTTTGTAGACAGGTTCCTTCAGTACATGTTTCAATAAGAAACCGTTTTAAAGGGAAACAAAAAAATGTGGTCTTTGTAGACAGGTGGTCGCTAAAGCAGATTTGACTGTAATATTAATTGATAATTATAATAATACAAATAATTGGTTTAACCAGGGAGGCCCCGTCAGCATCAATGCTATTCTTCCTGAGGGGCCTGCGATTATTATTACCCCATCAGCTGCCGGGTACCCATTTAGTTCACCTGGGTGGAGAGTGGGAAATGTGGATTAATGTCTTCCCAAAAGACGTTAGTGCCGGGCTGAGACTCGAAACCTCGACTTTTAGATTGAGATTCAATTGAATGAATGGCTATACCATGACACCTCCACAATTCTTCTTCAGGGGTGTACTACTTATTCAAAGAATTGTCTGGAAGCATATATCGAGGGGTCAGTGACCGAAAGATGTAACTCCATTTTGGACAGTTTGAGAAAAAGTGGTTTATGTGTCACTGAGCACTTGGGCCTTAAGGAGTTAAGTCTGTGTTTCACTAGCCATTGAATTCAATGGGGTGTTGGATGGAGGTAAGTCTTTGTGTTTCCTGGAAAGCCCATATTTTTCTCAACATTTTAATACTCATTTTGGCAAAATATGGAGTTATGTCTTTGTGTCACTAAACCCTTGATGTCATGTTATGACATAACATTCCATATGCCCTTCCAAAGGGGTTTGCATATCACACTAGCCATAGAGAGTCAAGTGAATGGGCTATTTATACCACTCCAAAACGTTTCAGTTTCCCAATACAAAGCACTGCATAATAAGAATTGAAAAACATGTGTCACAATATAAAAACAGAATGGTATATGGTTACAGTATCAAAGTTTATCTTTTTTTAAGAATTAAAAAACCCATAATACTGGATAATTATGTATACTTTCTATTTCACAACTTTAAACCATATCAAATGTATTATATTATTGAATGTTGAATTGTTTATCTGAATTCCTGTCATAATTACTGTTCTGTTGGAAATGAAAAATAAAACTGAAACTGAAAGTAGATCTAAAGTAGATCAGTAGAAAAAAAGAAATTGAAAGCACACAATGTGTGCTATTCCCAAAACAATGGAATTTTGATATAAATATAGTGATTAATATAATATCATTATTTTTATCATTTGGCAAGTCTTTCTTCAACCCACAATACTGAAAATAGTCTTCTGTCAACTTTTTTGAAGCCTATATGATTAAAAAAAATAATGATCTTGTGAGCTTTCACTTTTTCTTTAAAATGGCATTTTATGTTGTATTAGCACTGTTTGGATGTTCTGAATGACTTTAATCTCTTACACATGTAATGGAGCTATTTCTTTATCCATTCCAGTACTTCACCACGGACTATGTGATAGTGGATCTGAAAGAAAAGACCCTGAAAGTCACTCTCTACCTTGACAGCCAGTACTTCACACTCCATCTTGGTAAGCCCAAATTTAATTTTTCATACTCCATCTTGCTTCCCCCAAATAGAGAATGATACTTGTACATTTGGTCAGTGTATGGTTGTGCAACAAATACTTTGTCCTCCATCTTGGTAAGCCCAAATGAAATTCTTCATACTCCATCTTGCTTCCCCCAAATAGAGAATGATACCTTTGGTTCGTGTATAGTTGTGCAACAAATACTTTGTCCTCCATCTTGGTAAGCCCAAATGAAATTCTTTATACTCCATCTTGCTTCCCCCAAATAGAGAATGATACCTTTGGTTCGTGTATAGTTGTGCAACAAATACTTTGTCCTCCATCTTGGTAAGCCCAAATGAAATTCTTCATACTCAATCTTGCTTCCCCCAAATAGAGAATGATACATTTGGTTAGTGTACAGTTGTGCAATAATACTTCGTCCTCCAGCTTGGCAAACCCAAGTGGAGAATGATATCAACCCCTTTTGTATAAACTCACTCTATATTTAGAGTACGGTAATCATTCTATGCTTACAGTACTCAGTAATTCATATTCCATCTTAGTTTAAACAGAGAGGGTACGTGTTAAGTAAAAAATTGAATGGTGTTTCTCATACCCTCTACTTTCTGTACGTTTTGATATTCTGTCATGAATATGATTTGTTTTCAAAGATGCATGAACTTTAATCAATTTTTATCAAAACGTTTCTCATTGTACACAGAGCTTCCAGAGGAGGTGCACCCAAACATAAAAGGTATGAAGGATATTTATTTTTGAAAGCATTTGACAAACAGAAACACTTGTACTTTACAAGTTGCTATGTATTTTTTTTATTTTTATGCCTCCGCCACCGAAGGTGGTGCCGGAGGCATCATGTTTTCGGGTTGTCCGTCCATACGTCCGTACGTCCATACGTCCGTCCCGTTTGACCGTTATCACAATATCTCAAGAACCATTTAAGATTTAAACTTAAGACTCAGGAATAGTATTTATCACCATAGGAAGACGATCTGATTAGATTTTGGAGTACGTAGGTCAAAGGTCACAGGTCACAGAGGTCAACTTATGACATTCCTTGTATTGAGTTTGTTATCATAATATCTCAAGAACCACTGGAGATTTAAACTTCAAACTTAATGATAGTGTGTATCACCATAGGAAGACAATCTGATTAGATTTTGGAGCACGTAGGTCAAAGGTCAAGGGTCACAGAGGTCAACTTATTAAATTCCATACGTTGAGATCGTTATCGCAATATCTCAAGAACCACTGGAGAATTTTCACTTCAAACTTAATGATAGTATGTATCACCATATCATAATATCTCAAGAACCACTGGAGATTTAAACTTCAAACTTAATGATAGTGTGTATCACCATAGGAAGACAATCTGATTAGATTTTGGAGCACGTAGGTCAAAGGTCAAGGGTCACAGAGGTCAACTTATGAAATTCCATACATTGAGATTGTTATCATGATATCTCAAGAACCACGGGAGATTTAAACTCCAAACTTGTTTAAATTGCTCTATGGCGGAGGCATCATTTTCGACTGCGCGCAATCAAAATTCCATCTAGTTTTTTTTTAATTGGCTAGTTTCCCCACAATGAATGTACATACATGCCATTAGATGGATCCTGACCCCCACATCCCTTTAAAAGGGGCGTAGTGGCAAATATTGAAAAATTTGAGTTATCACAACTTTAGGGCCGAAATGGTAAGGGCCGGGGTGGTTCAGCATTTTGGAGGAAAATATTATTTTTTTTAATTGGCTAGTTTCCCCATAATGAATATACATACATGCGATTAGATGGATCCTGACCCCCATATCCCTTTTACAGGGGGGTAGGGCAAATATTGTAAAAATTTGAATTATCACAACTTTTCGGGCCGAAGTTGTAAGGGCCGGTGTGGTTCAGCATTTTGGAGGAAAATATTATTTTTTTTAAATTGGCTAGTTTCCCGACAGTGAATGTACATACATGCCATTACATGGATCCTGACCCCCATATCCCTTTGAAAGGGGCGTAGTGGCAAATATTGTAAAAATTTGAATTATCACAACATTCGGGCCGAAATTGTAAGGGCCGTGGTTCAGCATTTTGGAGGAAAAAATTACATTTTTTAAATAGGCTAGTTTCCCCACAATGAATGTATATACATGCCATTAGATGAATCCTGAGCCCCATATCCCTTTGACAGGGGGGTAGGGGCAAATATTGAAAAATTTGAATTATCACAACTTTCGGGCCGAAATGGTAAGGGCCGGGGTGGTTCAGCATTTTGGAAGAAAATATTGTGTTTTTTTAATAGGCTAGTTTCCCCACATTGAATGTATATACATGCCATTAGATGGATCCTGACCCCCATATCCCTTTGACAGGGGGGTAGGGCAAATATTGTAAAAATTTGAATTATCACAACTTTTCGGGCCGAAGTTGTAAGGGCCGGTGTGGTTCAGCATTTTGGAGGAAAATATTAATTTTTTAAATTGGCTAGTTTCCCCATAATGAATGTCCGATTAGATGGATCCTGAACCCTATATCCCTTTGACAGGGGGCTAGGGGCAAATATTGAAAAATTTGAGTTATCACAACTTTTACAGTTTCCCCATAATGAATATACATACATGCGATTAGATGGATCCTGACCCCCATATCCCTTTTACAGGGGGGTAGGGCAAATATTGTAAAAATTTGAATTATCACAACTTTTCGGGCCGAAGTTGTAAGGGCCGGTGTGGTTCAGCATTTTGGAGGAAAATATTATATTTTTTTAATAGGCTAGTTTCCCCATAATGAATGTATATACATGCCATTAGATGGATTCTGACCCCCATATCCCTTTGAAAGGGGCGTAGTAGCAAATATTGAAAAATTTGAATTATCTCAACTTTCGGGCCGAAATTGTAAGGGCCGGGGTGGTTCAGCATTTTGGAGGAAAATATTAATTTTTTTTCATTGGCTAATTTCCCCATAATGAATATACATACATGCGATTAGATGGATCCTGAACCCTATATCCCTTTGAAAGGGGCATAGGGGCAAATATTGTAAAAATTTGAATTATCACAACTTTCGGGCCAAAATTCTAAGGGCCGGGGTGGTTCAGCATTTTGGAGGAAAATATTTTTTTTTTTAATTGGCTAGTTTCCCCATAATGAATGTATATACATCCGATTAGATGGATCCTGAACCCTATATCCCTTTGAAAGGGGGCTAGGGGCAAATATTGAAAAATTTGAGTTATCACAACTTTTTGGCCGAAATTCTAAGGGCCGGGGTGGTTCAGCATTTTGGAGGAAAATATTATTATTTTTTAATTGGCTAGTTTCCCCATAATGAATGTATATACGTGCCATTAGATGGATCCTGACCCCCATATCCCTTTGACAGGGGGGTAGGGCAAATATTGTAAAAATTTGAATTATCACAACTTTTCGGGCCGAAATGGTAAGGGCCGTGGTGGTTCAGCATTTTGGAGGAAAATATTATATTTTTTTGATAGGCTAGTTTCCCCATAATGAATGTATATACATGCCATTAGATGGATTCTGACCCCCATATCCCTTTGAATGGGGCGTAGTAGCAAATATTGAAAAATTTGAGTTATCACAACTTTCGGGCCGAAATTGTAAGGGCCGGGGTGGTTCAGCATTTTGGAGGAAAATATTATATTTTTTTGATAGGCTAGTTTCCCCATAATGAATGTATATACATGCCGTTAGATGGATTCTGATCTCCATATCCCTTTGAATGGGGCGTAGTAGCAAATATTGAAAAATTTGAGTTATCACATCTTTCGGGCCGAAATTGTAAGGGCAGGGGTGGTTCAGCATTTTGGAGGAAAATATTATTTTTTTTAATTGGCTAGTTTTCCCATAATGAATATACATACATGCGATTAGATGGATCCTGAACCCTATATCCCTTTGAAAGGGGCATAGGGGCAAATATTGTAAAAATTTGAATTATCACAACTTTCGGGCCGAAATTCTAAGGGCCGGGGTGGTTCAGCATTTTGGAGGAAAATATTTTTTTTTTTAATTGGCTAGTTTCCCCATAATGAATGTATATACATCTGATTAGATGGATCCTGAACCCTATATCCCTTTGAAAGGGGCATAGGGGCAAATATTGTAAAAATTTGAATTATCACAACTTTCGGGCCGAAATTCTAAGGGCCGGGGTGGTTCAGCATTTTGGAGGAAAAAATTATATTTTTTGAAAAGGCTAGTTTCCCCACAATGAATGTACATACATGCCATTAGATGGATCCTGACCCCCACATCCCTTTGAAAGGGGCGTAGGGGCAAATATTGTAAAAATTTGAATTATCACACCTTTCGGGCCGACATAGTAAGGGCCGGGGTGGTTCAGCATTTTGGAGGAAAATATTATATTTTTTTAATTGGCTAGTTTCCCCATAATGAATGTATATACATCCGATTAGATGGATCCTGAACCCTATATCCCTTTGAAAGGGGGCTAGGGGCAAATATTGAAAAATTTGAGTTATCACAACTTTTGGCCGAAATTCTAAGGGCCGGGGTGGTTCAGCATTTTGGAGGAAAATATTATTTTTTTTTTAATTGGCTAGTTTCCCCATAATGAATGTATATACGTGCCATTAGATGGATCCTGACCCCCATATCCCTTTGACAGGGGGGTAGGGCAAATATTGTAAAAATTTGAATTATCACAACTTTTCGGGCCGAAATGGTAAGGGCCGGGGTGGATCAGCATTTTGGAGGAAAATATTATATTTTTTTGATAGGCTAGTTTCCCCATAATGAATGTATATACATGCCATTAGATGGATTCTGACCCCCATATCCCTTTGAATGGGGCGTAGTAGCAAATATTGAAAAATTTGAGTTATCACAACTTTCGGGCCGAAATTGTAAGGGCCGGGGTGGTTCAGCATTTTGGAGGAAAATATTATATTTTTTTGATAGGCTAGTTTCCCCATAATGAATGTATATACATGCCATTAGATGGATTCTGACCTCCATATCCCTTTGAATGGGGCGTAGTAGCAAATATTGAAAAATTTGAGTTATCACAACTTTCGGGCCGAAATGGTAAGGGCAGGGGTGGTTCAGCATTTTGGAGGAAAATATTAATTTTTTTTAATTGGCTAGTTTTCCCATAATGAATATACATACATGCGATTAGATGGATCCTGAACCCTATATCCCTTTGAAAGGGGCATAGGGGCAAATATTGTAAAAATTTGAATTATCACAACTTTCGGGCCGAAATTCTAAGGGCCGGGGTGGTTCAGCATTTTGGAGGAAAATATTTTTTTTTTTAATTGGCTAGTTTCCCCATAATGAATGTATATACATCTGATTAGATGGATCCTGAACCCTATATCCCTTTGAAAGGGGCATAGGGGCAAATATTGTAAAAATTTGAATTATCACAACTTTCGGGCCGAAATTCTAAGGGCCGGGGTGGTTCAGCATTTTGGAGGAAAATATTATATTTTTTGAAAAGGCTAGTTTCCCCACAATGAATGTACATACATGCCATTAGATGGATCCTGACCCCCACATCCCTTTGAAAGGGGCGTAGGGGCAAATATTGTAAAAATTTGAATTATCACACCTTTCGGGCCGACATAGTAAGGGCCGGGGTGGTTCAGCATTTTGGAGGAAAATATTATATTTTTTTAATTGGCTAGTTTCCCCATAATGAATGTATATACATCCGATTAGATGGATCCTGAACCCTATATCCCTTTGAAAGGGGGCTAGGGGCAAATATTGAAAAATTTGAGTTATCACAACTTTTTGGCCGAAATTCTAAGGTTCAGCATTTTGGAGGAAAATATTTTTTTTTTTTAATTGGCTAGTTTCCCCATAATGAATGTATATACGTGCCATTAGATGGATCCTGACCCCCATATCCCTTTGACAGGGGGGTAGGGCAAATATTGTAAAAATTTGAATTATCACAACTTTTCGGGCCGAAATGGTAAGGGCCGGGGTGGTTCAGCATTTTGGAGGAAAATATTATATTTTTTTGATAGGCTAGTTTCCCCATAATGAATGTATATACATGCCATTAGATGGATTCTGACCCCCATATCCCTTTGAATGGGGCGTAGTAGCAAATATTGAAAAATTTGAGTTATCACAACTTTCGGGCCGAAATTGTAAGGGCCGGGGTGGTTCAGCATTTTGGAGGAAAATATTATATTTTTTTGATAGGCTAGTTTCCCCATAATGAATGTATATACATGCCATTAGATGGATTCTGACCTCCATATCCCTTTGAATGGGGCGTAGTAGCAAATATTGAAAAATTTGAGTTATCACAACTTTCGGGCCGAAATGGTAAGGGCCGGGGTGGTTCAGCATTTTGGAGGAAAATATTATATTTTTTTAATTGGCTAGTTTCCCCATAATGAATGTATATACATGCCATTAGATGGATTCTGACCCCCATATCCCTTTGAAAGGGGCGTAGTAGCAAATATTGAAAAATTTGAATTATCACAACTTTTGGGCCGAAATTGTAAGGGCCGGGGTGGTTTAGCATTTTGGAGGAAAATATTATATTTTTTTAATTGGCTAGTTTCCCCATAATGAATGTATATACATGCCATTAGATGGATTCTGACCCCCATATCCCTTTGAAACGGGCGTAGTAGCAAATATTGAAAAATTTGAATTATCACAACTTTCGGGCCGAAATAGTAAGGGCCGGGGTGGTTCAGCATTTTGGAGGAAAATATTATATTTTTTTGATAGGCTAGTTTCCCCATAATGAATGTATATACATGCCATTAGATGGATTCTGACCCCCATATCCCTTTGAATGGGGCGTAGTAGCAAATATTGAAAAATTTGAGTTATCACAACTTTCGGGCCGAAATTGTAAGGGCCGGGGTGGTTCAGCATTTTGGAGGAAAATATTATATTTTTTTGATAGGCTAGTTTCCCCATAATGAATGTATATACATGCCGTTAGATGGATTCTGATCTCCATATCCCTTTGAATGGGGCGTAGTAGCAAATATTGAAAAATTTGAGTTATCACAACTTTCGGGCCGAAATGGAAAGGGCCGGGGTGGTTCAGCATTTTGGAGGAAAATATTATATTTTTTTAATTGGCTAGTTTCCCCATAATGAATGTATATACATGCCATTAGATGGATTCTGACCCCCATATCCCTTTGAAAGGGGCGTAGTAGCAAATATTGAAAAATTTGAATTATCACAACTTTCGGGCCGAAATTGTAAGGGCCGGGGTGGTTCAGCATTTTGGAGGAAAATATTATATTTTTTTAATTGGCTAGTTTCCCCATAATGAATGTATATACATGCCATTAGATGGATTCTGACCCCCATATCCCTTTGAAAGGGGCGTAGTAGCAAATATTGAAAAATTTGAATTATCACAACTTTCGGGCCGAAATTGTAAGGGCAGGGGTGGTTCAGCATTTTGGAGGAAAATATTAATTTTTTTTAATTGGCTAGTTTTCCCATAATGAATATACATACATGCGATTAGATGGATCCTGAACCCTATATCCCTTTGAAAGGGGCATAGGGGCAAATATTGTAAAAATTTGAATTATCACAACTTTCGGGCCGAAATTCTAAGGGCCGGGGTGGTTCAGCATTTTGGAGGAAAATATTTTTTTTTTTAATTGGCTAGTTTCCCCATAATGAATGTATATACATCTGATTAGATGGATCCTGAACCCTATATCCCTTTGAAAGGGGCATAGGGGCAAATATTGTAAAAATTTGAATTATCACAACTTTCGGGCCGAAATTCTAAGGGCCGGGGTGGTTCAGCATTTTGGAGGAAAAAATTATATTTTTTGAAAAGGCTAGTTTCCCCACAATGAATGTACATACATGCCATTAGATGGATCCTGACCCCCACATCCCTTTGAAAGGGGCGTAGGGGCAAATATTGTAAAAATTTGAATTATCACACCTTTCGGGCCGACATAGTAAGGGCCGGGGTGGTTCAGCATTTTGGAGGAAAATATTATATTTTTTTAATTGGCTAGTTTCCCCATAATGAATGTATATACATCCGATTAGATGGATCCTGAACCCTATATCCCTTTGAAAGGGGGCTAGGGGCAAATATTGAAAAATTTGAGTTATCACAACTTTTTGGCCGAAATTCTAAGGTTCAGCATTTTGGAGGAAAATATTTTTTTTTTTTAATTGGCTAGTTTCCCCATAATGAATGTATATACATGCCATTAGATGGATTCTGACCCCCATATCCCTTTGAAAGGGGCGTAGTAGCAAATATTGAAAAATTTGAATTATCACAACTTTCGGGCCGAAATTGTAAGGGCCGGGGTGGTTCAGCATTTTGGAGGAAAATATTATATTTTTTTAATTGGCTAGTTTCCCCATAATGAATGTATATACATGCCATTAGATGGATTCTGACCCCCATATCCCTTTGAAAGGGGCGTAGTAGCAAATATTGAAAAATTTGAATTATCACAACTTTCGGGCCGAAATTGTAAGGGCAGGGGTGGTTCAGCATTTTGGAGGAAAATATTAATTTTTTTTAATTGGCTAGTTTTCCCATAATGAATATACATACATGCGATTAGATGGATCCTGAACCCTATATCCCTTTGAAAGGGGCATAGGGGCAAATATTGTAAAAATTTGAATTATCACAACTTTCGGGCCGAAATTC
Source organism: Strongylocentrotus purpuratus (assembly GCF_000002235.5). Classification (NCBI taxonomy): domain Eukaryota; kingdom Metazoa; phylum Echinodermata; class Echinoidea; order Camarodonta; family Strongylocentrotidae; genus Strongylocentrotus; species Strongylocentrotus purpuratus. Next base: position 607,582 of record NW_022145572.1, on the reverse strand, counting down.
TAAGGGCCGGGGTGGTTCAGCATTTTGGAGGAAAATATTTTTTTTTTTAATTGGCTAGTTTCCCCATAATGAATGTATATACATCTGATTAGATGGATCCTGAACCCTATATCCCTTTGAAAGGGGCATAGGGGCAAATATTGTAAAAATTTGAATTATCACAACTTTCGGGCCGAAATTCTAAGGGCCGGGGTGGTTCAGCATTTTGGAGGAAAAAATTATATTTTTTGAAAAGGCTAGTTTCCCCACAATGAATGTACATACATGCCATTAGATGGATCCTGACCCCCACATCCCTTTGAAAGGGGCGTAGGGGCAAATATTGTAAAAATTTGAATTATCACACCTTTCGGGCCGAAATAGTAAGGGCCGGGGTGGTTCAGCATTTTGGAGGAAAATATTATATTTTTTTAATTGGCTAGTTTCCCCATAATGAATGTATATACATCCGATTAGATGGATCCTGAACCCTATATCCCTTTGAAAGGGGCTAGGGGCAAATATTGAAAAATTTGAGTTATCACAACTTTTTGGCCGAAATTCTAAGGTTCAGCATTTTGGAGGAAAATATTTTTTTTTTTTAATTGGCTAGTTTCCCCATAATGAATGTATATACATGCCATTAGATGGATCCTGACCCCCATATCCCTTTGACAGGGGGGTAGGGCAAATATTGTAAAAATTTGAATTATCACAACTTTTCGGGCCGAAATGGTAAGGGCCGGGGTGGTTCAGCATTTTGGAGGAAAATATTATATTTTTTTGATAGGCTAGTTTCCCCATAATGAATGTATATACATGCCATTAGATGGATTCTGACCCCCATATCCCTTTGAATGGGGCGTAGTAGCAAATATTGAAAAATTTGAGTTATCACAACTTTCGGGCCGAAATTGTAAGGGCCGGGGTGGTTCAGCATTTTGGAGGAAAATATTATATTTTTTTGATAGGCTAGTTTCCCCATAATGAATGTATATACATGCCATTAGATGGATTCTGACCCCCATATCCCTTTGAATGGGGCGTAGTAGCAAATATTGAAAAATTTGAGTTATCACAACTTTCGGGCCGAAATGGTAAGGGCCGGGGTGGTTCAGCATTTTGGAGGAAAATATTATATTTTTTTAATTGGCTAGTTTCCCCATAATGAATGTATATACATGCCATTAGATGGATTCTGACCCCCATATCCCTTTGAAAGGGGCGTAGTAGCAAATATTGAAAAATTTGAATTATCACAACTTTCGGGCCGAAATTGTAAGGGCCGGGGTGTTTCAGCATTTTGGAGGAAAATATTATATTTTTTTAATTGGCTAGTTTCCCCATAATGAATGTATATACATGCCATTAGATGGATTCTGACCCCCATATCCCTTTGAAACGGGCGTAGTAGCAAATATTGAAAAATTTGAATTATCACAACTTTCGGGCCGAAATTGTAAGGGCCGGGGTGGTTCAGCATTTTGGAGGAAAATATTAATTTTTTTTAATTGGCTAGTTTCCCCATAATGAATATACATACATGCGATTAGATGGATCCTGAACCCTATATCCCTTTGAAAGGGGCATAGGGGCAAATATTGTAAAAATTTGAGTTATCACAACTTTCGGGCCGAAATTCTAAGGGCCGGGGTGGTTCAGCATTTTGGAGGAAAATATTATTTTTTTTTAATTGGCTAGTTTCCCCATAATGAATGTATATACATGCCATTAGATGGATTCTGACCCCCATATCCCTTTGAAAGGGGCGTAGTAGCAAATATTGAAAAATTTGAATTATCACAACTTTCGGGCCGAAATTGTAAGGGCCGGGGTGGTTCAGCATTTTGGAGGAAAATATTATATTTTTTTAATTGGCTAGTTTCCCCATAATGAATGTATATACATGCCATTAGATGGATTCTGACCCCCATATCCCTTTGAAAGGGGCGTAGTAGCAAATATTGAAAAATTTGAATTATCACAACTTTCGGGCCGAAATTGTAAGGGCCGGGGTGGTTCAGCATTTTGGAGGAAAATATTAATTTTTTTTAATTGGCTAGTTTTCCCATAATGAATATACATACATGCGATTAGATGGATCCTGAACCCTATATCCCTTTGAAAGGGGCATAGGGGCAAATATTGTAAAAATTTGAATTATCACAACTTTCGGGCCGAAATTCTAAGGGCCGGGGTGGTTCAGCATTTTGGAGGAAAATATTTTTTTTTTTAATTGGCTAGTTTCCCCATAATGAATGTATATACATCTGATTAGATGGATCCTGAACCCTATATCCCTTTGAAAGGGGCGTAGGGGCAAATATTGTAAAAATTTGAATTATCACAACTTTCGGGCCGAAATTCTAAGGGCCGGGGTGGTTCAGCATTTTGGAGGAAAAATTATATTTTTTGAAAAGGCTAGTTTCCCCACAATGAATGTACATACATGCCATTAGATGGATCCTGACCCCCATATCCCTTTGAAAGGGGCGTAGGGGCAAATATTGTAAAAATTTGAATTATCACAACTTTCGGGCCGAATAGTAAGGGCCGGGGTGGTTCAGCATTTTGGAGGAAAATATTATATTTTTTTAATTGGCTAGTTTCCCCATAATGAATGTATATACATCCGATTAGATGGATCCTGAACCCTATATCCCTTTGAAAGGGGGCTAGGGGCAAATATTGAAAAATTTGAGTTATCACAACTTTCGGGCCGAAATTGTAAGGGCCGGGGTGGTTCAGCATTTTGGAGGAAAATATTATTTTTTTTTAATTGGCTAGTTTCCCCATAATGAATGTATATACATGCCATTAGATGGATCCTGACCCCCATATCCCTTTGACAGGGGGGTAGGGCAAATATTGTAAAAATTTGAATTATCACAACTTTCGGGCCGAAATGGTAAGGGCCGGGGTGGTTCAGCATTTTGGAGGAAAATATTATATTTTTTTGATAGGCTAGTTTCCCCATAATGAATGTATATACATGCCATTAGATGGATTCTGACCCCCATATCCCTTTGAATGGGGCGTAGTAGCAAATATTGAAAAATTTGAGTTATCACAACTTTCGGGCCGAAATTGTAAGGGCCGGGGTGGTTCAGCATTTTGGAGGAAAATATTATATTTTTTTGATAGGCTAGTTTCCCCATAATGAATGTATATACATGCCATTAGATGGATTCTGACCTCCATATCCCTTTGAATGGGGCGTAGTAGCAAATATTGAAAAATTTGAGTTATCACAACTTTCGGGCCGAAATGGTAAGGGCCGGGGTGGTTCAGCATTTTGGAGGAAAATATTATATTTTTTTAATTGGCTAGTTTCCCCATAATGAATGTATATACATGCCATTAGATGGATTCTGACCCCCATATCCCTTTGAAAGGGGCGTAGTAGCAAATATTGAAAAATTTGAATTATCACAACTTTTGGGCCGAAATTGTAAGGGCCGGGGTGGTTCAGCATTTTGGAGGAAAATATTATATTTTTTTAATTGGCTAGTTTCCCCATAATGAATGTATATACATGCCATTAGATGGATTCTGACCCCCATATCCCTTTGAAACGGGCGTAGTAGCAAATATTGAAAAATTTGAATTATCACAACTTTCGGGCCGAAATTGTAAGGGCCGGGGTGGTTCAGCATTTTGGAGGAAAATATTAATTTTTTTTAATTGGCTAATTTCCCCATAATGAATATACATACATGCGATTAGATGGATCCTGAACCCTATATCCCTTTGAAAGGGGCATAGGGGCAAATATTGTAAAAATTTGAGTTATCACAACTTTCGGGCCGAAATTCTAAGGGCCGGGGTGGTTCAGCATTTTGGAGGAAAATATTATTTTTTTTTAATTGGCTAGTTTCCCCATAATGAATGTATATACATGCCATTAGATGGATCCTGACCCCCATATCCCTTTGACAGGGGGGTAGGGCAAATATTGTAAAAATTTGAATTATCACAACTTTCGGGCCGAAATGGTAAGGGCCGTGGTGGTTCAGCATTTTGGAGGAAAATATTATATTTTTTTGATAGGCTAGTTTCCCCATAATGAATGTATATACATGCCATTAGATGGATTCTGACCCCCATATCCCTTTGAATGGGGCGTAGTAGCAAATATTGAAAAATTTGAGTTATCACAACTTTCGGGCCGAAATGGTAAGGGCCGGGGTGTTCAGCATTTTGGAGGAAAATATTATATTTTTTTAATTGGCTAGTTTCCCCATAATGAATGTATATACATGCCATTAGATGGATTCTGACCCCCATATCCCTTTGAAAGGGGCGTAGTAGCAAATATTGAAAAATTTGAATTATCACAACTTTCGGGCCGAAATAGTAAGGGCCGGGGTGGTTCAGCATTTTGGAGGAAAATATTATATTTTTTTAATTGGCTAGTTTCCCCATAATGAATGTATATACATGCCATTAGATGGATCCTGACCCCCATATCCCTTTGAATGGGGCGTAGTGGCAAATATTGTAAAAATTTGAATTATCACAACTTTCGGGCCGAAATAGTAAGGGCCGGGGTGGTTCAGCATTTTGGAGGAAAATATTATATTTTTTTAATTGGCTAGTTTCCCCATAATGAATGTATATACATGCCATTAGATGGATTCTGACCCCCATATCCCTTTGAATGGGGCGTAGTAGCAAATATTGAAAAATTTGAGTTATCACAACTTTCGGGCCGAAATTGTAAGGGCCGGGGTGGTTCAGCATTTTGGAGGAAAATATTATATTTTTTTGATAGGCTAGTTTCCCCATAATGAATGTATATACATGCCATTAGATGGATTCTGACCCCCATATCCCTTTGAATGGGGCGTAGTAGCAAATATTGAAAAATTTGAGTTATCACAACTTTCGGGCCGAAATGGTAAGGGCCGGGGTGGTTCAGCATTTTGGAGGAAAATATTATATTTTTTTAATTGGCTAGTTTCCCCATAATGAATGTATATACATGCCATTAGATGGATTCTGACCCCCATATCCCTTTGAAAGGGGCGTAGTAGCAAATATTGAAAAATTTGAATTATCACAACTTTCGGGCCGAAATGGTAAGGGCCGGGGTGGTTCAGCATTTTGGAGGAAAATATTATATTTTTTTAATTGGCTAGTTTCCCCATAATGAATGTATATACATGCCATTAGATGGATTCTGACCCCCATATCCCTTTGAAAGGGGCGTAGTAGCAAATATTGAAAAATTTGAGTTATCACAACTTTCGGGCCGAAATGGTAAGGGCCGGGGTGGTTCAGCATTTTGGAGGAAAATATTATATTTTTTTAATTGGCTAGTTTCCCCATAATGAATGTATATACATGCCATTAGATGGATTCTGACCCCCATATCCCTTTGAAAGGGGCGTAGTAGCAAATATTGAAAAATTTGAATTATCACAACTTTCGGGCCGAAATAGTAAGGGCCGGGGTGGTTCAGCATTTTGGAGGAAAATATTATATTTTTTTGATAGGCTAGTTTCCCCATAATGAATGTATATACATGCCATTAGATGGATTCTGACCCCCATATCCCTTTGAATGGGGCGTAGTAGCAAATATTGAAAAATTTGAGTTATCACAACTTTCGGGCCGAAATTGTAAGGGCCGGGGTGGTTCAGCATTTTGGAGGAAAATATTATATTTTTTTGATAGGCTAGTTTCCCCATAATGAATGTATATACATGCCGTTAGATGGATTCTGATCTCCATATCCCTTTGAATGGGGCGTAGTAGCAAATATTGAAAAATTTGAGTTATCACAACTTTCGGGCCGAAATGGTAAGGGCCGGGGTGGTTCAGCATTTTGGAGGAAAATATTATATTTTTTTAATTGGCTAGTTTCCCCATAATGAATGTATATACATGCCATTAGATGGATTCTGACCCCCATATCCCTTTGAAAGGGGCGTAGTAGCAAATATTGAAAAATTTGAATTATCACAACTTTCGGGCCGAAATTGTAAGGGCCGGGGTGGTTCAGCATTTTGGAGGAAAATATTATATTTTTTTAATTGGCTAGTTTCCCCATAATGAATGTATATACATGCCATTAGATGGATTCTGACCCCCATATCCCTTTGAAAGGGGCGTAGTAGCAAATATTGAAAAATTTGAATTATCACAACTTTCGGGCCGAAATTGTAAGGGCCGGGGTGGTTCAGCATTTTGGAGGAAAATATTAATTTTTTTTAATTGGCTAATTTCCCCATAATGAATATACATACATGCGATTAGATGGATCCTGAACCCTATATCCCTTTGAAAGGGGCATAGGGGCAAATATTGTAAAAATTTGAGTTATCACAACTTTCGGGCCGAAATTCTAAGGGCCGGGGTGGTTCAGCATTTTGGAGGAAAATATTATTTTTTTTTAATTGGCTAGTTTCCCCATAATGAATGTATATACATGCCATTAGATGGATCCTGACCCCCATATCCCTTTGACAGGGGGGTAGGGCAAATATTGTAAAAATTTGAATTATCACATTTTTTCGGGCCGAAATGGTAAGGGCCGTGGTGGTTCAGCATTTTGGAGGAAAATATTATATTTTTTTGATAGGCTAGTTTCCCCATAATGAATGTATATACATGCCATTAGATGGATTCTGACCCCCATATCCCTTTGAATGGGGCGTAGTAGCAAATATTGAAAAATTTGAGTTATCACAACTTTCGGGCCGAAATGGTAAGGGCCGGGGTGGTTCAGCATTTTGGAGGAAAATATTATATTTTTTTAATTGGCTAGTTTCCCCATAATGAATGTATATACATGCCATTAGATGGATTCTGACCCCCATATCCCTTTGAAAGGGGCGTAGTAGCAAATATTGAAAAATTTGAATTATCACAACTTTCGGGCCGAAATAGTAAGGGCCGGGGTGGTTCAGCATTTTGGAGGAAAATATTATATTTTTTTAATTGGCTAGTTTCCCCATAATGAATGTATATACATGCCATTAGATGGATCCTGACCCCCATATCCCTTTGAATGGGGCGTAGTGGTAAATATTGTAAAAATTTGAATTATCACACCTTTCGGGCCGAAATAGTAAGGGCCGGGGTGGTTCAGCATTTTGGAGGAAAATATTATATTTTTTTAATTGGCTAGTTTCCCCATAATGAATGTATATACATGCCATTAGATGGATTCTGACCCCCATATCCCTTTGAATGGGGCGTAGTAGCAAATATTGAAAAATTTGAGTTATCACAACTTTCGGGCCGAAATGGTAAGGGCCGGGGTGGTTCAGCATTTTGGAGGAAAATATTATATTTTTTTAATTGGCTAGTTTCCCCATAATGAATGTATATACATGCCATTAGATGGATTCTGACCCCCATATCCCTTTGAAAGGGGCGTAGTAGCAAATATTGAAAAATTTGAGTTATCACAACTTTCGGGCCGAAATGGTAAGGGCCGGGGTGGTTCAGCATTTTGGAGGAAAATATTATATTTTTTTAATTGGCTAGTTTCCCCATAATGAATGTATATACATGCCATTAGATGGATTCTGACCCCCATATCCCTTTGAAAGGGGCGTAGTAGCAAATATTGAAAAATTTGAATTATCACAACTTTCGGGCCGAAATAGTAAGGGCCGGGGTGGTTCAGCATTTTGGAGGAAAATATTATATTTTTTTGATAGGCTAGTTTCCCCATAATGAATGTATATACATGCCATTAGATGGATTCTGACCCCCATATCCCTTTGAATGGGGCGTAGTAGCAAATATTGAAAAATTTGAGTTATCACAACTTTCGGGCCGAAATGTAAGGGCCGGGGTGGTTCAGCATTTTGGAGGAAAATATTATATTTTTTTGATAGGCTAGTTTCCCCATAATGAATGTATATACATGCCATTAGATGGATTCTGACCCCCATATCCCTTTGAATGGGGCGTAGTAGCAAATATTGAAAAATTTGAGTTATCACAACTTTCGGGCCGAAATGGTAAGGGCCGGGGTGGTTCAGCATTTTGGAGGAAAATATTATATTTTTTTAATTGGCTAGTTTCCCCATAATGAATGTATATACATGCCATTAGATGGATTCTGACCCCCATATCCCTTTGAAAGGGGCGTAGTAGCAAATATTGAAAAATTTGAATTATCACAACTTTCGGGCCGAAATGGTAAGGGCCGGGGTGGTTCAGCATTTTGGAGGAAAATATTATATTTTTTTAATTGGCTAGTTTCCCCATAATGAATGTATATACATGCCATTAGATGGATTCTGACCCCCATATCCCTTTGAAAGGGGCGTAGTAGCAAATATTGAAAAATTTGAGTTATCACAACTTTCGGGCCGAAATGGTAAGGGCCGGGGTGGTTCAGCATTTTGGAGGAAAATATTATATTTTTTTAATTGGCTAGTTTCCCCATAATGAATGTATATACATGCCATTAGATGGATTCTGACCCCCATATCCCTTTGAAAGGGGCGTAGTAGCAAATATTGAAAAATTTGAATTATCACAACTTTCGGGCCGAAATAGTAAGGGCCGGGGTGGTTCAGCATTTTGGAGGAAAATATTATATTTTTTTGATAGGCTAGTTTCCCCATAATGAATGTATATACATGCCATTAGATGGATTCTGACCCCCATATCCCTTTGAATGGGGCGTAGTAGCAAATATTGAAAAATTTGAGTTATCACAACTTTCGGGCCGAAATTGTAAGGGCCGGGGTGGTTCAGCATTTTGGAGGAAAATATTATATTTTTTTGATAGGCTAGTTTCCCCATAATGAATGTATATACATGCCATTAGATGGATTCTGACCTCCATATCCCTTTGAATGGGGCGTAGTAGCAAATATTGAAAAATTTGAGTTATCACAACTTTCGGGCCGAAATGGTAAGGGCCGGGGTGGTTCAGCATTTTGGAGGAAAATATTATATTTTTTTAATTGGCTAGTTTCCCCATAATGAATGTATATACATGCCATTAGATGGATTCTGACCCCCATATCCCTTTGAAAGGGGCGTAGTAGCAAATATTGAAAAATTTGAATTATCACAACTTTCGGGCCGAAATTGTAAGGGCCGGGGTGGTTCAGCATTTTGGAGGAAAATATTATATTTTTTTAATTGGCTAGTTTCCCCATAATGAATGTATATACATGCCATTAGATGGATTCTGACCCCCATATCCCTTTGAAAGGGGCGTAGTAGCAAATATTGAAAAATTTGAATTATCACAACTTTCGGGCCGAAATTGTAAGGGCCGGGGTGGTTCAGCATTTTGGAGGAAAATATTAATTTTTTTTAATTGGCTAGTTTTCCCATAATGAATATACATACATGCGATTAGATGGATCCTGAACCCTATATCCCTTTGAAAGGGGCATAGGGGCAAATATTGTAAAAATTTGAATTATCACAACTTTCGGGCCGAAATTCTAAGGGCCGGGGTGGTTCAGCATTTTGGAGGAAAATATTAATTTTTTTTAATTGGCTAGTTTCCCCATAATGAATATACATACATGCGATTAGATGGATCCTGAACCCTATATCCCTTTGAAAGGGGCATAGGGGCAAATATTGTAAAAATTTGAGTTATCACAACTTTCGGGCCGAAATTCTAAGGGCCGGGGTGGTTCAGCATTTTGGAGGAAAATATTATTTTTTTTTAATTGGCTAGTTTCCCCATAATGAATGTATATACATGCCATTAGATGGATCCTGACCCCCATATCCCTTTGACAGGGGGGTAGGGCAAATATTGTAAAAATTTGAATTATCACAACTTTCGGGCCGAAATGGTAAGGGCCGGGGTGGTTCAGCATTTTGGAGGAAAATATTATATTTTTTTGATAGGCTAGTTTCCCCATAATGAATGTATATACATGCCATTAGATGGATTCTGACCCCCATATCCCTTTGAATGGGGCGTAGTAGCAAATATTGAAAAATTTGAGTTATCACAACTTTCGGGCCGAAATGGTAAGGGCCGGGGTGGTTCAGCATTTTGGAGGAAAATATTATATTTTTTTAATTGGCTAGTTTCCCCATAATGAATGTATATACATGCCATTAGATGGATTCTGACCCCCATATCCCTTTGAAAGGGGCGTAGTAGCAAATATTGAAAAATTTGAATTATCACAACTTTCGGGCCGAAATAGTAAGGGCCGGGGTGGTTCAGCATTTTGGAGGAAAATATTATATTTTTTTAATTGGCTAGTTTCCCCATAATGAATGTATATACATGCCATTAGATGGATCCTGACCCCCATATCCCTTTGAATGGGGCGTAGTGGCAAATATTGTAAAAATTTGAATTATCACAACTTTCGGGCCGAAATAGTAAGGGCCGGGGTGGTTCAGCATTTTGGAGGAAAATATTATATTTTTTTAATTGGCTAGTTTCCCCATAATGAATGTATATACATGCCATTAGATGGATTCTGACCCCCATATCCCTTTGAATGGGGCGTAGTAGCAAATATTGAAAAATTTGAGTTATCACAACTTTCGGGCCGAAATTGTAAGGGCCGGGGTGGTTCAGCATTTTGGAGGAAAATATTATATTTTTTGATAGGCTAGTTTCCCCATAATGAATGTATATACATGCCATTAGATGGATTCTGACCCCATATCCCTTTGAATGGGGCGTAGTAGCAAATATTGAAAAATTTGAGTTATCACAACTTTCGGGCCGAAATGGTAAGGGCCGGGGTGGTTCAGCATTTTGGAGGAAAATATTATATTTTTTTAATTGGCTAGTTTCCCCATAATGAATGTATATACATGCCATTAGATGGATTCTGACCCCCATATCCCTTTGAAAGGGGCATAGTAGCAAATATTAAAAAATTTGAATTATCACAACTTTCGGGCCGAAATTGTAAGGGCCGGGGTGGTTCAGCATTTTGGAGGAAAATATTAATTTTTTTTAATTGGCTAGTTTCCCCATAATGAATGTACATACATGCGATTAGATGGATCCTGAACCCTATATCCCTTTGAAAGGGGCGTAGGGGCAAATATTGTAAAAATTTGAATTATCACAACTTTCGGGCCGAAATTCTAAGGGCCGGGGTGGTTCAGCATTTTGGAGGAAAATATATTTTTTTTTAATTGGCTAGTTTCCCCATAATGAATGTATATACATGCCATTAGATGGATTCTGACCCCCATATCCCTTTGAAAGGGGCGTAGTAGCAAATATTGAAAAATTTGAATTATCACAACTTTCGGGCCGAAATGTAAGGGCCGGGGTGGTTCAGCATTTTGGAGGAAAATATTATTTTTTTTAATTGGCTAGTTTCCCCATAATGAATATACATACATGCGATTAGATGGATCCTGAACCCTATATCCCTTTGAAAGGGGCATAGGGGCAAATATTGTAAAAATTTGAGTTATCACAACTTTCGGGCCGAAATGGTAAGGGCCGGGGTGGTTCAGCATTTTGGAGGAAAATATTTTTTTTTTTAATTGGCTAGTTTCCCCATAATGAATGTATATACATGCCATTAGATGGATCCTGACCCCCATATCCCTTTGACAGGGGGGTAGGGCAAATATTGTAAAAATTTGAATTATCACAACTTTCGGGCCGAAATGGTAAGGGCCGGGGTGGTTCAGCATTTTGGAGGAAAATATTATATTTTTTTGATAGGCTAGTTTCCCCATAATGAATGTATATACATGCCATTAGATGGATTCTGACCCCCATATCCCTTTGAATGGGGCGTAGTAGCAAATATTGAAAAATTTGAGTTATCACAACTTTCGGGCCGAAATGGTAAGGGCCGGGGTGGTTCAGCATTTTGGAGGAAAATATATTTTTTTTTAATTGGCTAGTTTCCCCATAATGAATGTACATACATGCCATTAGATGGATCCTGACCCCCATATCCCTTTGAATGGGGCGTAGTGGCAAATATTGTAAAAATTTGAATTATCACACTTTCGGGCCGAAATAGTAAGGGCCGGGGTGGTTCAGCATTTTGGAGGAAAATATTATATTTTTTTAATTGGCTAGTTTCCCCATAATGAATGTATATACATGCCATTAGATGGATTCTGACCCCCATATCCCTTTGAAAGGGGCGTAGTAGCAAATATTGAAAAATTTGAATTATCACAACTTTCGGGCCGAAATTGTAAGGGCCGGGGTGGTTCAGCATTTTGGAGGAAAATATTAATTTTTTTTAATTGGCTAGTTTCCCCATAATGAATGTACATACATGCGATTAGATGGATCCTGAACCCTATATCCCTTTGAAAGGGGCATAGGGGCAAATATTGTAAAAATTTGAGTTATCACAACTTTCGGGCCGAAATGGTAAGGGCCGGGGTGGTTCAGCATTTTGGAGGAAAATATTTTTTTTTTTTAATTGGCTAGTTTCCCCATAATGAATGTATATACATGCCATTAGATGGATTCTGACCCCCATATCCCTTTGAATGGGGCGTAGTAGCAAATATTGAAAAATTTGAGTTATCACAACTTTCGGGCCGAAATGGTAAGGGCCGGGGTGGTTCAGCATTTTGGAGGAAAATATTAATTTTTTTTAATTGGCTAGTTTTCCCATAATGAATATACATACATGCGATTAGATGGATCCTGAACCCTATATCCCTTTGAAAGGGGCATAGGGGCAAATATTGTAAAAATTTGAATTATCACAACTTTCGGGCCGAAATTCTAAGGGCCGGGGTGGTTCAGCATTTTGGAGGAAAATATTTTTTTTTTAATTGGCTAGTTTCCCCATAATGAATGTATATACATCTGATTAGATGGATCCTGAACCCTATATCCCTTTGAAAGGGGCATAGGGGCAAATATTGTAAAAATTTGAATTATCACAACTTTCGGGCCGAAATTCTAAGGGCCGGGGTGGTTCAGCATTTTGGAGGAAAAATTATATTTTTTGAAAAGGCTAGTTTCCCCACAATGAATGTACATACATGCCATTAGATGGATCCTGACCCCCATATCCCTTTGAAAGGGGCGTAGGGGCAAATATTGTAAAAATTTGAATTATCACAACTTTCGGGCCGAAATAGTAAGGGCCGGGGTGGTTCAGCATTTTGGAGGAAAATATTATATTTTTTTAATTGGCTAGTTTCCCCATAATGAATGTATATACATGCCATTAGATGGATTCTGACCCCCATATCCCTTTGAATGGGGCGTAGTAGCAAATATTGAAAAATTTGAGTTATCACAACTTTCGGGCCGAAATGGTAAGGGCCGGGGTGGTTCAGCATTTTGGAGGAAAATATTATATTTTTTTAATTGGCTAGTTTCCCCATAATGAATGTATATACATGCCATTAGATGGATTCTGACCCCCATATCCCTTTGAAAGGGGCGTAGTAGCAAATATTGAAAAATTTGAATTATCACAACTTTCGGGCCGAAATAGTAAGGGCCGGGGTGGTTCAGCATTTTGGAGGAAAATATTATATTTTTTTGATAGGCTAGTTTCCCCATAATGAATGTATATACATGCCATTAGATGGATTCTGACCCCCATATCCCTTTGAATGGGGCGTAGTAGCAAATATTGAAAAATTTGAGTTATCACAACTTTCGGGCCGAAATTGTAAGGGCCGGGGTGGTTCAGCATTTTGGAGGAAAATATTATATTTTTTTGATAGGCTAGTTTCCCCATAATGAATGTATATACATGCCATTAGATGGATTCTGACCCCCATATCCCTTTGAATGGGGCGTAGTAGCAAATATTGAAAAATTTGAGTTATCACAACTTTCGGGCCGAAATGGTAAGGGCCGGGGTGGTTCAGCATTTTGGAGGAAAATATTATATTTTTTTAATTGGCTAGTTTCCCCATAATGAATGTATATACATGCCATTAGATGGATTCTGACCCCCATATCCCTTTGAAAGGGGCGTAGTAGCAAATATTGAAAAATTTGAATTATCACAACTTTCGGGCCGAAATTGTAAGGGCCGGGGTGGTTCAGCATTTTGGAGGAAAATATTAATTTTTTTTAATTGGCTAGTTTCCCCATAATGAATATACATACATGCGATTAGATGGATCCTGAACCCTATATCCCTTTGAAAGGGACATAGGGGCAAATATTGTAAAAATTTGAATTATCACAACTTTCGGGCCGAAATTCTAAGGGCCGGGGTGGTTCAGCATTTTGGAGGAAAATATATTTTTTTTTAATTGGCTAGTTTCCCCATAATGAATGTACATACATGCCATTAGATGGATCCTGACCCCCATATCCCTTTGAATGGGGCGTAGTGGTAAATATTGTAAAAATTTGAATTATCACACCTTTCGGGCCAAATAGTAAGGGCCGGGGTGGTTCAGCATTTTGGAGGAAAATATTATATTTTTTTAATTGGCTAGTTTCCCCATAATGAATGTATATACATGCCATTAGATGGATTCTGACCCCCATATCCCTTTGAAAGGGGCGTAGTAGCAAATATTGAAAAATTTGAATTATCACAACTTTCGGGCCGAAAGTGTAAGGGCCGGGGTGGTTCAGCATTTTGGAGGAAAATATTAATTTTTTTTAATTGGCTAATTTCCCCATAATGAATATACATACATGCGATTAGATGGATCCTGAACCCTATATCCCTTTGAAAGGGGCATAGGGGCAAATATTGTAAAAATTTGAATTATCACAACTTTCGGGCCGAAATTCTAAGGGCCGGGGTGGTTCAGCATTTTGGAGGAAAAAATTATATTTTTTGAAAAGGCTAGTTTCCCCACAATGAATGTACATACATGCCATTAGATGGATCCTGACCCCCATATCCCTTTGAAAGGGGCGTAGGGGCAAATATTGTAAAAATTTGAATTATCACAACTTTCGGGCCGAAATAGTAAGGGCCGGGGTGGTTCAGCATTTTGGAGGAAAATATTATATTTTTTTAATTGGCTAGTTTCCCCATAATGAATGTATATACATGCCATTAGATGGATTCTGACCCCCATATCCCTTTGAATGGGGCGTAGTAGCAAATATTGAAAAATTTGAGTTATCACAACTTTCGGGCCGAAATGGTAAGGGCCGGGGTGGTTCAGCATTTTGGAGGAAAATATTATATTTTTTTAATTGGCTAGTTTCCCCATAATGAATGTATATACATGCCATTAGATGGATTCTGACCCCCATATCCCTTTGAAAGGGGCGTAGTAGCAAATATTGAAAAATTTGAATTATCACAACTTTCGGGCCGAAATAGTAAGGGCCGGGGTGGTTCAGCATTTTGGAGGAAAATATTATATTTTTTTGATAGGCTAGTTTCCCCATAATGAATGTATATACATGCCATTAGATGGATTCTGACCCCCATATCCCTTTGAATGGGGCGTAGTAGCAAATATTGAAAAATTTGAGTTATCACAACTTTCGGGCCGAAATTGTAAGGGCCGGGGTGGTTCAGCATTTTGGAGGAAAATATTATATTTTTTTGATAGGCTAGTTTCCCCATAATGAATGTATATACATGCCATTAGATGGATTCTGACCTCCATATCCCTTTGAATGGGGCGTAGTAGCAAATATTGAAAAATTTGAGTTATCACAACTTTCGGGCCGAAATGGTAAGGGACGGGGTGGTTCAGCATTTTGGAGGAAAATATTATATTTTTTTAATTGGCTAGTTTCCCCATAATGAATGTATATACATGCCATTAGATGGATTCTGACCCCCATATCCCTTTAAAGGGGCGTAGTAGCAAATATTGAAAAATTTGAATTATCACAACTTTCGGGCCGAAATTGTAAGGGCCGGGGTGGTTCAGCATTTTGGAGGAAAATATTATTTTTTTTAATTGGCTAGTTTCCCCATAATGAATATACATACATGCGATTAGATGGATCCTGAACCCTATATCCCTTTGAAAGGGACATAGGGGCAAATATTGTAAAAATTTGAATTATCACAACTTTCGGGCCGAAATTCTAAGGGCCGGGGTGGTTCAGCATTTTGGAGGAAAATATATTTTTTTTTAATTGGCTAGTTTCCCCATAATGAATGTACATACATGCCATTAGATGGATCCTGACCCCCATATCCCTTTGAATGGGGCGTAGTGGTAAATATTGTAAAAATTTGAATTATCACACCTTTCGGGCCAACATAGTAAGGGCCGGGGTGGTTCAGCATTTTGGAGGAAAATATTATATTTTTTTAATTGGCTAGTTTCCCCATAATGAATGTATATACATGCCATTAGATGGATTCTGACCCCCATATCCCTTTGAAAGGGGCGTAGTAGCAAATATTGAAAAATTTGAATTATCACAACTTTCGGGCCGAAAGTGTAAGGGCCGGGGTGGTTCAGCATTTTGGAGGAAAATATTAATTTTTTTTAATTGGCTAGTTTCCCCATAATGAATATACATACATGCGATTAGATGGATCCTGACCCCCATATCCCTTTGACAGGGGGGTAGGGCAAATATTGTAAAAATTTGAGTTATCACAACTTTCGGGCCGAAATGGTAAGGGCCGGGGTGGTTCAGCATTTTGGAGGAAAATATTTTTTTTTTTTAATTGGCTAGTTTCCCCATAATGAATGTATATACATGCCATTAGATGGATCCTGACCCCCATATCCCTTTGACAGGGGGGTAGGGCAAATATTGTAAAAATTTGAATTATCACATTTTTTCGGGCCGAAATGGTAAGGGCCGTGGTGGTTCAGCATTTTGGAGGAAAATATTATATTTTTTTGATAGGCTAGTTTCCCCATAATGAATGTATATACATGCCATTAGATGGATTCTGACCCCCATATCCCTTTGAATGGGGCGTAGTAGCAAATATTGAAAAATTTGAGTTATCACAACTTTCGGGCCGAAATGGTAAGGGCCGGGGTGGTTCAGCATTTTGGAGGAAAATATTTTTTTTTTTAATTGGCTAGTTTCCCCATAATGAATATACATACATGCGATTAGATGGATCCTGAACCCTATATCCCTTTGAAAGGGACATAGGGGCAAATATTGTAAAAATTTGAATTATCACAACTTTCGGGCCGAAATTCTAAGGGCCGGGGTGGTTCAGCATTTTGGAGGAAAATATATTTTTTTTTAATTGGCTAGTTTCCCCATAATGAATGTACATACATGCCATTAGATGGATCCTGACCCCCATATCCCTTTGAATGGGGCGTAGTGGTAAATATTGTAAAAATTTGAATTATCACACCTTTCGGGCCAAATAGTAAGGGCCGGGGTGGTTCAGCATTTTGGAGGAAAATATTATATTTTTTTAATTGGCTAGTTTCCCCATAATGAATGTATATACATGCCATTAGATGGATTCTGACCCCCATATCCCTTTGAAAGGGGCGTAGTAGCAAATATTGAAAAATTTGAATTATCACAACTTTCGGGCCGAAAGTGTAAGGGCCGGGGTGGTTCAGCATTTTGGAGGAAAATATTAATTTTTTTAATTGGCTAGTTTCCCCATAATGAATATACATACATGCGATTAGATGGATCCTGACCCCCATATCCCTTTGACAGGGGGGTAGGGCAAATATTGTAAAAATTTGAGTTATCACAACTTTCGGGCCGAAATGGTAAGGGCCGGGGTGGTTCAGCATTTTGGAGGAAAATATTTTTTTTTTTAATTGGCTAGTTTCCCCATAATGAATGTATATACATGCCATTAGATGGATCCTGACCCCCATATCCCTTTGACAGGGGGGTAGGGCAAATATTGTAAAAATTTGAATTATCACAATTTTTCGGGCCGAAATGGTAAGGGCCGTGGTGGTTCAGCATTTTGGAGGAAAATATTATATTTTTTTGATAGGCTAGTTTCCCCATAATGAATGTATATACATGCCATTAGATGGATTCTGACCCCCATATCCCTTTGAATGGGGCGTAGTAGCAAATATTGAAAAATTTGAGTTATCACAACTTTCGGGCCGAAATGGTAAGGGCCGGGGTGGTTCAGCATTTTGGAGGAAAATATATTTTTTTTAAATTGGCTAGTTTCCCCATAATGAATGTACATACATGCCATTAGATGGATCCTGACCCCCATATCCCTTTGAATGGGGCGTAGTGGTAAATATTGTAAAAATTTGAATTATCACACCTTTCGGGCCGAAATAGTAAGGGCCGGGGTGGTTCAGCATTTTGGAGGAAAATATTATATTTTTTAATTGGCTAGTTTCCCCATAATGAATGTATATACATGCCATTAGATGGATTCTGACCCCCATATCCCTTTGAAAGGGGCGTAGTAGCAAATATTGAAAAATTTGAATTATCACAACTTTCGGGCCGAAATTGTAAGGGCCGGGGTGGTTCAGCATTTTGGAGGAAAATATTAATTTTTTTTAATTGGCTAATTTCCCCATAATGAATATACATACATGCGATTAGATGGATCCTGAACCCTATATCCCTTTGAAAGGGGCATAGGGGCAAATATTGTAAAAATTTGAGTTATCACAACTTTCGGGCCGAAATGGTAAGGGCCGGGGTGGTTCAGCATTTTGGAGGAAAATATTTTTTTTTTTAATTGGCTAGTTTCCCCATAATGAATGTATATACATGCCATTAGATGGATCCTGACCCCCATATCCCTTTGACAGGGGGGTAGGGCAAATATTGTAAAAATTTGAATTATCACATTTTTTCGGGCCGAAATGGTAAGGGCCGTGGTGGTTCAGCATTTTGGAGGAAAATATTATATTTTTTGATAGGCTAGTTTCCCCATAATGAATGTATATACATGCCATTAGATGGATTCTGACCCCCATATCCCTTTGAATGGGGCGTAGTAGCAAATATTGAAAAATTTGAGTTATCACAACTTTCGGGCCGAAATGGTAAGGGCCGGGGTGGTTCAGCATTTTGGAGGAAAATATAATTTTTTTTAATTGGCTAGTTTTCCCATAATGAATATACATACATGCGATTAGATGGATCCTGAACCCTATATCCCTTTGAAAGGGGCATAGGGGCAAATATTGTAAAAATTTGAATTATCACAACTTTCGGGCCGAAATTCTAAGGGCCGGGGTGGTTCAGCATTTTGGAGGAAAATATTTTTTTTTTTAATTGGCTAGTTTCCCCATAATGAATGTATATACATCTGATTAGATGGATCCTGAACCCTATATCCCTTTGAAAGGGGCATAGGGGCAAATATTGTAAAAATTTGAATTATCACAACTTTCGGGCCGAAATTCTAAGGGCCGGGGTGGTTCAGCATTTTGGAGGAAAAAATTATATTTTTTGAAAAGGCTAGTTTCCCCACAATGAATGTACATACATGCCATTAGATGGATCCTGACCCCCACATCCCTTTGAAAGGGGCGTAGGGGCAAATATTGTAAAAATTTGAATTATCACACTTTCGGGCCGACATAGTAAGGGCCAGGGTGGTTCAGCATTTTGGAGGAAAATATTATATTTTTTTAATTGGCTAGTTTCCCCATAATGAATGTATATACATGCCATTAGATGGATTCTGACCCCCATATCCCTTTGAAAGGGGCGTAGTAGCAAATATTGAAAAATTTGAATTATCACAACTTTCGGGCCGAAATTGTAAGGGCCGGGGTGGTTCAGCATTTTGGAGGAAAATATTAATTTTTTTTCATTGGCTAATTTCCCCATAATGAATATACATACATGCGATTAGATGGATCCTGAACCCTATCCCTTTGAAAGGGGCATAGGGGCAAATATTGTAAAAATTTGAATTATCACAACTTTCGGGCCAAAATTCTAAGGGCCGGGGTGGTTCAGCATTTTGGAGGAAAATATATTTTTTTTTAATTGGCTAGTTTCCCCATAATGAATGTATATACATCCGATTAGATGGATCCTGACCCCCATATCCCTTTGACAGGGGGGTAGGGCAAATATTGTAAAAATTTGAATTATCACAACTTTTCGGGCCGAAATGGTAAGGGCCGGGGTGGATCAGCATTTTGGAGGAAAATATTATATTTTTTTGATAGGCTAGTTTCCCCATAATGAATGTATATACATGCCATTAGATGGATTCTGACCCCCATATCCCTTTGAATGGGGCGTAGTAGCAAATATTGAAAAATTTGAGTTATCACAACTTTCGGGCCGAAATGGTAAGGGCCGGGGTGGTTCAGCATTTTGGAGGAAAATATTTTTTTTTTAATTGGCTAGTTTCCCCATAATGAATGTACATACATGCCATTAGATGGATCCTGACCCCCATATCCCTTTGAATGGGGCGTAGTGGTAAATATTGTAAAAATTTGAATTATCACAACTTTCGGGCCGAATAGTAAGGGCCGGGGTGGTTCAGCATTTTGGAGGAAAATATTATATTTTTTTAATTGGCTAGTTTCCCCATAATGAATGTATATACATGCCATTAGATGGATTCTGACCCCCATATCCCTTTGAAAGGGGCGTAGTAGCAAATATTGAAAAATTTGAATTATCACAACTTTCGGGCCGAAATTGTAAGGGCCGGGGTGGTTCAGCATTTTGGAGGAAAATATTAATTTTTTTTAATTGGCTAATTTCCCCATAATGAATATACATACATGCGATTAGATGGATCCTGAACCCTATATCCCTTTGAAAGGGGCATAGGGGCAAATATTGTAAAAATTTGAGTTATCACAACTTTCGGGCCGAAATGGTAAGGGCCGGGGTGGTTCAGCATTTTGGAGGAAAATATTAATTTTTTTTAATTGGCTAGTTTTCCCATAATGAATATACATACATGCGATTAGATGGATCCTGAACCCTATATCCCTTTGAAAGGGGCATAGGGGCAAATATTGTAAAAATTTGAATTATCACAACTTTCGGGCCGAAATTCTAAGGGCCGGGGTGGTTCAGCATTTTGGAGGAAAATATTTTTTTTTTTAATTGGCTAGTTTCCCCATAATGAATGTATATACATCTGATTAGATGGATCCTGAACCCTATATCCCTTTGAAAGGGGCATAGGGGCAAATATTGTAAAAATTTGAATTATCACAACTTTCGGGCCGAAATTCTAAGGGCCGGGGTGGTTCAGCATTTTGGAGGAAAAATTATATTTTTTGAAAAGGCTAGTTTCCCCACAATGAATGTACATACATGCCATTAGATGGATCCTGACCCCCACATCCCTTTGAAAGGGGCGTAGGGGCAAATATTGTAAAAATTTGAATTATCACACCTTTCGGGCCGAAATAGTAAGGGCCGGGGTGGTTCAGCATTTTGGAGGAAAATATTATATTTTTTTAATTGGCTAGTTTCCCCATAATGAATGTATATACATGCCATTAGATGGATTCTGACCCCCATATCCCTTTGAAACGGGCGTAGTAGCAAATATTGAAAAATTTGAATTATCACAACTTTCGGGCCGAAATTGTAAGGGCAGGGGTGGTTCAGCATTTTGGAGGAAAATATTAATTTTTTTTCATTGGCTAATTTCCCCATAATGAATATACATACATGCGAATAGATGGATCCTGAACCCTATCCCTTTGAAAGGGGCATAGGGGCAAATATTGTAAAAATTTGAATTATCACAACTTTCGGGCCAAAATTCTAAGGGCCGGGGTGGTTCAGCATTTTGGAGGAAAATATTTTTTTTTTTAATTGGCTAGTTTCCCCATAATGAATGTATATACATCCGATTAGATGGATCCTGAACCCTATATCCCTTTGAAAGGGGGCTAGGGGCAAATATTGAAAAATTGAGTTATCACAACTTTTGGCCGAAATTCTAAGGGCCGGGGTGGTTCAGCATTTTGGAGGAAAATATTATTTTTTTTAATTGGCTAGTTTCCCCATAATGAATGTATATACGTGCCATTAGATGGATCCTGACCCCCATATCCCTTTGACAGGGGGTAGGGCAAATATTGTAAAAATTTCAATTATCACAACTTTTCGGGCCGAAATGGTAAGGGCCGGGGTGGATCAGCATTTTGGAGGAAAATATTATATTTTTTTGATAGGCTAGTTTCCCCATAATGAATGTATATACATGCCATTAGATGGATTCTGACCCCCATATCCCTTTGAATGGGGCGTAGTAGCAAATATTGAAAAATTTGAGTTATCACAACTTTCGGGCCGAAATTGTAAGGGCCAGGGTGGTTCAGCATTTTGGAGGAAAATATTATATTTTTTTGATAGGCTAGTTTCCCCATAATGAATGTATATACATGCCATTAGATGGATTCTGACCTCCATATCCCTTTGAATGGGGCGTAGTAGCAAATATTGAAAAATTTGAGTTATCACAACTTTCGGGCCGAAATGGTAAGGGCCGGGGTGGTTCAGCATTTTGGAGGAAAATATTATATTTTTTTAATTGGCTAGTTTCCCCATAATGAATGTATATACATGCCATTAGATGGATTCTGACCCCCATATCCCTTTGAAAGGGGCGTAGTAGCAAATATTGAAAAATTTGAATTATCACAACTTTCGGGCCGAAATGGTAAGGGCCGGGGTGGTTCAGCATTTTGGAGGAAAATATTATATTTTTTTAATTGGCTAGTTTCCCCATAATGAATGTATATACATGCCATTAGATGGATTCTGACCCCCATATCCCTTTGAAAGGGGCGTAGTAGCAAATATTGAAAAATTTGAATTATCACAACTTTCGGGCCGAAATTGTAAGGGCCGGGGTGGTTCAGCATTTTGGAGGAAAATATTATATTTTTTTAATTGGCTAGTTTCCCCATAATGAATGTATATACATGCCATTAGATGGATTCTGACCCCCATATCCCTTTGAAACGGGCGTAGTAGCAAATATTGAAAAATTTGAATTATCACAACTTTCGGGCCGAAATTGTAAGGGCCGGGGTGGTTCAGCATTTTGGAGGAAAATATTAATTTTTTTTAATTGGCTTATTTCCCCATAATGAATATACATACATGCGATTAGATGGATCCTGAACCCTATATCCCTTTGAAAGGGGCATAGGGGCAAATATTGTAAAAATTTGAGTTATCACAACTTTCGGGCCGAAATTCTAAGGGCCGGGGTGGTTCAGCATTTTGGAGGAAAATATTATTTTTTTTTAATTGGCTAGTTTCCCCATAATGAATGTATATACGTGCCATTAGATGGATCCTGACCCCCATATCCCTTTGACAGGGGGGTAGGGCAAATATTGTAAAAATTTGAATTATCACATTTTTTCGGGCCGAAATGGTAAGGGCCGTGGTGGTTCAGCATTTTGGAGGAAAATATTATATTTTTTTGATAGGCTAGTTTCCCCATAATGAATGTATACAGGGTGTATCATAATAAAGGATATTGAAGTTTAATGACGATTTATATGGAAACTACTGATTTCATAATCAAGCACTTATGTCTGTTGTAAAGGACAGAATGTCCTCTTTTTAATGACACCCCAATCATACTTCTACTGTCACAGTTGACTGAATAACAAAGCATTGCTGTCCACCATGTGAAAGGTGCACTGTGCCAAGTTTGATAACATTTCCTTCTTAGACACAAAATCCACTCATTGTTCAGCATTTCAATATGTCTGGGCTGACACAAGCACTAATCTTTGAATGCTAACTTGTCACAGTGCACCTTTCACATGGTGGACAGCAATGCTTTGTTATTCAGTCAACTGTGACAGTAGAAGTATGATTGGGGTGTCATTAAAAAGAGGACATTCTGTCCTTTACAACAGACATAAGTGCTTGATTATGAAATCAGTAGTTTCCATATAAATCGTCATTAAACTTCAATATCCTTTATTATGATACACCCTGTATACATGCCATTAGATGGATTCTGACCCCCATATCCCTTTGAATGGGGCGTAGTAGCAAATATTGAAAAATTTGAGTTATCACAACTTTCGGGCCGAAATGGTAAGGGCCGGGGTGGTTCAGCATTTTAGAGGAAAATATTATATTTTTTTAATTGGCTAGTTTCCCCATAATGAATGTATATACATGCCATTAGATGGATTCTGACCCCCATATCCCTTTGAAAGGGGCGTAGTAGCAAATATTGAAAAATTTGAATTATCACAACTTTCGGGCCGAAATAGTAAGGGCCGGGGTGGTTCAGCATTTTGGAGGAAAATATTATATTTTTTTAATTGGCTAGTTTCCCCATAATGAATGTATATACATGCCATTAGATGGATTCTGACCCCCATATCCCTTTGAAACGGGCGTAGTAGCAAATATTGAAAAATTTGAATTATCACAACTTTCGGGCCGAAATTGTAAGGGCCGGGGTGGTTCAGCATTTTGGAGGAAAATATTAATTTTTTTTAATTGGCTAATTTCCCCATAATGAATATACATACATGCGATTAGATGGATCCTGAACCCTATATCCCTTTGAAAGGGGCATAGGGGCAAATATTGTAAAAATTTGAGTTATCACAACTTTCGGGCCGAAATTCTAAGGGCCGGGGTGGTTCAGCATTTTGGAGGAAAATATTATTTTTTTTTTAATTGGCTAGTTTCCCCATAATGAATGTATATACGTGCCATTAGATGGATCCTGACCCCCATATCCCTTTGACAGGGGGGTAGGGCAAATATTGTAAAAATTTGAATTATCACATTTTTTCGGGCCGAAATGGTAAGGGCCGTGGTGGTTCAGCATTTTGGAGGAAAATATTATATTTTTTTGATAGGCTAGTTTCCCCATAATGAATGTATACAGGGTGTATCATAATAAAGGATATTGAAGTTTAATGACGATTTATATGGAAACTACTGATTTCATAATCAAGCACTTATGTCTGTTGTAAAGGACAGAATGTCCTCTTTTTAATGACACCCCAATCATACTTCTACTGTCACAGTTGACTGAATAACAAAGCATTGCTGTCCACCATGTGAAAGGTGCACTGTGCCAAGTTTGATAACATTTCCTTCTTAGACACAAAATCCACTCATTGTTCAGCATTTCAATATGTCTGGGCTGACACAAGCACTAATCTTTGAATGCTAACTTGTCACAGTGCACCTTTCACATGGTGGACAGCAATGCTTTGTTATTCAGTCAACTGTGACAGTAGAAGTATGATTGGGGTGTCATTAAAAAGAGGACATTCTGTCCTTTACAACAGACATAAGTGCTTGATTATGAAATCAGTAGTTTCCATATAAATCGTCATTAAACTTCAATATCCTTTATTATGATACACCCTGTATACATGCCATTAGATGGATTCTGACCCCCATATCCCTTTGAATGGGGCATAGTAGCAAATATTGAAAAATTTGAGTTATCACAACTTTCGGGCCGAAATGGTAAGGGCCGGGGTGGTTCAGCATTTTAGAGGAAAATATTATATTTTTTTAATTGGCTAGTTTCCCCATAATGAATGTATATACATGCCATTAGATGGATTCTGACCCCCATATCCCTTTGAAAGCGGCGTAGTAGCAAATATTGAAAAATTTGAATTATCACAACTTTCGGCCGACATAGTAAGGGCCGGGGTGGTTCAGCATTTTGGAGGAAAATATTATATTTTTTTAATTGGCTAGTTTCCCCATAATGAATGTATATATACATGCCATTAGATGGATTCTGACCCCCATATCCCTTTGAATGGGGCGTAGTAGCAAATATTGAAAAATTTGAGTTATCACAACTTTCGGGCCGAAATTGTAAGGGCCGGGGTGGTTCAGCATTTTGGAGGAAAATATTATATTTTTTTGATAGGCTAGTTTCCCCATAATGAATGTATATACATGCCATTAGATGGATTCTGACCTCCATATCCCTTTGAATGGGGCGTAGTAGCAAATATTGAAAAATTTGAGTTATCACAACTTTCGGGCCGAAATGGTAAGGGCCGGGGTGGTTCAGCATTTTGGAGGAAAATATTATATTTTTTTAATTGGCTAGTTTCCCCATAATGAATGTATATACATGCCATTACATGGATTCTGACCCCCATATCCCTTTATAAAGGGGCGTAGTAGCAAATATTGAAAAATTTGAATTATCACAACTTTCGGGCCGAAATTGTAAGGGCCGGGGTGGTTCAGCATTTTGGAGGAAAATATTAATTTTTTTTAATTGGCTAATTTCCCCATAATGAATATACATACATGCGATTAGATGGATCCTGAACCCTATATCCCTTTGAAAGGGACATAGGGGCAAATATTGTAAAAATTTGAATTATCACAACTTTCGGGCCGAAATTCTAAGGGCCGGGGTGGTTCAGCATTTTGGAGGAAAATATATTTTTTTTTAATTGGCTAGTTTCCCCATAATGAATGTACATACATGCCATTAGATGGATCCTGACCCCCATATCCCTTTGAATGGGGCGTAGTGGTAAATATTGTAAAAATTTGAATTATCACACCTTTCGGGCCGACATAGTAAGGGCCGGGGTGGTCCAGCATTTTGGAGGAAAATATTATATTTTTTTAATTGGCTAGTTTCCCCATAATGAATGTATATACATGCCATTAGATGGATTCTGACCCCCATATCCCTTTGAATGGGGCGTAGTAGCAAATATTGAAAAATTTGAGTTATCACAACTTTCGGGCCGGGGTGGTCCAGCATTTTGGAGGAAAATATTATATTTTTTTAATTGGCTAGTTTCCCCATAATGAATGTATATACATGCCATTAGATGGATTCTGACCCCCATATCCCTTTGAAAGGGGCGTAGTAGCAAATATTGAAAAATTTGAATTATCACAACTTTCGGGCCGAAATAGTAAGGGCCGGGGTGGTTCAGCATTTTGGAGGAAAATATTATATTTTTTTGATAGGCTAGTTTCCCCATAATGAATGTATATACATGCCATTAGATGGATTCTGACCCCCATATCCCTTTGAATGGGGCGTAGTAGCAAATATTGAAAAATTTGAGTTATCACAACTTTCGGGCCGAAATTGTAAGGGCCGGGGTGGTTCAGCATTTTGGAGGAAAATATTATATTTTTTTGATAGGCTAGTTTCCCCATAATGAATGTATATACATGCCATTAGATGGATTCTGACCTCCATATCCCTTTGAATGGGGCGTAGTAGCAAATATTGAAAAATTTGAGTGATCACAACTTTCGGACCGAAATGGTAAGGGCCGGGGTGGTTCAGCATTTTGGAGGAAAATATTATATTTTTTTAATTGGCTAGTTTCCCCATAATGAATGTATATACATGCCATTAGATGGATTCTGACCCCCATATCCCTTTATAAAGGGGCGTAGTAGCAAATATTGAAAAATTTGAATAATCACAACTTTCGGGCCGAAATTGTAAGGGCCGGGGTGGTTCAGCATTTTGGAGGAAAATATTAATTTTTTTTAATTGGCTAATTTCCCCATAATGAATATACATACATGCGATTAGATGGATCCTGAACCCTATATCCCTTTGAAAGGGACATAGGGGCAAATATTGTAAAAATTTGAATTATCACAACTTTCGGGCCGAAATTTTAAGGGCCGGGGTGATTCAGCATTTTGGAGGAAAATATTATATTTTTTTGATAGGCTAGTTTCCCCATAATGAATGTATATACATGCCATTAGATGGATTCTGACCTCCATATCCCTTTGAATGGGGCGTAGTAGCAAATATTGAAAAATTTGAGTTATCACAACTTTCGGGCCGAAATTGTAAGGGCCGGGGTGGTTCAGCATTTTGGAGGAAAATATTAATTTTTTTTAATTGGCTAATTTCCCCATAATGAATATACATACATGCGATTAGATGGATCCTGAACCCTATATCCCTTTGAAAGGGACATAGGGGCAAATATTGTAAAAATTTGAATTATCACAACTTTCGGGCCGAAATTCTAAGGGCCGGGGTGGTTCAGCATTTTGGAGGAAAATATATTTTTTTTTAATAGGCTAGTTTCCCCATAATGAATGTATATACATGCCATTAGATGGATTCTGACCTCCATATCCCTTTGAATGGGGCGTAGTAGCAAATATTGAAAAATTTGAGTTATCACAACTTTCGGGCCGAAATGGTAAGGGCCGGGGTGGTTCAGCATTTTGGAGGAAAATATTATATTTTTTTAATTGGCTAGTTTCCCCATAATGAATGTATATACATGCCATTACATGGATTCTGACCCCCATATCCCTTTATAAAGGGGCGTAGTAGCAAATATTGAAAAATTTGAATTATCACAACTTTCGGGCCGAAATTGTAAGGGCCGGGGTGGTTCAGCATTTTGGAGGAAAATATTAATTTTTTTTAATTGGCTAATTTCCCCATAATGAATATACATACATGCGATTAGATGGATCCTGAACCCTATATCCCTTTGAAAGGGACATAGGGGCAAATATTGTAAAAATTTGAATTATCACAACTTTCGGGCCGAAATTCTAAGGGCCGGGGTGGTTCAGCATTTTGGAGGAAAATATATTTTTTTTTAATTGGCTAGTTTCCCCATAATGAATGTACATACATGCCATTAGATGGATCCTGACCCCCATATCCCTTTGAATGGGGCGTAGTGGTAAATATTGTAAAAATTTGAATTATCACACCTTTCGGGCCGACATAGTAAGGGCCGGGGTGGTCCAGCATTTTGGAGGAAAATATTATTTTTTTAATTGGCTAGTTTCCCCATAATGAATGTATATACATGCCATTAGATGGATTCTGACCCCCATATCCCTTTGAATGGGGCGTAGTAGCAAATATTGAAAAATTTGAGTTATCACAACTTTCGGGCCGGGGTGGTCCAGCATTTTGGAGGAAAATATTATATTTTTTTAATTGGCTAGTTTCCCCATAATGAATGTATATACATGCCATTAGATGGATTCTGACCCCCATATCCCTTTGAAAGGGGCGTAGTAGCAAATATTGAAAAATTTGAATTATCACAACTTTCGGGCCGAAATAGTAAGGGCCGGGGTGGTTCAGCATTTTGGAGGAAAATATTATATTTTTTTGATAGGCTAGTTTCCCCATAATGAATGTATATACATGCCATTAGATGGATTCTGACCCCCATATCCCTTTGAAAGGGGCGTAGTAGCAAATATTGAAAAATTTGAATTATCACAACTTTCGGGCCGAAATAGTAAGGGCCGGGGTGGTTCAGCATTTTGGAGGAAAATATTATATTTTTTTGATAGGCTAGTTTCCCCATAATGAATGTATATACATGCCATTAGATGGATTCTGACCCCCATATCCCTTTGAAAGGGGCGTAGTAGCAAATATTGAAAAATTTGAATTATCACAACTTTCGGGCCGAAATAGTAAGGGCCGGGGTGGTTCAGCATTTTGGAGGAAAATATTATATTTTTTTGATAGGCTAGTTTCCCCATAATGAATGTATATACATGCCATTAGATGGATTCTGACCCCCATATCCCTTTGAATGGGGCGTAGTAGCAAATATTGAAAAATTTGAGTTATCACAACTTTCGGGCCGAAATTGTAAGGGCCGGGGTGGTTCAGCATTTTGGAGGAAAATATTATATTTTTTTGATAGGCTAGTTTCCCCATAATGAATGTATATACATGCCATTAGATGGATTCTGACCTCCATATCCCTTTGAATGGGGCGTAGTAGCAAATATTGAAAAATTTGAGTGATCACAACTTTCGGACCGAAATGGTAAGGGCCGGGGTGGTTCAGCATTTTGGAGGAAAATATTATATTTTTTTAATTGGCTAGTTTCCCCATAATGAATGTATATACATGCCATTAGATGGATTCTGACCCCCATATCCCTTTATAAAGGGGCGTAGTAGCAAATATTGAAAAATTTGAATAATCACAACTTTCGGGCCGAAATTGTAAGGGCCGGGGTGGTTCAGCATTTTGGAGGAAAATATTAATTTTTTTAATTGGCTAATTTCCCCATAATGAATATACATACATGCGATTAGATGGATCCTGAACCCTATATCCCTTTGAAAGGGACATAGGGGCAAATATTGTAAAAATTTGAATTATCACAACTTTCGGGCCGAAATTTTAAGGGCCGGGGTGATTCAGCATTTTGGAGGAAAATATTATATTTTTTTGATAGGCTAGTTTCCCCATAATGAATGTATATACATGCCATTAGATGGATTCTGACCTCCATATCCCTTTGAATGGGGCGTAGTAGCAAATATTGAAAAATTTGAGTTATCACAACTTTCGGGCCGAAATTGTAAGGGCCGGGGTGGTTCAGCATTTTGGAGGAAAATATTAATTTTTTTTAATTGGCTAATTTCCCCATAATGAATATACATACATGCGATTAGATGGATCCTGAACCCTATATCCCTTTGAAAGGGACATAGGGGCAAATATTGTAAAAATTTGAATTATCACAACTTTCGGGCCGAAATTCTAAGGGCCGGGGTGGTTCAGCATTTTGGAGGAAAATATATTTTTTTTTAATAGGCTAGTTTCCCCATAATGAATGTATATACATGCCATTAGATGGATTCTGACCTCCATATCCCTTTGAATGGGGCGTAGTAGCAAATATTGAAAAATTTGAGTTATCACAACTTTCGGGCCGAAATGGTAAGGGCCGGGGTGGTTCAGCATTTTGGAGGAAAATATTATATTTTTTTAATTGGCTAGTTTCCCCATAATGAATGTATATACATGCCATTAGATGGATTCTGACCCCCATATCCCTTTGAAAGGGGCGTAGTAGCAAATATTGAAAAATTTGAATTATCACAACTTTCGGGCCGAAATTGTAAGGGCTGGGGTGGTTCAGCATTTTGGAGGAAAATATTAATTTTTTTTAATTGGCTAATTTCCCCATAATGAATATACATACATGCGATTAGATGGATCCTGAACCCTATATCCCTTTGAAAGGGACATAGGGGCAAATATTGTAAAAATTTGAATTATCACAACTTTCGGGCCGAAATTCTAAGGGCCGGGGTGGTTCAGCATTTTGGAGGAAAATATATTTTTTTTTAATTGGCTAGTTTCCCCATAATGAATGTACATACATGCCATTAGATGGATCCTGACCCCCATATCCCTTTGAATGGGGCGTAGTGGTAAATATTGTAAAAATTTGAATTATCACACCTTTCGGGCCGACATAGTAAGGGCCGGGGTGGTCCAGCATTTTGGAGGAAAATATTATATTTTTTTAATTGGCTAGTTTCCCCATAATGAATGTATATACATGCCATTAGATGGATTCTGACCCCCATATCCCTTTGAATGGGGCGTAGTAGCAAATATTGAAAAATTTGAGTTATCACAACTTTCGGGCCGGGGTGGTCCAGCATTTTGGAGGAAAATATTATATTTTTTTAATTGGCTAGTTTCCCCATAATGAATGTATATACATGCCATTAGATGGATTCTGACCCCCATATCCCTTTGAAAGGGGCGTAGTAGCAAATATTGAAAAATTTGAATTATCACAACTTTCGGGCCGAAATAGTAAGGGCCGGGGTGGTTCAGCATTTTGGAGGAAAATATTATATTTTTTTGATAGGCTAGTTTCCCCATAATGAATGTATATACATGCCATTAGATGGATTCTGACCCCCATATCCCTTTGAATGGGGCGTAGTAGCAAATATTGAAAAATTTGAGTTATCACAACTTTCGGGCCGAAATTGTAAGGGCCGGGGTGGTTCAGCATTTTGGAGGAAAATATTATATTTTTTTGATAGGCTAGTTTCCCCATAATGAATGTATATACATGCCATTAGATGGATTCTGACCTCAATATCCCTTTGAATGGGGCGTAGTAGCAAATATTGAAAAATTTGAGTGATCACAACTTTCGGGCCGAAATGGTAAGGGCCGGGGTGGTTCAGCATTTTGGAGGAAAATATTATATTTTTTTAATTGGCTAGTTTCCCCATAATGAATGTATATACATGCCATTAGATGGATTCTGACCCCCATATCCCTTTATAAAGGGGCGTAGTAGCAAATATTGAAAAATTTGAATAATCACAACTTTCGGGCCGAAATTGTAAGGGCCGGGGTGGTTCAGCATTTTGGAGGAAAATATTAATTTTTTTAATTGGCTAATTTCCCCATAATGAATATACATACATGCGATTAGATGGATCCTGAACCCTATATCCCTTTGAAAGGGACATAGGGGCAAATATTGTAAAAATTTGAATTATCACAACTTTCGGGCCGAAATTTTAAGGGCCGGGGTGATTCAGCATTTTGGAGGAAAATATATTTTTTTTTAATTGGCTAGTTTCCCCATAATGAATGTACATACATGCCATTAGATGGATCCTGACCCCCATATCCCTTTGAATGGGGCGTAGTGGTAAATATTGTAAAAATTTGAATTATCACACCTTTCGGGCCGACATAGTAAGGGCCGGGGTGGTTCAGCATTTTGGAGGAAAATATTATATTTTTTTAATTGGCTAGTTTCCCCATAATGAATGTATATACATGCCATTAGATGGATTCTGACCCCCATATCCCTTTGAAAGGGGCGTAGTAGCAAATATTGAAAAATTTGAAGTATCACAACTTTCGGGCCGAAATTGTAAGGGCCGGGGTGGTTCAGCATTTTGGAGGAAAATATTAATTTTTTTTAATTGGCTAATTTCCCCATAATGAATATACATACATGCGATTAGATGGATTCTGACCCCCATATCCCTTTGAATGGGGCGTAGTAGCAAATATTGAAAAATTTGAGTTATCACAACTTTCAGGCCGAAATGGTAAGGGCCGGGGTGGTTCAGCATTTTAGAGGAAAATATTATATTTTTTTAATTGGCTAGTTTCCCCATAATGAATGTATATACATGCCATTAGATGGATTCTGACCCCCATATCCCTTTGAAAGGGGCGTAGTAGCAAATATTGAAAAATTTGAATTATCACAACTTTCGGGCCGAAATAGTAAGGGCCGGGGTGGTTCAGCATTTTGGAGGAAAATATTATATTTTTTTGATAGGCTAGTTTCCCCATAATGAATGTATATACATGCCATTAGATGGATTCTGACCCCCATATCCCTTTGAATGGGGCGTAGTAGCAAATATTGAAAAATTTGAGTTATCACAACTTTCGGGCCGAAATTGTAAGGGCCGGGGTGGTTCAGCATTTTGGAGGAAAATATTATATTTTTTTGATAGGCTAGTTTCCCCATAATGAATGTATATACATGCCATTAGATGGATTCTGACCTCCATATCCCTTTGAATGGGGCGTAGTAGCA
Source organism: Strongylocentrotus purpuratus (assembly GCF_000002235.5). NCBI lineage: Eukaryota > Metazoa > Echinodermata > Echinoidea > Camarodonta > Strongylocentrotidae > Strongylocentrotus > Strongylocentrotus purpuratus. Next base: position 574,461 of record NW_022145572.1, on the reverse strand, counting down.
AATATTGAAAAATTTGAGTTATCACAACTTTCGGGTCGAAATGGTAAGGGCCGGGGTGGTTCAGCATTTTCGAGGAAAATATTATATTTTTTTAATTGGCTAGTTTCCCCATAATGAATGTATATACATGCCATTACATGGATTCTGACCCCCATATCCCTTTATAAAGGGGCGTAGTAGCAAATATTGAAAAATTTGAATTATCACAACTTTCGGGCCGAAATTGTAAGGGCCGGGGTGGTTCAGCATTTTGGAGGAAAATATTAATTTTTTTTAATTGGCTAATTTCCCCATAATGAATATACATACATGCGATTAGATGGATCCTGAACCCTATATCCCTTTGAAAGGGACATAGGGGCAAATATTGTAAAAATTTGAATTATCACAACTTTCGGGCCGAAATTCTAAGGGCCGGGGTGGTTCAGCATTTTGGAGGAAAATATATTTTTTTTAATTGGCTAGTTTCCCCATAATGAATGTACATACATGCCATTAGATGGATCCTGACCCCCATATCCCTTTGAATGGGGCGTAGTGGTAAATATTGTAAAAATTTGAATTATCACACCTTTCGGGCCGACATAGTAAGGGCCGGGGTGGTCCAGCATTTTGGAGGAAAATATTATATTTTTTTAATTGGCTAGTTTCCCCATAATGAATGTATATACATGCCATTAGATGGATTCTGACCCCCATATCCCTTTATAAAGGGGCGTAGTAGCAAATATTGAAAAATTTGAATTATCACAACTTTCGGGCCGAAATTGTAAGGGCCGGGGTGGTTCAGCATTTTGGAGGAAAATATTAATTTTTTTTAATTGGCTAATTTCCCCATAATGAATATACATACATGCGATTAGATGGATCCTGAACCCTATATCCCTTTGAAAGGGACATAGGGGCAAATATTGTAAAAATTTGAATTATCACAACTTTCGGGCCGAAATTCTAAGGGCCGGGGTGGTTCAGCATTTTGGAGGAAAATATATTTTTTTTAATTGGCTAGTTTCCCCATAATGAATGTACATACATGCCATTAGATGGATCCTGACCCCCATATCCCTTTGAATGGGGCGTAGTGGTAAATATTGTAAAAATTTGAATTATCACACCTTTCGGGCCGACATAGTAAGGGCCGGGGTGGTCCAGCATTTTGGAGGAAAATATTATATTTTTTTAATTGGCTAGTTTCCCCATAATGAATGTATATACATGCCATTAGATGGATTCTGACCCCCATATCCCTTTGAATGGGGCGTAGTAGCAAATATTGAAAAATTTGAGTTATCACAACTTTCGGGCCGAAATGGTAAGGGCCGGGGTGGTCCAGCATTTTGGAGGAAAATATTATATTTTTTTAATTGGCTAGTTTCCCCATAATGAATGTATATACATGCCATTACATGGATTCTGACCCCCATATCCCTTTATAAAGAGGCGTAGTAGCAAATATTGAAAAATTTGAATTATCACAACTTTCGGGCCGAAATTGTAAGGGCCGGGGTGGTTCAGCATTTTGGAGGAAAATATTAATTTTTTTTAATTGGCTAATTTCCCCATAATGAATATACATACATGCGATTAGATGGATCCTGAACCCTATATCCCTTTGAAAGGGACATAGGGGCAAATATTGTAAAAATTTGAATTATCACAACTTTCGGGCCGAAATTCTAAGGGCCGGGGTGGTTCAGCATTTTGGAGGAAAATATTTTTTTTTTTAATTGGCTAGTTTCCCCATAATGAATGTACATACATGCCATTAGATGGATCCTGACCCCCATATCCCTTTGAATGGGGCGTAGTGGTAAATATTGTAAAAATTTGAATTATCACACCTTTCGGGCCGACATAGTAAGGGCCGGGGTGGTTCAGCATTTTGGAGGAAAATATTATATTTTTTTAATTGGCTAGTTTCCCCATAATGAATGTATATACATGCCATTAGATGGATTCTGACCCCCATATCCCTTTGAATGGGGCGTAGTAGCAAATATTGAAAAATTTGAGTTATCACAACTTTCGGGCCGAAATGGTAAGGGCCGGGGTGGTCCAGCATTTTGGAGGAAAATATTATATTTTTTTAATTGGCTAGTTTCCCCATAATGAATGTATATACATGCCATTAGATGGATTCTGACCCCCATATCCCTTTGAAAGGGGCGTAGTAGCAAATATTGAAAAATTTGAATTATCACAACTTTCGGGCCGAAATAGTAAGGGCCGGGGTGGTTCAGCATTTTGGAGGAAAATATTATATTTTTTTGTAGGCTAGTTTCCCCATAATGAATGTATATACATGCCATTAGATGGATTCTGACCCCCATATCCCTTTGAATGGGGCGTAGTAGCAAATATTGAAAAATTTGAGTTATCACAACTTTCGGGCCGAAATGGTAAGGGCCGGGGTGGTTCAGCATTTTGGAGGAAAATATTATATATTTTTAATTGGCTAGTTTCCCCATAATGAATGTATATACATGCCATTAGATGGATTCTGACCCCCATATCCCTTTATAAAGGGGCGTAGTAGCAAATATTGAAAAATTTGAATTATCACAACTTTCGGGCCGAAATTGTAAGGGCCGGGGTGGTTCAGCATTTTGGAGGAAAATATTAATTTTTTTTAATTGGCTAATTTCCCCATAATGAATATACATACATGCGATTAGATGGATCCTGAACCCTATATCCCTTTGAAAGGGACATAGGGGCAAATATTGTAAAAATTTGAATTATCACAACTTTCGGGCCGAAATTCTAAGGGCCGGGGTGATTCAGCATTTTGGAGGAAAATATATTTTTTTTTAATTGGCTAGTTTCCCCATAATGAATGTACATACATGCCATTAGATGGATCCTGACCCCCATATCCCTTTGAATGGGGCGTAGTGGTAAATATTGTAAAAATTTGAATTATCACACCTTTCGGGCCGACATAGTAAGGGCCGGGGTGGTTCAGCATTTTGGAGGAAAATATTATATTTTTTTAATTGGCTAGTTTCCCCATAATGAATGTATATACATGCCATTAGATGGATTCTGACCCCCATATCCCTTTGAAAGGGGCGTAGTAGCAAATATTGAAGAATTTGAAGTATCACAACTTTCGGGCCGAAATTGTAAGGGCCGGGGTGGTTCAGCATTTTGGAGGAAAATATTAATTTTTTTTAATTGGCTAATTTCCCCATAATGAATATACATACATGCGATTAGATGGATCCTGAACCCTATATCCCTTTGAAAGGGGCATAGGGGCAAATATTGTAAAAATTTGAGTTATCACAACTTTCGGGCCGAAATGGTAAGGGCCGGGGTGGTTCAGCATTTTGGAGGAAAATATTTTTTTTTTTTAATTGGCTAGTTTCCCCATAATGAATGTATATACGTGCCATTAGATGGATCCTGACCCCCATATCCCTTTGACAGGGGGTAGGGCAAATATTGTAAAAATTTGAATTATCACATTTTTTCGGGCCGAAATGGTAAGGGCCGTGGTGGTTCAGCATTTTGGAGGAAAATATTATATTTTTTTGATAGGCTAGTTTCCCCATAATGAATGTATATACATGCCATTAGATGGATTCTGACCCCCATATCCCTTTGAATGGGGCGTAGTAGCAAATATTGAAAAATTTGAGTTATCACAACTTTCGGGCCGAAATGGTAAGGGCCGGGGTGGTTCAGCATTTTAGAGGAAAATATTATATTTTTTTAATTGGCTAGTTTCCCCATAATGAATGTATATACATGCCATTAGATGGATTCTGACCCCCATATCCCTTTGAAAGGGGCGTAGTAGCAAATATTGAAAAATTTGAATTATCACAACTTTCGGGCCGAAATTGTAAGGGCCGGGGTGGTTCAGCATTTTGGAGGTAAATATTAATTTTTTTTAATTGGCTAATTTCCCCATAATGAATATACATACATGCGATTAGATGGATCCTGAACCCTATATCCTTTTGAAAGGGGCATAGGGGCAAATATTGTAAAAATTTGAATTATCACAACTTTCGGGCCGAAATTCTAAGGGCCGGGGTGGTTCAGCATTTTGGAGGAAAATTTTTTTTTTTTTAATTGGCTAGTTTCCCCATAATGAATGTATATACATCCGATTAGATGGATCTTGAACCCTATATCCCTTTGAAAGGGGCATAGGGGCAAATATTGTAAAAATTTGAATTATCACAACTTTCGGGCCGAAATTCTAAGGGCCGGGGTGGTTCAGCATTTTGGAGGAAAATATTATTTTTTTTAATTGGCTAGTTTCCCCATAATGAATGTATATACATCCGATTAGATGGATCCTGAACCCTATATCCCTTTGACAGGGGCTAGGGGCAAATATTGAAAAATTTGAGTTATCACAACTTTTTGGCCGAAATTCTAAGGGCCGGGGTGGTTCAGCATTTTGGAGGAAAATATTATTTTTTTTTAATAGGCTAGTTTCCCCATAATGAATGTATATACATCCGATTAGATGGATCCTGAACCCTATATCCCTTTGAAAGGGGCATAGGGGCAAATATTGTAAAAATTTGAATTATCACAACTTTCGGGCCGAAATTGTAAGGGCCGGGGTGGTTCAGCATTTTGGAGGAAAAAATTATATTTTTTGAAAAGGCTAGTTTCCCCACAATGAATGTACATACATGCCATTAGATGGATCCTGACCCCCATATCCCTTTGAATGGGGCGTAGTGGTAAATATTGTAAAAATTTGAATTATCACACCTTTCGGGCCGAAATAGTAAGGGCCGGGGTGGTTCAGCATTTTGGAGGAAAATATTATATTTTTTTAATAGGCTAGTTTACCCACAATGAATGTATATACATGCCATTAGATGGATCCTGACCCCCATATCCCTTTGAAAGGGGCGTAGTAGCAAATATTGAAAAATTTGAGTTATCACAACTTTCGGGCCGAAATGGTAAGGGCCGGTTTGGTTCAGCATTTTGGAGGAAAATATTGTGTTTTTTTAATAGGCTAGTTTCCCCACATTGAATGTATATACATGCCATTAGATGGATCCTGACCCCCATATCCCTTTGACAGGGGGGTAGGGCAAATATGGTAAAAATTTGAATTATCACAACTTTTCAGGCCGAAGTTGTAAGGGCCGGTGTGGTTCAGCATTTTGGAGGAAAATATTTTTTTTTTTAAATTGGCTAGTTTTCCCACAGTGAATGTATATACGTGCCATTAGATGGATCCTGACCCCCATATCCCTTTGAATGGGGCGTAGTGGCAAATATTGTAAAAATTTGAATTATCACAACTTTCGGGCCGAAATTGTAAGGGCCGGGGTGGTTCAGCATTTTGGAGGAAAATATTAATTTTTTTTAATTGGCTAGTTTCCCCATAATGAATATACATACATACATGCGATTAGATGGATCCTGAACCCTATATCCCTTTGAAAGGGCATAGGGGCAAATATTGTAAAAATTTGAATTATCACAACTTTCGGGCCGAAATTCTAAGGGCCGGGGTGGTTCAGCATTTTGGAGGAAAATATTATTTTTTTTAAATTGGCTAGTTTCCCCATAATGAATGTATATACATCCGATTAGATGGATCCTGAACCCTATATCCCTTTGACAGGGGGCTAGGGGCAAATATTGGAAAATTTGAGTTATCACAACTTTCGGGCCGAAACGGTAAGGGCCGGGGTGGTTCAGCATTTTGGAGGAAAATATTATATTTTTTAATTGGCTAGTTTCCCCATAATGAATGTATATACATGCCATTAGATGGATCCTGACCCCCACATCCCTTTGAAAGGGGCATAGGGGCAAATATTGTGAAAAAATTTAAATTATCACAACTTTCGGGCCGAAATTCTAAGGGCCGGGGTGGTTCAGCATTTTGGAGGAAAATATTATTTTTTTTAAATTGGCTAGTTTCCCCATAATGAATGTATATACATCCGATTAGATGGATCCTGAACCCTATATCCCTTTGACAGGGGGCTAGGGGCAAATATTGAAAAATTTGAGTTATCACAACTTTCGGGCCGAAATGGTAAGGGCCGGGGTGGTCCAGCATTTTGGAGGAAAATATTTTTTTTTTTGAAATGGCTAGTTTCCCCACAATGAATGTATATACATGCCATTCGAAGGATTCTGACCCCCATATCCCTTTGAAAGGGGAGTAGTAGCAAATATTGAAAAATTTGAGTTATCACAACTTTCGGGCCGAAATGGTAAGGGCCGGGGTGGTTCAGCATTTTGGAGGAAAATATTGTGTTTTTTTAATAGGCTAGTTTCCCCACAGTGAATGTACATACATGTCATTAGATGGATCCTGACCCCCATATCCCTTTGACAGGGGGGTAGGGGCAAATATTGTAAAAATTTGAATTATCACAACTTTTCGGGCCGAAGTTGTAAGGGCCGGGGTGGTTCAGCATTTTGGAGGAAAATATTAATTTTTTTTAATTGGCTAGTTTCCCCATAATGAATATACATACATGCGATTAGATGGATCCTGAACCCTATATCCCTTTGAAAGGGGCATAGGGGCAAATATTGTAAAAATTTGAATTATTACAACTTTCGGGCCAAAATTCTAAGGGCCGGGGTGGTTCAGCATTTTGGAGGAAAATATTATATTTTTTGAATTGGCTAGTTTCCCCATAATGAAAGTACATACATGCGATAAGATGGATCCTGACCCCCACATCCCTTTGAAAGGGGCGTAGTGGCAAATATTGAAAAATTTGAGTTATCACAACTTTCGGGTCGAAATGGTAAATGGTCCGTCCCGTTTGACCGTTATCACTATATCTCAAGAACCATTTAAGATTTAAACTTAAGACTCGGGAATAGTATTTATCACCATAGGAAGACGATCTGATTAGATTTTGGAGTACGTAGGTCAAAGGTCACAGGTCACAGAGGTCAACTTATGAAATTCCTTGTATTGAGTTTGTTAGCACGATATCTCAAGAACCATTTGAGATATAAACTTCAAACTTAAGGATAGTATGTATCACCATAGGAAGACGATCTGATTAGATTTTGGAGCACGTATGTCAAAGGTCAAGGGTCAAAGAGGTCAACTTATGAAATTCCATACATTGAGATTGTTATCATGATATCTCAAGAACCACTGGAGATTTAAACTTCAAACTTAGTGATAGTGTGTATCACTATAGGAAAACAATCTGATTAGATTTTGGAGCACGTAGGTCAAAGGTCAAGGGTCACAGAGGTCAACTTATGAAATTCCATACATTGAGATTGTTATCATAATATCTCAAGAACCACTGGAGATTTAAACTTCAAACTTAATGATAGTGTGTATCACCATAGGAAGACAATCTGATTAGATTTTGGAGCACGTAGGTCAAAGGTCAAGGGTCACAGAGGTCAACTTATGAAATTCCATACATTGAGATCGTTATCGCGATATCTCAAGAACTACTGGAGAATTTTCACTTCAAACTTAATGATAGTATGTATCACCATATCATAATATCTCAAGAACCACTGGAGATTTAAACTTCAAACTTAATGATAGTGTGTATCACCATAGGAAGACAATCTGATTAGCTTTTGGAGCTCGTAGGTCAAAGGTCAAGGGTCACAGAGGTCAACTTATGAAATTCCATACATTGAGATTGTTATCATGATATCTCAAGAACCACTGGAGATTTAAACTCCAAACTTGTTTAAATTGCTCTATGGCGGAGGCATCATTTTCGACTGCGCGCAGTCAAAATTCCATCTAGTTGAATTAAGCTCTTTAATTTATCATTTATCACAAGCAAGGTCATGCATGCTTCCGATATGTCTGCACATGTCTCATTGAACATGTCCATGCTCCATTAAGCGTCATTCTCTTTTGACACAGTAAACTGCCTGGTGAAAAAGACACTAACAAAGTATCAATAAGTGTTAATGAATGGCATATGGAGATGAAAATGTGCTATGCACGATGAATGCCTTTGTGTGTTAATTTTTGCTGCAAAACCCAATGTGTTATGAGATGTAAATGTCTCATTGAACATGTCCATGCTCCATTAAGCGTCATTCTCTTTTGACCCAGTAAACTGCCTGGTGAAAAAGACACTAACAAAGTATCAATAAGTGTTAATGAATGGCATATGGAGATGAAAATGTGCTATGCACGATGAATGCCTTTGTGTGTTAATTTTTGCTGCAAAACCCAATGTGTTATGAGATGTAAATGTCTCATTGAACATGTCCATGCTCCATTAAGCGTCATTCTCTTTTGACCCAGTAAACTGCCTGGTGAAAAAGACACTAACAAAGTATCAATAAGTGTTAATGAATGGCATATGGAGATAAAAATGTGCTATGCATGATGAACGCCTTTGTGTGTACTTTCCGCTGCTTAACCCAATGTGTTATGAGATGTAAAGTAGACTATGCGACTGTTATTTTGTTTAGGTGATATTGTGTAGTGCACAATAATTCTGAAATTGTTGTAATTGCAGTTTGAGTTTTAAATCAAGATATCATAAACTGCAAACAAACATGTTCTCTATACGCATTACTATGATAGCTAGTGCAAGAGTCTTGTTATTATGAATGAAAATACTCTCAATGAATTTGCAACAATTTGAAGGGGAAAAAATTAATTCTCAATTACTAAATAAAAACATGCTCACAAACATCAGTCCAGTCATAATTTAAGAATGTGAAATAACAATGAATTCATCTTTTTAAGATACTGTAATGATTCTTACTGTCTGTAACTAGCATTGAATTGTAGAGGTGTTGTGGTCTAGTGGATAAGTCACCTGATTACAGATTACAAGGTCCAGGGTTCTAATCCCAGCCCTGCACTAATGTCCTTTGGCAAGACGTTAATCTACATGTCCCCCTCTACACCCAAGTGTTAATGAAGTTAATGAAGTTTGCTCAGCATTGTGAGCATCTGTAAAATGACGACTGGCTGGAATGCTACCCAGGGAGTGGAGAATGTGCATACATTGTGTGTGTGCTTACAGACATCATCGATGTATTAAGCGCTATATACATGTAAAAGAGGAATATTATTGAATGAAATGTTTGAATTTTGTATCATTGTTTTTTATCATGTACATTATCTAGTCCCGAGTATAATTTAGGACTGCTGGAATGGAATACAATCAATGAAATCCTGCAGTCTATTAAAAAGGGAAGATGAAAATGTAACTGCATAGTGCAGGCTTCAACATTTACAATAACAATACTATGCCTAATCTTTTCATTTACGGACTGACTCACTCTACAGTAACACAGCGCAAGGGTAATATGCCAATGAGATGCGACCTTTGGCTGAAGAAGAAGAACCCAAACATCAAATGGACAACGTTAGGGCTCCCTCTAGATGACCACAAGAAGACAGCTCCTGCCACCGATTATGGTGAGTGTTAGATTATACTCATTGACACAAAAGACACACTTTGAATAAACAAGCATTTGTACTTGCATGTGCATTACAAGGGCCATTAAAAGGTGCTTAAATGCTTCATTGTAATGTTTACTTTTTGTCTCGCCTGCAAAGCAAAAGCAAGACATAGGCGCCGCTTTTCTGTTGCCGGCGGCGTCAACATCAAAAACTAAGGTTCAGTTTTTGAATTTTTAATATAATTTTGAAAGTATAAGTTCTTATTCAATGAAACTTGGCCCAAAGGGTTATCAAGTATCCCCTATTGTGTGAGTAGAATTTCAGGTCACTAAGTGAAGGTCAAAGGTCATTTCAGGTCAACAAACTTAGACTATGTTGTGGCATTAACACCAAAAATTTCCAAAGGTTAAGATTTTGAATTGTTATGAAAAAGTATACATTCCTATTCCATGAAACTTAAACAAGGGTTATCAAGTATCACCAATCATGTGATTAGTCTTTTAGGTGACGAAGTCAAGGTCAAATGTCATTTCAGATCTGTAAACTTAGACTTTGTTGTGGCATCAACATCAGGATTTTGAATTTTTTGCATGTCTGTACTTGTAAGAAAGCAACCAGTGGACCAAATAATTGTATACCTATCATATTATTATAGTTCTTATGATTTACCTTCTTCCAAATTTATAATTTTTTAAATTTTAATTCTCACCTGTGGCTTACAAATCCATCCTCCCACTTTAAGATTGTACAACGCATGCTCTGGTGATGAATGCCCCAAGGCTATTTTCAAATACTTACCAACTATACCAAGCCTGAACCCTAACCTTTACCTTTCTCGAAAATCTAAAATTTAACATTGCCACAGTCATATTTTAAAGATCTCGCCAAATCAAATCACCAATGTGAAAGCTGGTATATCTAATACAATCTTCACTTTACTGTATATGTTTTTCATCTATAACAGAGCCTGCCTTCAGATCCTGTACACTGAGTAAACGGACAGCCGTCACGCACGACACGTATCTGATGACCTTTGACCTTCCAGAGGGCACACAGTTCAAAGTTCCAGTCGGAAATCATGTCTATCTCAAAGCAAACATCAACGGTAAGCAACTTCTAACTTGTTTGACTCTGAGGATCGGGACATTCCAGTAGACCGACAATGTCGGTCTTGTGAACATAGAAAAAGTCAATAGAAGACATATTGGTCTTTTGAATCTTCAGAAATCGTCCAGAAGGCCCATTAGACTGGCATTTTCGGTCTCCTGGGGTGTCGGTCTCATGGGCTGTAGCCCCAGAGGATTTCACACATATCTTGGATAAGTTGGCAACATGGCCTCCTCTGGTAATCCTTGACGATAAGGCCAATTATGCATAGAGGTGGTCGAGTAGATTCGTCACTGGACTGTGTATCACAAGGTTCGTGGTTCAAGTCCCGCCGCCGCACTAATGTCCTTTGGAAAGGCATTGATCTACATTTGCCACTCACCACCCAGGTGTTAAATGGGTACCCGGTAGGATTTGAAAGTAATTGTGGTTAGATGAGCAAGTGCGCACTTGTAAAAATGATGCCTGGCTGGAATGCTCCCCAGGGAGAGGGCCTGCGGTCCTGAAAAGCGCCATTATAAGAACGAATTAAAATTAATAACATTGAAAACGACATGTATTCTTTGTATATTTATTCTTTGTGACATGTGACCATAGGCTCAGTTATCAATGTGAATACAACACACATGAGATTTGTTCTGTTACAGGGGAAGAAGTGAGCAGACCATATACACCAGTCTTCCCAAGTCTACTCAAGGACGACGGGGACGAGGAGACGGATGGACCCAATTCCAGGAACAGCGTTCACCTAATGCTCAAAGTATATCCACAGGGGCAGTTCACCCAACACTTAGCAACTCTCAAAGAAGGTAAGCAGAGAATGTATTCAGAGAGAGCGAGAGAGAAAGAGAAAGAGAGTGAGAGAGAGAGAGAGTGAGAGAGAGAAAGAGAAAGAGTGAGAGAGAGTGAGATAGAGAGAGAGAGAGAGCAAGAGAGAGAGAGAGAGGGAGCGAGAGAGAGGGAGTGGGAGATGGAGATGGAAATGGAGAGAGAGAGAGAGAGGGAGCGGGAACAAGAGATGGAGAGATAGAGAGAGAGAGAAAGACAAGTTAATGATGAAGAAGTTAATGGTAGTGGGGGATATGATTATGATGGTGATGATGATGATTATGATGATGATGATTATTGTGATCACGATGGTTAAGATGATTAAAGAAAAGTATGAAAAGTACTGACATAGAGAGATAAAGACAGAGACAGACAGAGACAGACAGACAAACAGAGAGTGAAACTGAGAGAAATAGACACAGGGAGACACAGGGTCATAAGGATGAAATGAGAAGGAAAGAAAAATACAATCATGTTTTGCCAAAGTAAAGTTATAATGAGCACAAGACAATGAGATTTTCATAGAGAGTTTGACAGACAGAGAGAGAGAGAGAGAGAAGGAGGGGGTGAGGGGGATATGCTTGTTAATGTGCGGTACATGTATGCTTAGATATCTAATGTCAAATTCTGTCGATACCGTTACGATTTACATCATCATGCTTCTTTCAAGTTTACACGCATGTTCAAATATTGCAATTTTAAAGCCCCACTGCACTACTTGTACATAGCTACTTGCTCCCTCTTTATAGAAAACAATGCCTAAGCGATGCCCGTTGGTCCCCCATGATCCTATTTTTCTTATGTTAATTGAGAGCTGAGATGATAGGATAACCACCTGTCAGTGACCACGCTGGGTGGTCTAATCCCTCCTGGCCAAACTAGAACAGACGGCTTTAAATTGTGAGTCTTTTCTCTTGATTTTCTCTTTAAAGGTGACAATATAGAGATGAGCAACCACAGTGGTACCTTCGATCACGAGTGTACATACAAGCAGCTGACAGTGGTCTATTTTATCGCGGCAGGCACGGGCTTCACGCCCATGGTTAAACTTATACAGATGGGCCTGGCTGAAGATTCCAAATGGTATAATGACAAAGTCCACACTTTCATTATGATGGGTAGGGGGTGTTGGGTTGGGTGGGGTGGGGTGGGAGAAACCCCCTCACTTCATGGGCCTTGGATCCCACCCAAGAATTGAAAGCCCCACTGCACTACTTATAGCTACTTGCGCCCTCTATATAGCAAACACTGTCTAAACGGTGCATGTTGGTCCCCCATGATCCCCTTTTTCTTATGTTCATGAAGAGCTGATTTGATGAGATAACCACCTGTCAGTGACCATGCAGGGAGGTCTAATCCCTCCTGGCCAAACTAGTGCAGACGGGCTTTAAGTGCTCAACCACGGTCAAACAGGCAAACCACCTGTCGGGAAAGAATACAAAGACCACCTGGCCGTCCTGTATATAATGACCGTATTTTTGTTGCCCTTGAAGCGGTATTTCATATTGAAATGTGCTTGAAACGGAACCTATTCACAAAAAAGATGCATCAATTAAAAATGCATAATTGCTTAAAATCATAGTCGTGTCACACAGAGGGAGAATCACATGGTTAGGATAAAGAGTTTGTATTGAAATGCATACCAATCTTGATGAGGCTTAATGTTAGCTAAACTTTCATTTTATAGATAGGTAAATAAAGACTCAAGTCTAATATTATGGTGAAGTTATAGTGTGTCTAAACCAGATAGCATATATAAATAAATTTGTTAGATACATTCCTCACCTCTTTTTTTTCTCTTATCTTAAAAAGATAGAAAATTGGTACACTGACATATTATGAAGACTGTCCCCATTTCCTTCTACCTCTTACTTTCATTATCTCCTTCTCTCTCTCTCTCTCTCTCTCTCTCTCTCTCTCTCTCTCATCTCTTCTATTCTATTGTTATGCTTCTTTTACGTTGTAACCATGCAATGGAGGAGCATGTAGTATACCGCTGCAAGAAGCTAAAATTTCTACTGTTACTACATGATTTTGCATTCTTTTCCCCTTTTTCGTGTGCATGAAAATGCAGCAAATTAAAACTCCTCTTCTTCAACAAGACTCAGAAGGATATTGTATGGAGGGAACATTTGGATGAGTGTGCAGAGCAAAGCAAAGGAAGGTGAGAGCTGTCAGAAATGATTCTATCTGAATAATTGAATTTGGAGTGAATTTGAAGTGGTTTTACAAACATGTACATCATTGAAGACATATAGAGTGAAAGGTGGACTGGTTATTTAAATTAGGGCCTTTGTTGAATACTTTTAGATGCAAGCTTAAATATGTCACATGCTCATTGTGAAAGAATATCATAAGAAACGTGTCCCCTGAAAATGATGGCTCTTCTTATGCCTTCATGTTCAGTATGTGACGAGAAGCATCTACTAAAGTGCTTGGACCAAACTCTCATGCCACATATTTGTGTAATCCCATATACACATTCCTGTGTAGAGTGAGTAGTAAGTAGAGTGACTTTTACAAGATCAATTTCTGTTCATCGTACTAATGATTCCAAAACTCACATTTGAGCTAAGACTCCTATGCTGCATAAATCTGCCTTTTTCAATCTTTTCCAGAATTTGCTTTCTTAATGTAATCGCATGATCAGATCTTAACTAAATATTTTCACAATATCTGATACTATCCCTCAGGTTTGAAGTCACTCACATCCTGTCTGCTGAAGGTGCGCCGTCTTGGACGGGTCTCACGGGTCGCATCAGTAAAGACCTGCTGGGCAAGATGATACCCAAGCATGGACCCAAAGAAACTCCCGTCTTTGCCATTTGTGGACCTACACCATTCATGAACACGGCTTACCAGTATGTCCAATTTTTTTGTCATTTATTTATTTTATTATTTATCTGTTAGTTTATTTATTCAATGTTTATTTATTAATTAATACATAAAGTTAGTTAGTTAATTAGTTAGTTAACTGTTTCGATTCAATTCAAATGAACATTTATTTTCTTCCATTCAATTTGACAACATATTGACATCTTTTCAAACAATACAATTTATACGTAGGAACATCAATTTAATTAAAGAACTTGTATTACAAGGAAGAAGGAGCGAATCCCTTTGTTTATCTAGTAATATGATTATTTTTTCATTTATTTGTTTGTTGTTGGTTTTTTTGCTCATTTATTAATACTTCATTCATTCATTTAATTATTTTATTTATATATTCAATTAATCAATTCTGATTATTACACAGGACAACTCATTTCACCTTTAAAGCTGGTTTTTCCATGAGGCCCTGTTAAAAATATTAATAAAAATTAAATCCATAAACAAATATGATACTAAGATTAATTACAAAGTTAAGTATAGTAGAATCATAATGGAAGCTTATTATACAACACGTACCTGTATTATCCAAAATCATTTTTACAAAATCAATAAACTTTCATTTGATTAGAGATTGATGAAGATAAACAAATTTGCAGGTGTTTATCTTGTTCTGGGCTATTTTTATCTGCTGTTCTTTTGTAACATTAATCCTAACCCTGTTCCTTAAATGGATTACAGTACATTCATTATATATTTTACAAAGAATAAGGTCCCCATATTTTGTTGTTTTGAAGAAATCCAAAATTAAATTGCACTGAAACCCACTACATCTACTTTTTTTCAAACAAATACGTGACGAGAGTTAATTTGATATTTTGATCTGGTCTTTACATTTTTTTTTCATTGTATCCGTATTTCTTCTTTACAGACTACTTCTTGATGCTGGTAATAATGAGAAATGCATCTGCATGTTCGCTGGGTGATCACAAGAAGAGACGTTGGACAAAGAAAATAGACTTTTGATGAAAACATTTTACGATAGACTGGATTAGTTTTTAAAGTACATCTCAGTGCTGCCTATCCAACCATAAATACTTCAGACCTGTTATGACTTGTTACGACCGCCCTAGCCTTACGACACATCAACCTACATGTAGCGATAGTATCGTCCTTGTTTTCACGAAGTGACGGTAGTGAGGAAAATCGTAACGCAAAGTGAATGCAATTTTTTTTCACTACCGTCACTTCGTGAAAAGAAGGACGGTATGTAGGTATGGAGATGTTTTGGGACTGGATCAGTCTTTACATCTGGGTGTTGCCCATCCGCCAGGCCATACCATCGTCCTATGAATATTTCAGACCTGTTCTGAGAACTTTTGATTCGTTGACTGCCCTGCCATCGACCTTCATGCAGTAGTGGTACGTGTGTATGGAGATATTTACGGCCAAACAGAGCCCTCGGAAAGATCAAAAGATGCATACATGAGCATCACTGTTTATAGGAAATCTTGCTTTTGCAGATGCACATCTAAAATGAGCCCCGATGAATGAAGGACAAAAACACCAAAAAATGTTTGTTTTTTTTCTTCTTCTGATATGAAGGTGTGGTTGGCAAAGCCTGGTGCTTCACAGTGAATTCAGACCAATGTTCTTCAGTCAAAAGATATGAATGGTACGTATACAGTCAAACCTGCTTTAGAGACCACCTGTCTACAAAGACCACATTTTTTGTTTCCCTTGAAAATGGTTTCTCATTGAAACATGTACTAAAGGAACCTATCTACAAAGACAACTTTTTGTGTTTCTCATGGGCGGTGGCTATAGACAGGTTTGACTGTATATGTGTGAGCACTTGCAAGACTACTGGTTGTTGTTTTCAACATGTTGTATATTATTGGATCTCAATCAGTACTGTTACCCCATTGGACATGCTTGGTCTGTATAGTGACACCTGAAATGATGTAGAATTTAACCAGTTGAAATGTTTCATTCCCGTAGGCTTACACTGTAAAACAGGAGCAACCCAGTTCCAGTAGACAAAGGATTTAATGTAAAAATTAAAGATAAGGTTCAGGGGCGTTTCACAAAGACTAAGATCGACTTTAAGTTGGACTTAACTATGGCAGGCCACTCATGCCACTGTTTGCTCTCACCATTTACTGGCATTGGTCTCTCAAGGGACGTAAACAAAATCACAGTCACATATCTACAGAATTTCCTTTTTTTGATAATTCATTATTAAAGGAAAAAATATTATCTAAAGATCATAATGGTGAGACCAAACAGTGGCATGAAAGGCCTGCCATAGTAAAGTCCAACTTAAAGTCGATTTTAGTCTTTGTGAAACACTCCCCAGCATAATCGATCTGTAGAAATAGATTAGACCTATGCAGTAGTTTGGATATTGAAGATTCATGTATGGACATATAATGTATATAGTGTACATACCAATTTTAAACGAATTCAAATTCAAATTGTATTTAGATTTATGGATATTAGATGTTTCATATATTCTTATTGCATAGTACTGTTGGATACACATGAATCATGAATTATGTTGTTTTATACAAGGGTTATTCATAATCTTTTTTTTTAGGTGTATTTTTATAGGAATTTATAGTGTATAATGGTTTGGAGATACATACGGTAATGCATATTTTTACTTCCCCCTCTTCTCCCAAGCAAAATGAATGATACATTGCTCTTGTATAAGTATGTATATATTTGTTTGTTCATGAGTACATACTTTTTAAACCCTTTGGTATTCTGCACCTCGCTGTCATTTCATTCCGTACTGAATTTTGTGGAAAAAATGTATATATTGTAACTAGGGCATTTGTCGCATCATATTGTTTCCCGGTACATTGTGCTTTTCCTAGTTTTCCAGAACCTAAGGACATTTCCGAGGGGTTCATTGAATCTCTAAAATTGTGTAATGTTTCAGCCTTTTCTGAAATACTTCCAATCTTTATTATGCTGTAAAAGATTAAACTCATTTTACATATCATATTAAAACTTATAATATATATATCTGTGTACTGTAAACAAAAAATTATGTGGATGTCGAGATTTAACTAAATGTTAAATGTATGTAGGTCTCATATTGGCATAGTGGTCCTTTCACTGTAACACCATTTTTGGACCACTCTTCCATGTGTAGAAATGCGAAATATAGAATCTCAATTCTCACCCAAGCACATGGAACTGTACACAGAATGTATTATTGATGGGAAGTTGTGGTAGATCCTCTACAGAATGAATTGATTCTGCTAGGTTATTTCTTATGTTAGAACAAGTGGAGAAATTGTCCAATACTACAAAACAGCGACCATATTAATTCACCAGTCTGAAGTACTGATATTTATAGTGATCTCAACTGCAAAAAATTCAGAACTCTTCTATATTGTTTATCCAGTTTTGTTTAAACTTTGCACAATCAGTCACTCTGCTTTTGTCTGCTATCCTTCAAAACTACCTTTGTTATCAACTCTTGGTTGCCCTTAAATGATCTACTATATGTTTGCACAAATAATGTTTAATATCATCAGCATTATGAACTTTTTTTTAAATAAAAGGGTACTATTATTAACATTTTTATATGAAGCCAATGCTGGCATTGGTTCCCATTTTTCATATGATTCCTTGAATCAGGATATAATTAAAAACAGGTATGTTGTGATCTTGATTGCTTTTTGTTTTTCTACTTATTCTTGGATATCGCTCCATTTCATAATTCAAAGGCAGGCATTTTATCAACATCACTTTCACTGCTGTTGTGTATTTCCAATTACACCATCTTTCGAGACCGGGCATAGTGGCTCAGTGGTTAGAGCACCTGCCTCATGAACAGGAGGTCGTGGGTTCGAACCCCGGCCGATTCATACCAAAGACTTATAACAATGGGACCTCCTGCCTTCTATCTAGGCGCTCAGCATATTAGATTGGAGAAGGGTAGTAATAACATATTATGTTATGCAGGGCCCGCCGGAAGAGCAGTTTCATAAACTGAAGTGGCTACCCTGGGTAAATAAAACATTCTTATTATTATTATTATTGAGTAATTTCTGGTTTGTGTACCTAATCATCATCACGCTCGCGTCATGCAGTTGGTAATGCATTGTGGGACATGCCTTGGGGGATATTGTGGGATATCAGGACATTGTGAGCAGTATACGTAAATCTGAAGTAGTGAAGTAGAATACCCTGCCTTTCAGAGGGAGGTTGGGGGAATAGAATGGTGTTACTTTTAGTGGCAGGGAGATTAATACATGTTTTTTTCCAGGTGTTTTGGGGATGTTTCTTGTGTAATGTATGCAGTATAGCAGACAGAGGTACATAATTGTTTTTAAGTCCCGACCGATTCCAGGCTCGACCTTTGTCTACCCCTAACATGAAAGGGGTGTTAATCCCTCTCTCATAATAACCCCCAAAGTTCAAGGTTTGTCGGTAAATGGATATCTCATCGTAATTTTTATTATATACTTGGCATTTTTTATCTATCTTTCCTTAGCCATTGTACATTTATCTCTCGGGACTATTTGTATAATAATTTGTATTCAACATGTATGATTTATATGACAACGATTCCTTGCAGGGAAAAAACAAACATTGACACTACACTGTATTTGCATAGTGCTTGTATGTTGTATTGTTTACATAAAGATAAAGCTAACGTCTTATATTTCTTATGAAACTAAGGAGAATGTTTGAGTTTGTGCATGTGGTGGAGATGAAATAGTATATTTAGATATAGATACATGTATATTTATATAATGATATGTTTTATACAAAATTTACTAGAATTGCTGCTATCAATAGAATATTATCACTATTTACTTGGGGATAAGAGGTATTTTCTTTATAAAAATAGCAACAGGTATTCTCCACTAGTTGGTAAGAAGTAGTGAAAATTGATAAAATGCTGCAACAAACCCTGGTGGTGTCAATTCATATTGGCATTGTATAGGCATGATAGTTCGAAATTTCGTGAAAATATGGTTAATTTTCACTACAATCGCACGCATTTCAGTGTTTGCAAATGTGAAGAAAATAAATTTGAAAAGGGGACAATTTTTTTTCTATAAAGAACAAGAAATTGATAGAAAAAGGGTCATATATTTCAAGATGGAAGCTGTGACTCAGATTTCCTTCAAAATGGGATACTTTTTGTGAGTTTGTACTCAATAAGCCAAACATAGGACTATATTTAGCGCACATTCTAAACCTTGCATTGGGCAAAAATGGGTCACATTTCATGGAAAATATTCTTGAAAGTCTGCAAATAGGGGGTCATTTTCGACTCCACTAATGATGATATGTCCCCACTACGAATTTGAGATGACACCCCAGTGGAACAAATCATATGATTACTAAAGGTTAAAGATTAGCTAATAATAACATGAAGTCTATTTTTATTTTTAATGTTTCCTATACCACTGCTTTCTTAGTTATCAAGAAACCCACCTTGCATTTTTTTTTGAAACAATGTATAACTGGCAATGTATTAAGCATGGTAGTTTTTATAGACATTGTGCTCCTTGTGCAGGGAAATGAAGTGTTGTTTGTATCTGTACACTTGAGTTGGACACATATTATATATAAAATGGACAAAGTAAAGAAAAAGAAAGCCCATCTGTCTCCTTGTATATTTTGATCAGTAGATGTTAATTGATGATGATTATGTTACCAGATTACCATTCATTTTATTCATATTTTTGTTGTGATATCACAAATAAAAAATTAAGATTATAAAAAATGAAAAATGGAATCTTGGATTGAACTGTGTGTGTACAAAAGATATCAATAAAGTTAACTATAGTGTTGTTTGTGAAAAAGAAGAGATAAATCGAGAGAGGAGGATGGGGAAAGAGAGGGATGAAAGTGACATAGAGAGGGAGAGAGAGAGAGGGGGAGGGAGGGAGAGAGAGGGAGGGAGGGAGAGGGGGAGGCGCATATGCAGGGGGGGGGGGGGGTTTGGGGTTAAACCCCCCCCCCTTGATTTTTTTTTATGTGTATGTTTTGTGTATGATTTTTGTGAAACCCCCCCCCCCCTTTTTATTATTATTTTTTTTTTTTTTTTTTTTTTTATAATTAAAATTTATACCAATTTAAAATTATACCAATGGCTGACCTAAAAAAGGTGACCTACCCCCCCCCCCCAACGGATCAAATAGTCAAATTTTCAAATTTCGAGACCAGAAAAAAAAAAGTGTCCTCTTGGCTGAGTCGTTGCGATTTTTTTTGGACCCCCCCCCCAAAAAAAAAAAGTGTCCGCTTACCCCCCCCCCCCCCCCCCCCCCCCCACTGAGTGACTTTTCATATTTTCCTGAGTCGTTGCGAAATTTTGGGCCCGATTGTAACCCCCCCCCCCCCCACCCCTTGAAAAAATTCTGCGTACGCCACTGGAGGGGGGGGGGGTAATATAACAAGTACATTATATGATAACCATGATAACCCCGTAGTTCATTTAATATCCTTCTTGAATCAGACAAACAAAAAGTCGATTACCGTCAATCGATCTTTGACTTTAGTGGTCCAAAGTTTTGTGTCAAAGGTCAGTCTTATCTCGGACGATCTTTATCAGTTTATTAGTTTTGTTTTACGGGGTTTTTCTAGAGTTCATTTTTTTTCCCCGTTCGATCGAGTCCATGCGGCTAGTGTTTTTAATTTTTAAGCGTCAGCTGTTTCTGGAGAACGTTAAATCTCTCTTCAAAGAGTTCTTTTACTTTTGATAATTCGGTTTTACCGCAACTAAATATATCAGCCATCATGTCTGATCCAGTTGTTATCGTTTCAGCCGTTCGCACTGCGATTGGTAAGTGAATAAAAAGCGAAATGTTATTTATATTTTATGTTACCCTTTATGTGACATTTTCATTTTATCTTTAAATACTGGTATTGCCCCAGATAAACTAAAAATTGCAAAGGTTATTCCCACTTATAAAAATGGATCATGTCTGTTCTTCCTATTTTGTCAAAGATTTTAGAGAAATGTGTACATAGTCGTGTATATTTGATTTGATTTGATTTGATTTATTTTTTACCAACAGCAATACATTCCATACATTTTATACAATAATTACATATACAGAAAGAGAAACTATTGGTTGGTAAAAGGGGCCAGATAATAGCACATGTGCTAGTCGAGCCTAACCCCTTAACAAAAAACAAAAAATAATGAATTTACTGTTACAATCGATACTTAGCCCTAATACTGATCCTTGTGGAACACCACATCTTATCTTTTTCCTTTCTGATAACGTTTGACCACACTGGACAAACTGAAATCGGTTACTGAGATAATCCTTAACCCATTCTAGAGGTAATCCTCGAATGCCATAACTAGATAGTTTACCTAGTAATATATTATGATTAATTGTGTCAAATGCTTTTTTAAAGTCGATGAACATACCCAGAGTTACTTTTCCCTGATCTATAGATTTCAAAGTTGAATTTATCAAGTTGATCAAAGACAATTTAGTGCTATATTTCTTTCGGAATCCATATTGATGGTAATAGAATATATCATTTTTTTCTAGAAATTGTATTAATCTGATATTTATCAATTTTTCTAAAACTTTACCGATGACAGGTAAAACCGATATTGGTCTATAATTACCTGGATCTTCTCTTGGCCCTTTTTTGTGTAGGGGAGTAACCTTTGCAATCTTTATTTCATCTGGAACCTTGCCAGTTTCTAATGACAAGTTAAATATATATGCCAGTGGATGTTGAAATATATGGAGCACTATCTCTAATTAATTGCACTGGAATGTTATCGTGACCACAAACCTTTTTGGTATCAAGTAGCAGAACTTGACTTTTAACTTCAACTGCAGTTATTGGTTTCCAAAATAAAGATTGCTCTATATTCTGCCCTAAAAATCACCATATGCTACATCTGTATTCGGCAATTCATCTGCTAAATTCGGTCCAATATTTACAAAAAAAGTCATTAAATTCATTCAC
Organism: Strongylocentrotus purpuratus; assembly: GCF_000002235.5. NCBI lineage: Eukaryota > Metazoa > Echinodermata > Echinoidea > Camarodonta > Strongylocentrotidae > Strongylocentrotus > Strongylocentrotus purpuratus. Next base: position 552,356 of record NW_022145572.1, on the reverse strand, counting down.
AATATCAGATTGAGATGTAAGTTGCATACTTTCTCCATGAACCTTCTTAATTAGTCTGTCCACTTCAGCTCTTCTCGGTGATCTGTTTTTTCCAGCTAACAATTATTCATTGATAATGGCCCATGTTTTATTTGTATCCTTCACATTATTTTGTAACAAATCGCAATAGTACTTTCTTTTTGCATTTCTTAGCACAGTGGTCAGTACATTTCTGTATTTTTTGTACTTATCAACAAGATCCTGTCGATGATTTGATTTTATAACTTTTGAATACAATGTATATTTTACACGAATAGATTTCATGAGATATAAGATATAATATAATTTCCTGGAAAAGTGCAATATCATTACTCCTAAATAAATTGGTTTTCGAGCGGGACACTGTACATCTTCTGCCATCACCGAGTTTATACATAAGGTCACAAATGCCTGTTGGCCTTTGTTTTGGCCAATTGGCCTGTTTCTAGATCTTAGCAAGGCTTTTGATTTTCCTGATCACACAATTTTATCAAACAAATTGGAATATTATGGTTTTAGAGAAATTATATTGGAATGGTTTAACAGTTATTTAAGTAATCGAAAACAATATGTTGTACTAGTAAAATGTGAATCACAGACGATGGCAGTAAGATGTGGAGTGCCCCAGGGTTCAATTCTAGGACCATTCATGGTCGGCTCCAAGTGCAGTGGGGCCCCCATCCTACGTCCTACCACGACTAGTGTATTGGGGGAAGTGGATGTCAACATTTTGAAATGGAGTATGGTATTTGTCCGACTTCGGACAGAAATTGCCATGATGTGGGGGTTCCTGCAAACTTTTCCTGCAAACTTTGTCACGTGCGTTTTTTATTTAATTAATTATAACAACATTTAGGGTTGTAAAGGTGATATTTGATCGTTGACCATTCCTCAGTCATAACATTTTTATCGACCACTAAATAGGATCTCACAATACATTGAGATTAGATTTATTGCATGTATAAAATAAATGGGGTAAATTAAGAGAATCATTTTAGTTCTTTCTCAGGAATTTCACTCCACTAAATCATTTAACCTAATATTAGAAAGAGCGTCTGATATTTCCAGTTATCATCCAAGGTCGAAATCATGTTCAAAGACAAAGAAATCTGCACTTGACAGATATTGACGTTTTTTTAAGGCACATAAAAAAGCGATGTTTAAATGGTCATAACATTCTTGCTGTGTAGAGGTGTTGTGGTCTAGTGGTCACCAGACTGTAGATTACTGGACACTGCATGTTCAAATCCCAGCCCCACTATCCACCCAGGTGTTAAATGGGTATCCGGTAGGATACGCAAGGCACTTAAGTTTGCTCAGCATAAGTTGTGAGAGTCTGTAAAATAGTACATGGTTGAAATGCTCCTCAGGAAGTGGAAAATGTGCGAGTACATTGTGAGCGGGCGAATCTGAATCCGATGACTAAGCACTATATAAACGCAGTTATCATTGCTTGATGAATGTGTAAATGCATGGTGCATGTTTTATCATTGCGTCTATATTGTGAACAGGCAGTCTGAATGGAGTACTGTCGACTATTCCAGCTCATGATCTGGGAACCATAGTCATCAAGGAAGCCCTGCAGAGGTCAAAGGTCAGAAGCAGTGATGTGTCAGAGGTCATCATGGGTCAGGTGTACACAGCAGGTCAAGGCCAGAACCCTGCTAGACAGGCCAGTATGAATGCAGGGATACCAGTCGAGGTGATAATAATGATTAGAAACATTGAGTTTAGAGGTCAGTTGAAAGGTCACGGGTCATTGATGGGTCAAGAGGTCATCATGGGTCACGTGTATGCGGCCAGTACGATCAAGAGAGGTTGTAACTAATCAAACAATTAGATGATATATAAACCATTACAGCTTCAAAGCTCAATTAAGATCCTTCTGAACATTTGTAGTGGGGGACAATTTAAATCTTAGTAAGAAACCTGTCTTTAAAATTAATGGACCACATACTGCATGTATATGTGCTGGAAATAAATCAAATAACAAAGGAACCATTCCTATCCTTCCTACATAGAAAGAAAATATGGATAAGGATCCATTCCATTTAAACTGTATTTCTACATGTTGAATAACCCCTTTTGATGTAGGCCTAATAGTACTTTTAATTATAGCAATAAAATAAAATATTTGGCTAGTTAATAGTCTGGGGATATGTGTATTGTATGTTATTGTTGATTATTTGGAATTTGATGACATCCTTTCTTGATACCTCCCTATCGTTTGCAGGTACCAGCATATAACATGAACTTGCTGTGTGGTTCTGGCCTGAAGACAATTATTCTAGGGGCACAGGCAATCATGTGTGGGGAATCTTCCATTGTGGTTGCAGGGGGTCAGGAAAGCATGAGCCAGGTCGGTTTGTATCAATATCACTTTATTAAAGCCCCACTGTCCTACTTGTAGCTACTTGCTCCCTCTATATAGAAAACTTCCCCAATCGGTGCCTGTTGGTCCCCCATGATCCTCTTTTTCTTATGTTAGTTGAGAGCTGAGTTAATGAGATAGCCACCTGTCAGTGACCTCGCTGTGTGGTCTAATCCCCTCTGGCCCAGTAGTTTTTGTGGTCTTTAACAATCATGATTATTAACAAAAGTAGTAATTATAATTATATACATGCTACCAAATCTGTTGGTAGGTTTCTGGAAGGAAAGGGGCAAGAGAGCAAAAACTAACTGTGTAGAAATTTATAAGTTCATTGAATATTTTGGTTGCAAGATATTATGAAAGCAAGCGTCAGTTTGGTATTTAATGTGCACATATTAAAGGTAATACAAAGTTTTGGGAAATTTTGAAAATTGGGTGGATAGTGATTCTTTACTATTTTGATATATTTGGATGCCCCTGTGGATGAATTATAAGCATTAGAAATTTTAGCCCCTAAAACACTTCTGCTTTCGAGAAAAATTGAATATAAAACTTTACCGGTGCTCCCGGTAGATTTTGATAAATTTCAAATAGCACCTACGGCCGTACAATGGTAGCTGCGACCATGAAAATCTTAGGATGTGTAGTTGTGATATTTAATTTCCGAACGGGAAAAGCTAATCGGTCGATTTTAGTCAAGAAAAATTGTTTTGTAGTTTAATTAATATATTGACCTTGAGAGGGAGCTATACAACATAAGGAGTTTATTATTTACAATTTCATAACTTTAGACTCGATTTCAACCGCGACAACGATCACTGAATATTGTAAGATCGCATATGCTTCCAATATGTTAATTTGAACCAAATTCATGATCCCATACCAAAACTTTGTAATACCTTTAATCTATCACCACTATGGAGGCTCATTGTTTGAGTTTTAAGGGGATCATAACAAATAAGAAACACGAGATTTTATTAGATTTTGATTGTGAAGATTTAGAATGCAAGAAGGTTCGAAGTCTTATGAGACTACCATTATGGATGACTTGTGTGCAGAAGAGATTCTTCTATTGTGGTCGGAGGGTTCAGGAAAGCATAAGCCAGGTTGAATAAATTCAGTTTCATGAAGACCCACGTACTATCATTATCTTTGGACGATCATTTAGGATTTGGCAAAAGAGCATAAACTAAGTGTACATGTAGATACATGAAAGTCCATTGAATAGTGGGGTTATAAGATATATTGAAAGAGGCAGATTTCTATCAGACTACATGTAGTTGAGGGAAAGCTAGTGATGGGCAAAAAACATTTACCACATGATGAGGATATAAATGCCTCATTTGTTTAGCCATGTAAGAATGCCAATTGCATACAAACGTTGTTGGTAGGACAAACATTATCGCTTGCCCCACCCACCCCCTCCCACTCCGGGGTCGGTGGGACAGCATGCGTGTTCCCAAAAATCCGGCCCGTAATGACTTTACACACCCGGCGGACTTAGGGGGTGTTTTCAAAAGGAGGGAACATGCATACGCGTACCCTAAATAACATTGAGTGGGGGGGGCGGGACCCCCCACCTAACAACACGTAGTTGATGCAATTAGTATTCTGACTATTGAAATAAAGCTTCATAATATATTTGTGACGTGTAAATGACATTATTTGTATCGAGGCACTTCACAAAAACGTGCATCGAATTTTGTACAAAAATGCCCTATTGTGACCGATGAATATGTCATAGATCCATTTTTAATGATGTATTTCTTTGTTTGGTCTCCTACAGGTGCCCCATGCAGTCCATCTTCGTAGTGGTTTATCTGGCGTCAGTGACAAGCCTTTGGTTGATTTAATAGTGCACGATGGCCTGATGGATGCATTCAATAACTACCACATGGGAATTACAGGTACATTGGTACAATATAGACCCTATCTAGGGAGAATGTAATGGATGGAGATACCGTCCAAGAGGCCCCTTAGAAGTCATCCGTGGCACCGCGCGTCTTTTGTTTCCCCCTGCCCTATCCGATGAAAATGCAACTTTATATCATTCAATGGAAAACTGAATGAAAGTAAAATACAAATGTAAAGGAATTAACAAATATTTTCCCTTTCATTATTGCACAAAAACATATTAAAACCTCCTTTTCCGCAATCCTCCACATTTTAGGTCAATAGGGGAATTTGCTGCAGTTGCGATGGCGACAAAACATGTTTACCCGATCGGCTCGCCTGAGCCGTGCTGAATGAATGAAAAAGTCATTGCGAATAGGCTTACTAATGCTTTACTAATAAAAAAAGACACATGGAGTAATACATTTCTTAAAGATACGGTTCCTGTACATCTTTACGACCACTTTAAAAAGGTGTCTGGACTCTGGAGCATCGTAATATCTGGTAATAATTTCTTTAATCTAGCCATAACTTACTTTTAGCGCTCTCATCTCTTTTTTTTAAATTACAGCATATAGATTAATTGGTTTGTTTGTTTGTATAAAGTATGTTTGAATGTTTGCCAAAGGGATGTTTACCTTATTTGGAATGAAAATTAAAACAGAGCTTTTTTATATATTTTGTTATCAATAAAATACCTCTTGGGTTGCTCGTCATGTCATGTTATTTATTTTGTGAATTGAAACGTTGCATAAAATGAATTTTCATGTACTCACAGTATATTTGTTCAAGATCTAATGTATCCTGTTCACATGACAAGGTGTTGAAGAAAAACTCTTTCAAATTTCTTACAGAGCCACATGTATACCTTGCATAAATGAAATCAAAAAATGGAATACAAATAAAAGAACAAATACGATTTTACAAAAAAAGGAACCATCAACTATTTCTCTTTGGGAGAAATGATTCGTTTTTAAGATCGCCTTCAATCCAGTGTTATGAACCCTATACTCTTCTCCTTGTCTGTATAAAAGTATGCAATTCAATTCAATTTTCAGTTTATTTATGTTTCCAACATTGAAAACATTACAAATCAATTATAAACATTTACAACAATTTAGGAATAGATATTGAAAACAGAAGGGTCCACTAAAAAGCAGTGCTTGTACAATTAGTGTGGACGCCTAAAATCATACTTAGGAATAATGGGTAATATAATTAAATTAACAAGTAAGAACAGAAGAAAATACAAAATAGGGGGGAAAGGGGGATGCCAACACTGAGAATCAAGAACGGGACAAGACAGTAATTTACATGCAAAATGTAATATATTCCTCATTATGTCCTCGGAGGTCAAGGTTGGCAAGTATGGAATATTATATCTGTGAAAATAATATTGATTTTGACAGCTGAAAACCTGGCCAAGAAATGGAAAATCACACGTGAACAGCAGGACCAGTTCGCTCTGGGGTCGCAGCTCAAGGCCGAGAAGGCCCAGAAAGACGGCGTCTTCGCTACAGAGATTGTCACCGTGCCGACCAAGAGCCGCAAGCGCAAGGCCACGGTAGAGTACGACGTTGATGAGTACCCAAGGAAGGGGTCAACCATCGAGGGAATGGCTAAACTCAGATCCTGCTTTATCGAGGATGCGACAGGAACAGTTACTGCGGGAAATTCATGCGGTAAGTTCACGTTGCTCTTGACCCTCTTGCTATCACTATCTTAACCCCTTCGTTTTAGCTGGTGGAAAATCTGACCCATGAGTGCAAGCGTTTAACCCATTAACTCCAGGCGAGTATGGAAAAATTAGAAGGTGCATTTTTCATAATTGTTCCCAAAATTTAAGTAAATAATTTTGTTGAAAGAGGGTTACTTAAGTGAACAATGTTTTTGTTATTAATAACTAAATTTTCAGCAAAAGTAGATTTAGCTGATTTTGGAATATTATGCTCTTCGTATAGATCTACACGCGCACAAGTTTCAGAACTGTTAGCAACACTGTTTAGCAACACAAAATAAGCACCTGCTATTGAAGATTTACTACTTCTTCTACTTCACCTCTCGCCCAGGTATGAATGACGGAGCAGCAGCAGTGGTTCTCATGAAGCAGTCCGAGGCTCAGAAAAGGGGCGTGGCACCTCTAGCAAGGATAGCCTCGTGGGGCCAGGCCGGGGTGGATCCAGCTATCATGGGGTCTGGTCCTATTCCTGCCATCAAGAAAGCTGTAAGTATAGATGAGGCAGGTGGGCCATTTGAGGACATCCCAGTCTTCCACTGCTGAAGACATTATTATCTGAGATCATGTTTGTGGTTCTTATTTGTCATAAGAATTGTAATAACACTGGAAGTGCGACCTCAACAAACTTAAAGAACATGCTGGTCCATGAATATTCAGACCATCACACCTAACTTTGTATGGTTTTACAGAGAAGTTTTCAGAAAAGGGGGATTCTAGTTAATGGTCGTAAGAAAGTGTGAAAGTTTGGTGTGTTCTAGGCTTCCTAGTCGGACAGGGACAAAAGGCCACATCGGATATCAGTTGTTGGGCATTTATATTTATGACAAGTAAAAATCTCCGTGATTTGCACCAAATCAGATTACAATGTTATGATTGTATCGTTCATACGACGAGTCAGGACCTCAAGCTGAAAGAAGCTGCTATATAGATCTTCGTAATTATCTAACATGATTGCATAATATCAACTAGTAAGCAAGAGCCTGTTTTACTCATATCGCGGCTAGGAAAAGTGTTGCAAAAGAGAAGATGGCACTATATGTTCACAAATAAAGTGCCTGTTTAAGGTTTTTAGTTATTAGGTAAAAAAAACAGAATGCATCACTCATTATCTTAACTCTTCTGTTTTTGTTCTTTTCCTTTCATGTTAGCTTGAGAAAGCAGGCTGGAACATTGGTGATGTTGATCTGTTCGAGTTGAATGAGGTATTTGCAGCACAGGCTCTCACAGTCACGAAGGAGCTTGGTATTGACATGTCCAAGGTAATTTTGAGAAAAGAAAAAAATCAGGGGCAATATGCTGTACTCTGTATGCAAGACTTCTGCAGTATATTTTACAGAATATGATCTCATCTAAGTAGACCGAAATACATGAGAGCAGAGATTACGTACATATCGTTGATAACCTTGTAAGTCGGTGAAATAGTCTTCTTAGAACCAAAGTTTTGTCATAAACTTGAAATGGATTCTTAGGTGGGATTTTACAGGACTCAATGATCGTATCTTTTTCTTCTTTCTCTCTCTCTCTCTCTCTCTCTCTCTCTCTCTCTCTCTATCTTTTCCTATCATTCCATTTAGTACGTTATTTATCTGACCCTGTTTCTTTTATGGACTTTATGTTTCTCCCTTACATAATTTTTCTCTTATTTATCCCCTTTTGGTTTATCTTTCTCCTTTGTCCCTCTTTTCTCTCATTATCTCCATCTCCCCCTCTCTCGCCCCCCCCTTTTTCCCTCTCTCTCTCTCTCACTCTCTCTCTCTCTCTCTCTCTCTCTCTCTCTCTCTTGCCCTTCCTCTTGCACACATCCCTTCTCTCTTCTCTCTCTCTCATTCTCTCTCTCTGCAGGTCAATATCTATGGGGGAGCCATAGCCCTGGGCCACCCCTTAGCCATGTCAGGAACTCGCATCGTGGTCACCCTACTCAACGCCATGAAAAGGACCAATGTCACGAAGGGCTTGGCTGCTATCTGCGTAGGGGGAGGGATGGGCATTGCCATTTGTGTAGAAGCATTTTAGTCAGGCAAATACAGAGGCGGCGCTTCCGGGGGGCAGGGAGGCACAGTGCCCTCCCACTTTTTCAAGTACCCTCTAGAAAAAGCACCCCCTTCACCTCTGATAATTGCCCTATTCAAATCTAAGAGGCGCCCTTTTTACTTTGACAAGTGCCCCTTTTCCTTTGTAAGAATTACCCCTTCCCATTTTAATAACTACATCTTTTTAACTCGGATAAGCGCACCTTATATTTTCACATGTGCCCCATGTCCCTTCTCATAAATGCCCCTTTTCACCTAAGAAAATAGTCCCTTTTATTTCTCATGCTAGTGCCCCTTTTCATCTCTGGTAAATGACCCTATTAAATTCTGAGAGATACTCGTTTTATTTTGACACGTGCCGCTTTCCCTTCCTAATAAATGCTCTTTTTCCTTCTTATAAGTGCCCCTACCCTTTTTCATAAAAACCCCCTTTCACCTCAAATAAATGTCCCTATTAAAATCTACTTGGTGCCTCATTTCTTTCAACAAATGCATATATCCCTTTATTATTAGTGTCCCTTTTTTATTCTCATAAGTGCCTCTTTTCATTTAAGGTCAGTGCCTCTTTTCACCTCCGATAATTACCCTTTTACTAATGATACATGCCCCTTTTCCTTTCTTTTAAGGAATCTATCCCTTTTTCATAAATGCCCCTATCAAAATCTGATGGTTGCCTCTTTTCCGTCGACAAATGCACAAATGGGGGGGGGCGGAAATTCGAAATTCGCGCAGACCGTTATTTAAACTTACCAATACTAACAAGGTCATATTAGAATACTGTACTTTAATAGTGTACTGGTACCTACAAACGGGCACAATTATTTTGGAAAGGGGACATGCTCACGTCACATTTCTTGTCCGATATCAACATTCCCCGTTTTCAAGTTATGCTAGCGCGCAATTTTTTTGACATTTCCATCAGTGGGGGCTGAAGCCTCTTGCCCCAATATCTATTTCCTGGTTTAATAATTTGGCGAGTGAGCGAAGCGAGTGAGCGGAAATTTGAGCTTATGTATGTTGTGAAAAGTGTTAATTGTCACCAAAATATACGAGATAAGATATAACAAATGCATATTGGTAATTTTTAAATTTTCGGGGAAAGAGAGGCTGCAACACCATCCCGCATTAACTGCAGGTGTTTTGAAATCGAATCAGACTCCCCAAAAAATTATTAACCAAAACGCACGAATCCAGTTTCAAAAATCCAAATCCAAAAAATGTCAGCTTCAGAGGGGGGCACATCACCCCTCAGACTCCCTCTAAAAGTATTAACCGAATCGCACGAATCTAGGTAAAAAAAAAAATCAGCTTCAGAGCTAGAGAGGAACCCCCCCCCCCCACACACACACACACACACACACACACACACACACACACACAGACACCCCCTGTGCGCGCAAGCGTGAAATTTACGCTGGCGCTAATGCGTAAGCAGGGGCGGCGGAGCTATTTCCAAAGTGGAAAGCACCAACAAAAAAGGGCACCTACAAAGCGAAATCTCAAAGCGAAAATATACATTTTTTTAGACATTGGTATATACCCTTTCATTGTGATTCCATTATCAGGGACGATTTCAATATTTGTTTTTCTTTATATATCATACAAGTTATTGCTTAAGCATCACACTTTCGGCTGAGTGTGATTGTCTGAATATTCATTTGCGAGCGAGCAAAGCGAGCGACAAAAAAATGTAAGATCTGTGAGGTCGCAGAGTGAAAAAACCAAATCATGATGGGGTTATAAGCATCACGGAAGACTGAAAAAGCATTTGTTTTAAAGTGACATATATTTGTATCATCTATAAATGCGAGCGAGCGAGCGAGCTTTAGGGGAAATTACTCTTAGTCGCTTTAAATTAGGTGCAAGACTAATGATGAGCAGGTTAGGGGGCACGTGAACCCACAATACGAACAACAATACGAAAACAGAAGTTATATGAAATTGTCTTTAAGAGAGAAAGAGAGATTAAATTCTAAAATTAAATGAAAGGGGTTATGTGACTCTCAAGGAGGAAATTACAATTTCTATCGCTCATGACGACTATTTGGAATTTCCTTAAAAAAATTAAAGTTCAAGAACTTCCTGGGGCTCCGCCCCATGCAAGACTCCCGGCAACAGCAAATTATTTACACAATTTCTTGCTGTCTGCTGCCTCGAGATCACTGGAGCGAAGAAAGGTAACATATAGCAAGAATCCCTATTCAGTGAAGGATTTATCCCTTTTATTATTAAAGACTCCCGACGAAGGCTCTCCCCCTGCAAAATTGGAGAGAGTTTTTATGTAATTAAGCTTCTGACAACCACGCCCGTGGACCTTTTATCATTTACACAAAGGTAAAAGTGTATAGCAAGAATCCCTATTCAGTGAAGGATTCATCCTTTTTATGCAGATGCTTCTTTTACCATTCTTGACCAGAAGTGCGTTTCAAACTCAATGATATGGGCATCATCCCATTGAATGTTGTGTCCAGTGTTACGGGTTTGTTTTGCTACTTGCTGCCTAATCTGAGGGCTCTGTTGTGCTCTTTAAAAAGAGGACACAATAGGGGCGGCGCAATTTAAATATCAAGGAATGTATTAGAGTTTATTTCTAAAATGAAATGAAAGGGCTATTTGACTTTCAAGAGCGATAAAAACTCTAATCCATCCCTTGAAATTTAAATTGCACTGCCCCCATTCAGTGTGCCATTTTCAAAGAGCACAAAAAGGCTTCAGATTGAAGATTCCATCTCATAAAATTGTCTATAAGAGAGAAAGGGGTTTATTTCGAGAGAAAAAATGAAATGAAAGGGCTATTTGACAAGAGCCCTTTCATTTCATTTTAGAAATAACCTCTCTTCCTCTCTTTTAGACAATTTTCTCTCTTGAAAGTCAATATCCCTTTCATTTCATTTTAGAAATAACCTCTTTTTTTCTCCTAAAGACAATTTCTCTCTTGAAAAGGCTCTGCCAGGCCCCTCAAGCTCTGCCATGTTGTATGGATCTATTAGAAAGCAAAATAAGCCCACTCAATAATTGATATATATTAAAACGTCATAGCGATTCATCCAAATAAGAAATCCACGTAAGAGGTATTTTGAAAGTTTTAAGAAAATTCTTTCAAATTCCAGGATATTGGGTGTTCTTTTTCAGGAAACTCTATTTAAACTAGTGGAAGCACTGGTGGTTCTGTTTTTTTTAAACTGTAACAATTCTCCTTGGATCAGATATAGACCAAAAACAAGCCTCATTATCTTCAGTATACAAGTGTCATTTCGGACCTTACAGCTTTCATAGAAATCGCTTCTGGACCGTCAAAGAAAAAGTTTGAGAACCCCTGGTCTACGCATTATACACATCAGGACCAACTTGACAACTTGACAAAAATTTGAGGGGGGTTCGACCCCCCCCCCCCCCCTGCGTACGCGCCTTTTTTTTTCTTCCTCTTTTTTCCTTCTCAATTTTTTTGCGTCGCCAATAGGGGGGGGGCACGGCCGTTTCGGCCCACCCCTGGATCCGCCACTCTTTTTAGGTGTAAGAAGTACCCCATTTTCAACTCTGATAATTACCCATTGTACTTTGACACGGGCTCCTTTTTCTTTTCTAATAAGTGTCTTATCCCTTTCGATAAGTTTCCCCTTTTCCTCTCATCATTACACGTGCCCCTAATTTCAAGTGACTAAGAGCAATATCCCCCAAAGGTCGCTCGCTACGCTCGCTTGCATTTATAGTTATAATTATGTCACTTATCAAAGGTCTTTTCCGTCTGCTGTTATGAGAATGTGCTTATAACCCCATCAGGAATGGGTTCTTTCCTCTTTATAAGATGTAATAAGATGGAAGGTACTCAAATTTGGTTTGAACGGGGGTGTGCGGCTGAAGCGTCTAAACCCATACCCCTTTTTAAGGGTCATTTTGGCAGAAGATGGTACCCATTATTAGGGGACTTTGGATGAAAAGGCGATATGATTTCAATTGTTTTTGCGGGATTTTGCATTAGATTTAGGTTTACCATGTGATTTGGATAAACATGTATATAAATTATGCCTCTTTTTTTCCATGTTCACATACATGCTTGCAAAACTAAAAATATGTTATATGACATTCATTTTGTAAAGAGAAAAAGTGTAATTATTCATAATAATATAGTTCCTGAGCAGCCATACCCCTAGAATTATATTTTTGATAGGTATATATTTTTCATTTTTTATTGTTGATATTGCACCAGTAGATGTGGATTAAAGATAAAATTATGTAACCACTCATATTTTTCATACTTTTGTAATGATTTCATAACCACTTTACAGTTATATACAGTGAATAAAATATACACAAAATGAAGAAAAAGATGAAAATGTAATACTTTTATTGAACTGTATGGGAACAAACAATGCCAATAAGGTTAACACTAGCGTTGCATATGACGTGAGAAAGGGAGAGATAGATCGAGAGAGGCTGGGGGATAAAGCGAAAGAGAGGGAGATATATCTAATCACCAGGGACTGTAATATCACGATTACATAATAATAATAATAATATTTGCATTTAAATCCTCCTTGAAAGTTGAAACAGACAAATAAGAAGTATATTCCCCGGGGTCTATTCCTGTCCATCGATCTTTGACTTGAGCTGAGTGGTCCAAAGTTTTGTGTCAAAGGTCAGTCTCGGACGATCTTTACTAGATTGATTCAACAGGCTTTTCTTGAATTCATTCATTTTCCCTATACGTCAATACGGCTCACTTTTATTCAAACGACTGGATTCTTTTGTGGCGTCAGCTGTGTCTGGAGAACGTCAAATCTCTACTCAAAGAGTGCTTTTACTTTTGATAATTCGGCTTCACCGCAACGAAAAATATCAGCCATCATGTCTGATCCAGTTGTCATCGTTTCTGCCGTTCGCACTGCAATTGGTAAGTGAAGAAAGAGCGAATTCCGCCCATTGATTTGTCACGATTCGCCGCCTGCCCGTGTACGGTCCCACTCGCGAAGAATTGTGTGTTGTCATGGTTGTAAGTGTGTAAAATCCACGCCCACTTGACTATATAAGGTGTATCTCGGTTGACTGGCCAGCGCTGGTCCCCAGCCAGCTCCCAACTGCGACTGTATTTAGGGGAAGTGGATGTCAACCTTTAGAAACGGAGCATGGTATTAATTTTGACTAACTTCAGACAGGACTTGCCATGAGAAAACAATTGTAGGATGTCCAACAAATTTTGTAAATTTGTTGCACACATTTTTTATTTGATCAAAGAAAATAGAATTGTGAATGTGATATTTGATTGATGACCTTCCTCAGTCATGATCACATATGAAAATATTAAATATGATATTAACATCACCAAGCTTTAATTAGCACCCATAACCCTGTGTGAAGAGACAGGCAAACAAACCCTAGTAAAATTTTGTCTAGCTGAACACCCCTTCCCGCACCCAACAAACATTGCACACTGACTTTGCGCTTCAGAGATAGCTAGTGGACTCTTTCTTCTCATACAAAGTACTTTGAAATTGGTCAAATAATTAAAATAAATTATGAGATTTTGATATTGGAGTGATACTGATTTGCTTACCTTCCAATGTTCCTGATGATATTGATAAGTTGTACAATTTATATTACAAAAACGATAACCTCTTAGTCTTACGAGAGTTCGCGATTTTGATTCCGGTTGAAATGCAAAGACATGCAGTATACACGTAAAAAAACGATTATTGCTTTGCTAATTTGATACTTGCTTTACGATAATAGCAATTTGTGTTTAAAGGAGCGCGCGCAGGAAGTTTGCTAATTTGTGCGTGCGTCTTTGTATTCTGAATCGGTATTATCGTAAATATCTTTCACATGTTGTTTCTCCCAGCGTTAGTCTCAGTAATCACCTCTTTCCAAAAAAGATAAATCACAAAAAATCCTAGCCTGGAACTAATGCCCTTGTACAAGACATTAATCTTTGTCTCAACAGAGGTGTTGTACCTGTTAGGATGCAAAAGTCATTGTAATTCGCTCTGGATTGTAAGAGTCTGTAAAAGGGGGCGTGGTTGGAATGCTCTCCAGGGAATTTAAAATGTGCATACATTGTGTTCGAGCATGCCTGAATCCGATAACCGGGGTAATTATACATGTATTTCTGTAAAGTGCTCGGATACATTGTCGGTGAATAAATGCTACACAATAGATGTTTCATCATTGCTTCTATTGTTTATAGGTAGTCTGAATGGAGTATTGTCAACTGTAGCAGCCCATGATCTGGGAACCATAGTCATCAAGGAAGCCCTGCAGAGGTCAGGGGTCAGTAGCAGTGATGTTTCAGAGGTCATCATGGGTCAGGTGTACACAGCGGGTCAAGGCCAGAATCCAGCCAGGCAGGCCAGTGTGAATGCAGGAATACCAGTTGAGGTGACTAATGATTAGGAACATTGGGTAGAGGTCATTTGAAAGGTCAGGGGTCATTGGTGTGTCAAGAGGTCATCATGGGTCACACCTTTGTCCCCATTGCATATTATCGAGATTGCATCTTTGCCATCAGTATTAAATACCATGACAACATCACTTGACAACCAATGAAAATACGGTATTCAGACATGGAACAGTTACCATCAATGCAAAAAGGCCCAGGTCAGGTCAAAAGTTTTTGAAGAATCAAACAATCAAATTCATATGCAACCCATCATAGCTTCAAGTTCAAAGTTGATTGCAATTGTCCTGAGCATCTGTAGTGGGGAACAATTTAAATGTGGATAAGAAATTTGGCTTGAAATTAACCACTTGCTGTGTGTGCAGGAAAATATAAATCAACATGGGTATCTGTCCTCCTCATATTTGAAAATTGAAAAGCTGATCCATTTAAACTGATTTTTAAACATGTATTTCTAAATGCTGACTAACACCTTTGATGTACAGTACCTTTCATAAATGGGGATATAAATGTATTGCATGGCATTGTCGACTATTGGAATTTGATGACATCCGTTATTTATATCTCTCTGTTGTTTGCAGGTACCAGCAACTAACGTCAACATGCTGTGTGGTTCCGGCCTGAGGACAATAGTCCTAGGAGCGCAGGCAATCATGTGTGGGGACTCTTCCATTGTGGTTGCAGGGGGTCAGGAAAGCATGAGCCAGGTTGGTAATGGTCCATGAATAAACTCTGTGTCAGGAAGACCCACTTATCGTTATCTTTGAAAGCTAATTTGTTCTGTTTCAGGGAGGAGGGGGCAAGGAAGCGAAACAAAAGTGTGTAGAAGCATCATGGAATAATTCATTAAATATTTTAGTTGCATGTTATCAGTCATTTTTTTATGAAATGTGCATACTTTTCTATTACCACTATGGAGGCTCACTAATTGTGTTTAAAAAAGATTGTATAAACATGAGAGTTTATTAGATTTTGATTGTGAAGTCAGAAAGTATGAAGGTTTAAAGCCTTATGAGACTACATAGTATTATTGTGTATACAGAAGAAACTCTTCTATTGTGGTGGGAGGGGTCAGGAAGTATGAGTCAGAAGGGTAATAATTTATGTCCATGTTCCATACAGACCCACGTATAGCTATTTTTGAAAGCTCATACATCAAGTAAAGGTTGGGGTCATAAACCATGTTCGCAGAAACAGAGTTTATTACATTGTGGTGGTTTTTATTTTTTTATTTTTTTACTTCGACTGTGTGTAGAAAAAACTCTTCTATTGCATGATAGTTTGAGCCATAATGTCAGTACAAACTGTTAATGTATTTAAAAATTAACCAGTGCATACATGTAGCTATACATATTATTTGTGGAAGTAATTTATAGATAAGTCACAGAATGATCAAAACTTTGGAACATGTTGTTCTCAAAATTGACATCCTTTAGCTGCATGCACACCCATGTCTTTCTCCCAGTCGCACGACCAGTTGATTCATGGTGTGACATTTCGCTGGCAGCCCGCAAAAAAAGGCCATTACTGTTATAGCCTTCTTGTGGGGAACTGACGATATGCCACATTTGCCCCAGGCTTTATTTCGTCAACGTTGTAGGATAAGGATAAGGTTTAAGTTGCAACTTGGTTTTAGGTTAAGGTTAGGGTGAGGATTAGGTTTAGTGTTAAAGTCCAGGAGTTGACTGATGTTAGGAATTCAGTTAGCCTTACTCTATGAAGTCCACCACGACGCGTTTGTTGATGAAGAATATGTCATAGATCCATGATACGTATGTATTTCATTGTTTGTTCTCCCTCAGGCGCCCCATGCAGCCCATCTTCGTAGCGGTCTGTCCTTCGGTGACAAGCCTTTGGTGGATCTGTTAGTAAATGATGGCCTTATGGATGCATTCAATAATTACCACATGGGAATTACAGGTATATAATTGGTACTCAAAGACCCTATCCAATGAAAATGCAACTTTATATCAATAGAAAGCACAATGAATGTAGAATATATTTTAAAGGAATACAAAATATGTTCTCTTTTAGTATTGCATAAAAGAAACGTACAGTTGACAAGTGACAACATAACATGTGAACCTGATCAGCTCGCCTATGTAGCTAGCTTTCCGTTGATGTATAATGCATCTATTTCATTTTTTCGCTTTCGACATGGTCTTTAATTGTCCCATCAAGTGAATGTTCATGTACTCATGGTGAATTCACTCAAGATCTACTGTATCTTCTTCAATTGATAAGGTGTTGAAGGAAAAACCCTTCAAATTTCTTGCAGAGCTTCATGAACCTTGCATAAATGACAACTATTATGGAATACAAAAAGAATTTAAAAAGCTGCAAACCATTCCTATTTGGGAGAAATGATTCATATTTTTCTACCTTAAAAAAGAACTCTGTATTCTTCATCTTGTCTGAAACATCTGTATTTAAAAGCTTGCCAAATGCAATATATTCCTTATTCTGTCCTTGGAAAATCCTCATTATGCCTCAGAAAGTTGTATGGAATAACATTATTTTGTGAAAATTACCAATTTTGACAGCTGAAAACCTGGCCAAGAAATGGGAAATCACACGTGAACAGCAGGACCAGTTTGCTCTGGGGTCGCAGCTCAAGGCCGAGAAGGCCCAGACAGAAGGCATCTTCGCTACAGAGATCGTCACTGTGCCGATTAAGAGCCGCAAGGCCACGGTAGAGGTCAACGTTGACGAGTACCCAAGGAAGGGGTCAACCATCGAGGGGATGACTAAACTCAGATCGTGCTTTATCAAGGATGCAACGGGAACGGTTACTGCTGGCAACGCATCTGGTAAGCCCTCCTGTTACTTCTTCTTCTTTTTCTTCTTCTTCCTCGTTAAATGCTACTTCATGCAACGATTACGCACTGCAGTGTGGTGTGCCATGTCCAATATGTGTGTAGGCATCAATCCAGGTGCAAAATATATACATATAAAGTGATGTGCTGTTAAAAACGTGGACAGCGATGTGCTGCCATCAGTTGGTCGCTTCCTTCCATGTCCCTTCCATACCATTTTTTCTTCCTGACTGAGGTTTGCTCCCAGGGGAAAAAGCTTCATACAAATTTCATTTAACAAAGAACAAGAAGCCATGATTAACTTGTGAAAGATCATGTATGACAATCATTCAAAACTTTAGTTGCCGTTATCGACAAACTGACTTTGTCAGACCCTGGTTTGAAACTGAGTCAAAGACCGGTCCCCAGATGTAAATAATTAAATATGATTGATACATGTCTCATTGCTTGATTTTGGCTGATCTCAAGCTTTTTCATGTATCTATTTCAGGTCCTTTTCAGGCAACATGTTGTATAAAATGTGCAGGGCTCAACATGTTTTAGCCCTTTTTCAAGTTTAATGAGTTAAACCAACTGGTGTCTATGATGGCTGTAAAAACCCGATTTACAATCACTCACACAGACACTAAACTTTAAGAAATGCAGAAAAACCTATTTTAACAATGCAGAATTAAGATCTGCCAGAGTACATTTCCTACTTCCTTGGAAGAGGTTCATCTGATTGGTAGTACTTCCATAAATTGCCTACTCGTTGCTGCAGGCATCTTCAATACTGATGTTTTATCGCCACTAGCTGGGGTAGTAGAACAGTCCAAGATAGAGCCATCTATACACAGAGTTTGGCAAACCTGGTTGGAGTTGGAGACAACATGGCAACTACTGCTTTGTTGAGCAAGCACAAAACAAAAGAATATATGCCATGTTGTCACCCAGGGAAACCAAGTTGGCCAAACTCTGTATATAGATGGCTCTGGTCCGAGAGAATGGGAATGTACAGCAGGGTGCTACAAGAATTTTTTTCACCACTTGCCCTGTCGGGCAAGTGGGTTTTCAATTTACTTGCCCAAACAATATTTCCACTTGCCCAAAACTTTTAAGGCGGTGCCTCCATGTTTACTAGCACAATCGAGAAAAAACAGCTGATCAACGCACGTGTGTGTCTGTGCAAGCCGCTGTCATTTGGAAACGTAGGCTAATTTTCAGCTGTTAATAATTTGGGTCAACTCTTCCATCAAGAAACGTCATGTAAATAATGGGTAATCAACTATTTTAAATAAAGTACGGACATTTTTATTTCATCATTCACTGCTATAAATATCATGCCAAAATTTGTAAATTCTTACTAAATAATAATATTGAAGATATTTTACGATAAATCTCGGATAAGTATGCGAAAACTAGACTAAACAACGTCGCTAAAACCATGAAAACAAAACAACAACGGCTTATATTCTGGGGGTCTCGATACTATTATCACAATGACTCGCTCGGTCGGATCTTGAGACCGCAGTAATAAATTGAAAACAAGACAAAAACATTCATCTGATTTATATGAGCAGCGAGTTTTAAATAATATGTTCACAATCATTAACAGTCATTATGAATAAATATCAAACATTTGACTTTTTGTACTTACTAGAAAATCCCTGTTGTTTATTCCATTCCGATTCGCACGTGTTCATTTCCCTAGAATAATGACGTCATATTTGGCGTGATTCAACCAATCGGCAATCAGAGAATAGCAAAGGCCTGTCGGTGCGGCCTGCAGAGCTAGAGAGAGAGAGCGCGAATAAGCTCGCAGCTGGTACGATCGCGCTAGCTGTCTCTAGCTAGCTCACGGCCGGCCGTGCGTGGAGGCGGAGCGGCATTCATGGCTTGAAGTGTCACTGTTGCATGCGCGCTGAGCTAGCTGAGCTGGCTAGCTGTCTGTGAAGTTTTTTCGAAATCGGAACGATCGCTTTTTTGCTTCTGGATTTTGACGACGGGTAAGAAGTTGACGGGTGAATGGTAGAGTTCTTGGACACTAGGAAATTACTGTAAAAGTATCACTTGCCCGAATCGGGCAAGTGATAATTTGATTTACTTGCCCGACGGCTCAATTTGGTTGCCCCGGGATGTCGGGCAAGCGGGTTTGTCGCGCCCTGTGTACAGTCATGATAGGTTAAAGTGGCCCATGTCGTGGTTCATGACATCTTTCTGGATATGAACCACCTCCCTGATCCATCTTTTATACTACATCATCTATTCCTCTCGCCCAGGTATCAATGATGGAGCAGCAGCAGTGGTTCTCATGAAGCTGTCCGAGGCTCAGAAAAGGGGTGTGGCACCTCTAGCAAGGATAGTATCATGGGGCCAGGCTGGGGTAGATCCAGCTATCATGGGGTCTGGTCCTATTCCTGCTATCAAGAAAGCTGTAAGTAGATCCATCCCATCTTTTCGTCCCTATTTTCACGAAGTGACGGTAGTGAGGAAAATCATCACGCAAAGTGAATGCAATTTTTTTCACTACCGTCACTTCGTGAAAACAGCGACATTTTTATCTGGTGGGGAGGGGTGAGAAGATTTTTTACTGCTCAAAGCAATATTATCTAGGATCATTTTTGTTCTCCCGAATGGTCACATGAATTGTAATATTAAAGCTGAAGGGTGTTAGATGCCTTCTGGGCCCCGTTGCCCCAAACTTACCATTGATGGTAACTTCGCCATCGATGGTCACTACCATGGAAACCTTGATTTTGATTGGCTGTTGAGCCCTGTTACCATGGTAGTTACCATCAATGGTAAGTTTTATGCAATGGGCCCAGGTTGAAGAAGGAGCTCTATCAAATATAAGTTTTGGAGCAGTATGATTGCAGGGGCCCTTGGGGAGAACAGTATTTTATTTGATTTGATTTGATTTAAATTATTTATTTCTGTTTGATTTTCTTTTTCTTTCACAGTTTTACAAATATATAACAAACTAAATTTAACTAATCATTGCAAATTTTACACATGATGAGGCTACCCTTGATGAACAAGGTATATTATTACTATTGTGTAACAGGTATGAAATCTCTGCATTTACACCTAACCAGACCTGTTGTTGTTGTTGATAATATTGGTCATGTGGTCATTCAGGACCTCATTTGGATAGAAGCTGGTCAGTGCCTATCTGGACGTCAGTTAGAAGGGCCTGCAGCTAAAGTGTAGTCATTAAAACAAAATGCATCACTCATATTTACTATTCTGTTTTTTGTTCTTTTCATTCCATAGCTTGAGAAAGCAGGCTGGAGCCTTGGTGATGTTGACCTGTTTGAACTGAATGAGGCGTTTGCAGCGCAGTCTCTCACAGTCACCAAGGAGCTTGGTATTGACACCTCAAAGGTAAATTTATTTTCAGGGATGAACATGATGACTTTTGCAGTATATTTAACAGAATATAAGCTTACCGGTATCTAAATGGACTGAAATGCACTTATGAGAGCAAGACATACACGTTAGCATGGATACATTTACTAGAAGGTGAAGAATACTCTTCTTAAGACCAAAGTTTTATCATGAACTTATAAAAAAATGAATTCTCATTTTTGTTTACTGACTCATCATTCATATCTCTTTTCTTTCTCTCTCTCCCTCTCATTCCATTTTGTACACCATTTCTCTGTCCCTGTTTCTCTTATGGACTTTTATATTTCTACCTTTTATCACCTCTTATTTATCCCCTTTTTGTTTATCTTTCTCCTTTGTTCCTCTATCTCTTCTCTCTTCTCTCATTGTCTTTATCTCCCCCTCACTCTCTCTCTCTCTCTCTCTCTCTCACTCTCTCTCTCTCTCTCTCACTCTCTCCTTCTCCCTCCCTCTTGCACACATCCCTCCCCCCCCCCCCCCTCTCTCTCTCTCTCTATCTCTGTCTCTCTCTGTGCAGGTCAATATCTACGGAGGAGCCATAGCCCTGGGCCACCCCTTAGCCGTGTCGGGCACCCGCATCATCGTCACCCTACTCAACGCCATGAAGAGGACCAATGCCAAGAAGGGCTTGGCTGCACTCTGTATCGGGGGAGGGATGGGCATTGCCATGTGTGTAGAAACTTCATAGTCGGGCAAATAACAATCTCATTCAATCTCAGTAAATCAATTTTTAAAAATTGGTCCTGCTTTTGTGGGAATAAATTCCTAAGTTGCAAAGTGTTTAATGGTAGTAGCATCCATTTGCAACCCATAAATGGATGGTAAGAGACATTTAATTAAGATGATTAAATTGAATGTATGATTAATTAGCCTGAAAGTAAGTTACAAGCAGAATATTTCTTGAACAAATGAATTTGTAGGAATTGGTGAGCATTTTCAGATTGAGCTTTCTCAAATATACCAAGCAGCTGAAACTGGATATAAAGACCACCCAGACATGACAAGAGAAACGGTCCTTATGAACAAGTAGTCTATATATACAGGTTTCTGTAAAACATGCCTCAATGTGAAACACTCCCAAGCGAAACCAAAAAAAAGCCAGTCTTTTGAAATGCTGCACTGTCATTGAATTCAAAGAGGTGATAATCTAAGCTCAAAATTTGTCTTATATTTTTGATGAGGGAATGTTGATACAAACCTTCCCCCTTTTTACAGAGAGTGAATATTATCCTTTGATTTCGAACCAAACATACATAACTTAGATAAAAGAACATGAGTATATATATTGAATAAGGCATGTACATATTCTTTTTATCATTGAAAGAAGCCATTATGTGGGGATCCCTTTGATGATTTTTTGTAAGTCTATTACACTTTTTTCCTGTTGATATATAATGTACTTTAAAATGATTTTAATGACAACTCACTGAAAATGTTCTGTTGAAGTATCTGTGTTTTTTTGTAAATTATGAAATTTCCAAAAATAATAGATTGTAAATGCTAGAAGAATGGTCAGCATTATATATTTTTTCTATTTTTGTTGGACAATTTGTTTTATCTTTTGTTGTTGTGGTTGCTTTAAGTTTGTTGGCTCTATTCATCAATTTTGATGATTTCTGCCAGGCTTTGTGTGAAAGGGCGTCTTGCTCTCTCTCCTGCAGCTCTACTTAATTTTGATTTCATGCCTACACTTTATGCTTTCAGGAATGGGGACCAATGTACAAAATTTTGACATATTACGACATTTGTGAAAATGTACATCTGTTTATCTGTGTATGTCTGAATGAAAAGTAATGTGTATTGAAAACTAAAATGGACGAAGAGCCAGTTGAAAACATGGCTGGCAGAAAACAAAATATAATCATGATTTATAATAATTTCTTCCTTATTCAAGAGGAATAAATGGATTAATTTAGCTGGCTTCCTGTCGTATAGAGGTTCTGAAATTATCTTTGACCCAAAGTGCTATTGTGGTTGTGACTGCAGTGTGTATCAATTATCAAATAGATGAACATATCACTGCATGAACCACTTATGCGAGCAGGGTAAAGGAGAACTACTGTGATGTTGTTTAATATGAAGGACACCATTTTAACAGAACAACCTCGTTATTGTGGAAAACTTTCAGTGACAATGTAGTTTTGCTAGTCCACTCTCCTTGTATTCTATTGCTTCCTAGCCTTGATTCAACAAGGTTTCCATATTGCAAGGTAGTTACCCTTGTGACTAGGAGTTTACTCATTTAAACAGGGTCATTTTGCAAGGCTACACTTGTTTGTATTCCTTTATTTTGTATCTCGGATATAACAAGGTTTTGGTAAAACAAGCTCATTCCTGATCCCAAGGAGTTGTTTAAATGAGGTTCTACTGTAATCTCGTGGTAGCTGTGATATTAGCTATCTGTATTAAATTACTTGAAGATCCAACACAAAGGAGATACATTAATCATGAGAGTGTAGATGCATTTTTGCTAAAGTTGTGTAAAGACAATTTACAAGTGTATTGCCCTAAATAATTTTAAACAATGTGCAATGATTTAAAAAAGGCATCTACGATTACACAGTAAAATGGATTTCATACTATGAACATTTCTCTGTGTATTGTTTGTAAGAGATGTTCCACTCGAACTCAGGGCAGGAGAAGGATTGTTTTATTTGTTTCAATTCAGTTATGAAAGTATTCAAAGTTGAATTTAAAGCTAATATCAGGCCTCTATATGATGATCATCTGTGGCGGACGTATTCGCTTTACTAAATATATAACTTTGTATGAAATTTCAACTTGTAATTATGTATTTGTCGATTTACAGAGGATTTCATGTCATTTGGTGTATGGTAATTATTAGTACTTGAATAAAAATTAATGCTTTCTCATACTTCAGTTGATTAATTGAGTATTGTAAAGTGTTCTCAATAAACCATATAAACAAAAGTGCCGTAGTCGAAATTCGAGGGTCGTGGTTCGATCCCCGACAGGGCACTTATGTCCTTTGGCAAGGCTTTAATTTTCATTTGCCATGCTCGACCCAGTGAGGTATTGGTACCTGGCAGGAATTAATTCCTTGAAATGCTGGAGCGCTGTAGTGGCAGCTGCTAGGCTAAAGCCGGGGTAATAATAAATGCGCCTCGGAATAGAATTTCTAGATAGACGGCGCTATTGAAATGCCCATTATTATTATTAATATTGTTTGAAAGTTTCTTGAATACAAAGACTTGTAATGCATCAAAAGGATATTAGCAAGCACTACACATGGATGGAACAAAAACTAAGAAATAAAGAAAGACAAAATGCAATTATTATTCATTTATAATACAAAGATTTATTTACAAGTAGATGCTCACAACTACCATCCTCAACATTGGGAGACACAGAAATTTGAAAGTATTAAAAAGTGACTATACAAACAAGAACTAAAAGAAAAAGGGATTTACATTTTAATAGTGAAAATGCCAAGGCATATTAAAACAATTTTAAAAGAATGTTAAACCTTCTGCATGTCGTTAATTTTTTGTAATACAAAAAAAAAAATCACAAATAAAGACCATCAGATAGTTAGAATGCCAAGTCCACTCTATTTGTCATGTACTTCAGTTCTATCAAGCTGGACTATGAATCTAGTTGGCTTGCATCAGAGAATAAGACATTCTGGGGAATTAGGGATGAGTTACATGTTCAAGGTAAATTTCTGAGACCAGGGGCCCGTTCCTAGAAACCGTCATAAGTCTAACTTCTTGACTATCGGTATCCCATTGAAACGTGTGTTAATTTTATAACACAAGTTTCAATGGGATAGTCAAGAAGTTTGATAAGACTCGTGACGGTATCTAGGATCGGGCCCTTGGATATAACATTACTTTAAAAGCCACATAGCCACACATGCCCTAGTTTATTTCAAATGCAGAAAGATGCAATGAAATTGATGTCCAAATATCCTATGTTAACGTATACACTGGCATACAAGATAAAACATTATAAACATCCTTGCCCATTATGAACTGTTAAAAACTCTTAATCTTGGAACTAGAACAACTTTTGTACACCTCACTGTCTACTATACTAAAAAATAATCACTAAAATGAAGTGTGTGGAGTCATGAAATTTACTGATTGAATGGCTGGTACATTACACAAATACAGAGGAGGAATGGGAAGTAGAAATCTTGTTAAAAGATGAACCATTTGGTAAACCAGCAAAAATGAATCAAACCTGCCTCAGATTTATTCCAAGATATTTATGTTTGAAGACAATTTGTTACACTAGTATATGATTTGTCATTCTGAAATAATATGCCCAAGAGTAGATTGAACCAATGTTGGCGATTGCCTAGAGCAGCCAACTCAACTCTTCATTCAATCATTATGTAAAATTCAGAATTCTGTAAGCAGCAATAAAAGTATCAACACCTATTATCAATTCATGTCTTTGCAAAGAGATTTTATCATTCTCTGAATTATGCATCTCTTCTCTTTTCTTTTCTTCCAATGTATCATATCAGGTGCAAATGTATATGCAATTGCTAAATGCCAAGGTCATACAAGACATTCTATCCTGCTTGTTCCATTCGCATAATATCCTCATTCCTTCCCTTTCATAGCATTTAAAAAGAATCTTGCTTTTTAATACTTCTGTACCTAAGAAAAGAATGATTTTTAATGCCATAGGCCTTCCGTCTCTTGACAGAAGATTTGTGTGTGATTTTTGCCATTACCACGAGTCACTGTCGATGCAAATACCTTCTTCAAATTCCTTCACACCGCCTCCTCGTCTTCCCACCCTCAACCTCCCACAACTCCTCCCACCCACCCCTTCTTGACCCCACCCTATGAGTCTACCTCTTCCTTTTGATCCACTACCTACTACTCATACCACTGCATCCATCACCGCCCCCAACCCCCTCTCCTCCCCATCCCCATCCCCATCCCGCCTCCTCCCATCCCTCCTCCGCCTCCCATCCTTCCTCCTCCTCCTCCCATCCCTCCCCCTTCCCCTCCTCCGAGCCCACCCCTCGGGGGCAAGGTGATGGCGATATCGATATAATCACCAATGGTGAAACTCTGAGATCCCAGGGTGACGGAATCGTCCGGTCCCTTGCGCCCGGAGCAGGTCATCCCGATCTCCCTCATCTGGTAGGCCTGATTGCGTCTGGGATGAGGGTGGACGATGGCAAAGTCGAAGTATGTGCCTCGCCGCCGAGCGTCCGGGTTGACCTCCTTCACGAGGCTGGATAACTCTTTTAATGTAGCATCCATCCTAGGAAGAAAACAGAATCAAATACAAACAATAGAATTAAAGGCAATAATAATAATAATAATAATAATATTCTGTTCTTGTATAGCATGTAAAACATAATGAATTAACGTCTCCATGCGCTTCCAAAGAGCTTTGGAAATTATTACTCTAGCTTTAGCTCCAACTGCCGTTATCAGCACATAGTGCATTTCAAGGAATAATCCTACCAGGTACCTGGGTTGAGTGTGGCAAATGTAGATTAATGCCTTGCCAAAGGACATTAGTGCCACGACGGGACTCGAACCGCAAACCTTGTGATCCAGAGTCCAGTGACATATCCACTCAACCAAAAAGAGGGTACATTGTAGGGCACAGAAGAAAGCTCTCTGTATCTAAAACCCCTGCATCAAACACATAGTACATGGCTTCTCATCACAGCATCAAAATCTGCTTAAAATTATCTATAGAGTCCGACTTCAGTTGATATTTCCCATAATGTAAGGGTACTGAATATTGCTATACTTGTTGCCAATTTTCTCATGTACATATTTAGCCACTACCATGCCCATGGTAAATCATTATTTCTAAAGAAAGTAACATACTGTACATGTATGTTTAATTGTTACTTTTTTGCTGCAACATGTTTATGTGAAGAATTTACCAGCTTATTTTGAAATGGCGATAGCTCAGTTGGTAGAGCGACCCGGGTTTGACACCAAGGCGATGCGCTAGTGCCCTATGGTAAGGCATTCATCCCCATTACCAGGTCTCTTGGAGAGGACCTAAAGCCGTTGGTCCTCTGGTTGCTTACTAACAAGCATTTAATGCTTTCTTAGCAGTCAGTTAAAATAACCACCACTACATTGTAAGGGCTAAAACCAGTCACAGGGTTTTTCCTTTATAGCATGAAAATTGACCCCATAAGTATGGTTTCCCATATATTCTGAACGATAAAAAGTCTGAAAAGCCTGAAACAGAGGGGCTACAGTCATTCAAAAGCTTAAAAGCTTGAAAACTGGCACCTCTGCATTCAGTGAAACTGTTACAATGACCAACTTACCATGTGTAGATCTGCAGTTCGTTGGCTGGGACTGTGCCCCTAGAAAACTCATGTTCCTGGTGATGGCGATTGTTACTACAGAACACCCTCAATAGCAGTGGGCACGTCTGTGGAAAAGACGAACGACAAAATACAGACATTTAATACAATGTGACATGAACTGAGTTTACCTAGATTGAGACTTACATTAGTACTTGTATTAATTTGCGTGTATGTGTGTGTGTGTGTGTGTAATTGGGGTTTTCACAGACGTGTGACAATCAGATATGATTATTTAGGTCTGGGGACCGACTTTTAACGTCACCATCTGAAAGAAGTGACTCAGTTTCAAACCTGCATCCTCGGCTGAATCAGTTTGTAACTTTCATTGATAGCTGGATCAGGGTGCACGCCAAAACGCCCTGTGTGTGTGTAATTGGGTTTTTACAGACGTGTATCAATCAGATCATTATTTAAGTCTGGGGACTGACCTTTAACGTCACCATCCGAAAGACGTGACTCAGTTTCGAACATGCGTCCTCGGCTGAATCAGTTTGTAACTTCCACTCTTAGCTGGATTACAGGCGCACGCCGCACGCCACACGCCACAAGCCCACAATGCCCTGTGGTACACTAGCTCTAATTTAACTATTGTTTTTAATTCATTTCATTTCCAAAAAATTGTTTATTAAATTCTCGATCATGACAACCTTCGTATTTCACTCAAGTCATGGCATCTAGACACTAGATAAAAAGAGATTATAAAAAAATGATCAAAATTATTAAAATTATTCAGAAGTAATTGAGTGGCCCTAGACTGCTGGAAGAATTCAACAAAAGAAAAAGACGTATAGGTCTAAGTCTTAGGGCTTTCAAATTTCAGCATTTATGGCATGCATATTTCAGTAAACGAATTTGAAAGAAAAATCTACAAGGCACAAATCAACATGACGTCTACCTTAAAGTTCCGAGAGTCCTCAATTTTTTATTTTGTTGTCGTAATTAAGAAAACTGGCAATAATTTGATTTGAGTAAGACTTGTAAATAGGCCCTACAGTACATTACTACTAAAGAAATACACACACATACACACATATTCTCATGTACACTCGTACCATCTTAAATATTAATTGCGAGTGGGGAAAGAGGCGGGGTATCGACCCTTTTTTATGGCCCGTGATTGGTACAGGCTTATGGTACACGAAAGACAACATATGGGACTACAATATAAAATATTTTTAAAAGCTAAACACCCTACCATTATTTGGGGGCTTTTTGCGTCCAAACTTTGCAATGTATTTCCGCCAAACGTTCACACTAATTTTTCAAAATACTTATACGATGCATTTTTAGCTTACCTTTTCACGATCTATCGGGTTTTCTGGCGCTGGAGGCTTGTTATCGACCTCTGTGATCCGTGATACCACGTGAGACGCCATCTTTGTCAAGATTGTAATTATCGTTCCAGACTCTCTCGATCTCTAGCTCTCAAAACAGTTATCAAAAAATTAGATGCTTTATCCTTTCTTTCACTCTTCCTTCCGGTTTGACTTTAGAATAGTTGTTGTTGTTTTTTGTTGTAATGGCAATCAGTCAAGACCTGACTATTATCACCAACGCCTTTCTTTCAAATATTAATTTCTTTCTTTCTCTTTTTTCAAAATAAGAGTATCAAAAATAATACCTCATCACCGATAGGGTTTATAATATGTTCATGAACGTTATAAATTTTATAAACGTTATATATAACCTAGGGTTATACTTATACTATAGGTATAGAGTCAGGGGTCAGCCGGCGGCAGGGGAGGGCCGCCAAAGAGGGGGCCCAATTTGTGAGAAAAATATTTAGCGAAACAGCCAGTCGATGAACAAGCGAGGGGCGGAGGCGGGGGTCAGGTATAAGGAGGACTAATTTTTGTTTTGCCCCAAAAAATGTGAAAATCGCACCCCCCCCCCCCCCCGTCGCCCTTGATGAGCACCAGGGGAGGGGGTCAGTCGTCTATATAAAGGTGACTGTTTTTACAGTGTTTTTTTTCCTCAGGGAGCCGCCCCCCCCCCCCCCCCCTGGATCTGCCACTGGCTAGACTTAGATTTAGGGTCATTCACGTCTTTTTGCACTAGATTAGCTTTGGTGAAAATCTGGTCAATTTTGTGGTGCGGGTGTTCTCAAGTTGCTCCTACTTTCTTTATTCGATCTGCTCCATAATTTCCATTTCTTTATTTTCTGTCTTAATTTCTTTCTTTCTTTCAATCTTATGTCTTTGGTTCTTTATTATCATTGGTTAGGCCACTGGAGAAGGGTGATGAATTAGTTATAGGCCTATAAACGGTGGGGCAGCTCTGTTTAAGTTTGTAACTTTTTAAATATTTTTTGTCACCATGGACTTTCAAATTTCTAATGGCATTTAGTACCGTATGAAATACTCAGTGACATTAGGCACCAAAATCATTTAAAATGGCGTCTTAAACGAGGCCTGAGAAGTAGCCCCCCCCCCCCCCCACTCCACCACCACGATTACTAGACAGTGTGGACAGTACCAAGCAGTGTGGAGTGCATGGGACAGTCATGGAAACTGGGACAACATTCTCAAAAATGCTAAAATCACTATTAATTTTCAACACCAATTTATTGTCCTATAAATGTTTGAGATATTGATGGAATAATTTTTTGAAATAGGAAACATCTATTGAATCGCTGATCTAACTATAATATTACCCTTAGTGAAAATAAAAATGGATAAATTGATTAGGACTAGTTTTATGAATTCCATCTAAATTTCGACATTTTCACACAATAAAGATTTTTTTTTAAATACAATTTATATATTTCTTGGTATTCACAAGTTTTCCATGAATTGTTTTCAATAATCTGTAAACAGGTACCCTATAGTCTTATACTTTCAGCACTTTTTAAAAAAACATTTTTGACATATCAAGCAGTTTCATATTTCTACCATCGTTCTGCACACAATTATATAGGCCTATCTCTTTATATTTCTTATTTGTATTTGAAACCTTTTGTTGCAATAAGGGAAAAATAATTGGCCTACCATATCTATGGACATAGAAAAAGTGTAACTTACATAATTATATGTGACACAGTGTCCCAATACACCCAATTGGGGAGAAACTCAAATACTTCACACCCACTGAATATATATATATATTAGTTTATCATTTAAAAAGAAATACTATTGCCGCATTAAATGGGTCACATCGGAGCTCTAAACTCTATATGCAATGTGTTTAGAACAGCCAAGGAGTTAAAGCAGAGCATATAGTACACCAGGAAATATATAGGCCAACTTGTAAAACCGTGGACAGCAAGGCGCCGAAATAAAGGAGGGGGCGGGGGGGGGCAGTCGTCAAAAATGAAGAAGTGACAATTAAGCCATGACTACCTATTTAAAGCTACATACAGATTTGTGGTATTGGCGTAGATACATTTTGTGAAAATAGGTAGTTAAGATCTTTTGTAGGATTTAAACAAATTTGTTTATTTATTTTTCATTCTCTTTATTATAGCTCCTTTTTTAATTTTATTTATTTCCCTAATTCGCCCTTTCTGGGCTGGCACGAACGCTTGAAGGAAAAGTATTGTATTGTATTATTGTATTATTTATTCGGCACTTTCAAGAAATATAACAATTCAACAATATAAACATGGTAAATACAAAATTGGAATGACAACAAATTGCAAATACAAATTTTTGTAGCAATATTCTGAGTGCAAAAGATGGCGGCCAGGGAAGAAGAGAGCAAACTTAATTACTGTAACCGTGAAGGTCCCTCCGCCCAACCAACTGATGCACTCAGAAGACTGGTAAAAATATAGCATAAGGACAAATAAGACAAATCAAGTAACAAATCAAGGATAAACAATAAAAATATAAAGAAAGGCGAGGCACGAGCATATGTAACGCCAACATAGAAATTATAGATAACATATTACAAATTTGCAATTTCAATAACATATTACAAATGTACAATTTCAATAACATAATAGCATTGACTCTCCATAGAAATATAATGTAACTAGCATGTTCAATATTTATACTGGGGTTTTCTTTACCTGATTAAATGCTATCAAAGTATTACATGTATATTAAATAACTTTAAAATAAAATGAAACTATTATCCGGACTTATGACACATATCTGATTGATCACATATTATATAAATGAAATTGAAATTGAGATTTTTGAATTGGAAATTGAGGTCCAACTGAGTGCAGAAGACTGTTAAAAAAACACAGCATACAGACAATAAAGAGAGTAACAAATCAAGGATAAACAATAACATAAAAAAGAAATGAGAGGAAAGAGCAAATGTAAGCCAATATAAAAATTAAGTACACATTATATACATGTATTACATAAGAAGGTTCACAAGTTTAATGATATACCCGGTTATAATACCATGGTTTACATTTACCTAATTAAATGTTATCAACATATTGCATTAAACAAATTTGAAATAAGATGGAATCATGTTTCGGACTTATATCGCGTATTAGATTGTACACATAATTTATAAATAAAACTTAAATTGAAATTATTTAATTGAGAATGCCTGTATCAGCGTTATACACTGATGTCGAGGGATGAGAGGTGAGTTTTGAGGCTTTGTTTCCAATTGACGAAGTTTACTAAGATAAGGTCATTACGTAAACTAATGGGCAAACTGTCCCATAGGATCGGGAAAAGAAATAATGCCGTATTGGCTAGTCGCTGAGTGCGAGCACGAAGATGTTTAAAACGAAGATCATCCAGACGCCTTGCAACCACGTGTATGCTAGCTTGAACATCTTCACAAGAAGTGAGACGGAGAAGGGACTTGGCTACAAAGGTAATGATGAGGAAGGTGCGGCGAGACTTCAAACTTTGCCAGTTTAACAATTTCAGTCGATTTTGGTATGACATTTGTTGCCGTTGTTGTTTTAGGATAAGACGGGTTGCGCGGCGTTGGATGCTTTCTAATCTGTCAGAAAGACAGCTATTGTAAGGATTCCACGCAGGTAATCCATACTCGAGTATCGGGAGAACCAATGATTTGTACAGAGCAAATATTGCTGAGGAGGAGAGACCGGAAGAAAGAGAGGTAAGTAAACCTAGCATTCTATTTGCACGGGAGATGATATAAACGACATGACTATCCCAGGAAAGTTTGTGGTTTAATATCATCCCTAGATACTTCAATTCACCTACAACCTCTACAGAATCTACGTTTACATGGTAAGATGGAAGACTGACATTTTTCTTCTTCATTCCTGCTATCCGCATTACTTTTGTTTTCTTTGCATTTAGTTCCATTCGATTTCTCGAACACCATATCAATACATTGTCCAGATCACATTGGAGAGCACGGGAGTCGTCAGCACACCTGATTGGACGATAAATTAGAGTGTCGTCTGCAAACATAGCACACCTAGAAGACACACAGTCCGGAATGTCATTAACAAAAAGGTTGAAGAACAGGGGGCCAACAATGCTCCCTTGGGGTACCCCTGAGGGTACACCACCCCACTGAGAAGATGCACCTCTGAAGATCACTCTCTGTTGACGACCACATACGAACGACTTGATCCAATGCCATAGATTTCCGCCTATGTTATACTGCAGTGATAGCTTGTTGAGCAGGATGTCGTGTGGCATTTTATCAAACGCTCGCGAAAAGTCAAGTGAGATGACATCTACTGGGCAAGAGGAGGGACCTTCGAGACAGTGCAACCAATCATTAGTTAGATGCAGGACTTGAGTTACACATGATTTCCCTTTCTGAAAACCATGCTGCACATTGGTGATTGGACAAGTAGAATCACAGTGGCTCCGTATGGTTTTAGCAACGAAGGACTCCATGATCTTACTGGCCAGGGATGTCAATGCAACAGGACGGTAATTGGATGGACAGGATTTATCACCGGCTTTAAAAACAGGGGTGATGTTAGCAGATTTCCAAGAGGTTGGAACTTTACCTAAGGCTAGAGATATATTAAAGATGCGTTGTAAGATATGGCATGACACAAGTGCGGTTTCCTTCAGTAACACAGATGAGAGGCCGTCCGGACCGGGTGCTTTTTTCGTCTGGAGAGTAACTAATTTCTGGTAAACATCAGTAACGGACATATCAAAGGATTTCAGAGACTTAATAGGAAAGTCACATTTTGGAGGTTCGTGAGGAACTATGCTCTGCTCTGTGAAAGACTTCTGAAAACTACACAGAAATTCACTAGCGATGTCAGCAGGGTTGCTTACGACGCAGTTATCAACTACGATCACAGTACAAGATTGAATGGAAATTACAATTAATTTGAGAATTATAACTTCCTTAGAGACCTTTAAATCCAAGCTGAAATCTTATCTTTTTAAACAATACCTGTACTTGGCACTATGACACTCATTCGAACTTTCTCGTCCAAACTTTCTCATTCTTTCTATTTTTCTTGTGCGCCTCGGAATAGCATTGTCTACATAGACGGCGCTATACAAATGCCTATCAAAGTAACCCTCGGGGACCGGTCATTTCTCTGTGCTGCCCCTAGATTATGGAATAAATTACCACTAGAAATAAGGAAAGCCCCATCACTAGATAATTTTAAATCAAAACTGAAAACTCACTTGTTCATATAGTATGTATAGCACAGCATTTACGAGCTCTTGCAGCGCAATAGAATATATCCACATATAGTTATTGCGCTTTACAAATGAATATATTATTATTATTATTATTATTATCATTATTAATTAATTAAGAGAGTTTACTAGATCATACTAAGAAAGATGACGATTGTTGGTGGTGCGGTGATGATAATGATCTCGATGAATCCGATGATAATCCGCCCGTTATCCGATGGATCGAAAGAAGGAAGATGATCGAAGAGGAGGAAGATACGAGGAGGAGAAAGAGGAGGAGGAGGAAGAGGGGAGGAGCTAGGAAGAGGAAGACGAGGAGGAGGACGATGGGGGAGGGGTGAATGAGAAGGAGAAGGGGGAGGAGATTTGCCCACCCCCCCCCCCCCCCCCCACTCAGTGTTATTTAGGGTACGCATAATCAGGCGCGGATCCAGGATTTTCCAATAGGGGGGGCCGGAAATTTGAAAATTGCGCAGACCTTTTTTTAAAACTCAACATATCAATACTTACAAGG
Source organism: Strongylocentrotus purpuratus (assembly GCF_000002235.5). Classification (NCBI taxonomy): domain Eukaryota; kingdom Metazoa; phylum Echinodermata; class Echinoidea; order Camarodonta; family Strongylocentrotidae; genus Strongylocentrotus; species Strongylocentrotus purpuratus. The sequence continues at coordinate 518,298 of NW_022145572.1, read as the reverse complement.
TCATATTAGAAGCACCATACCGGCACAATTTTTGTCATTTCAATCGGGGGGGGGGGGGGGCTATAGCCTCTTGCCCGAAAAAAACATTTTCTGGTTTCACAATTCGGCTAGTGAGCGAAGCGATCGAGCAAAAATTTGAGCATAATATGTACATGTATATTATGAAAGTGTTATTTATCACGAAAATAAACGAGAAAAGATATCAAAAATTCATATTCGGGCAGCTCGCTGTCCCCTCCCCCCCCCCCCCCCTCCCCCCCCCCTCCCCCCCCCCCACATTACGCGCGAAGCGCAGAAGCTCTGATGTTTCATGAAATTATTAGAGGAGAGGATTCGTTGAACCATTCTCGACTCTAAATCATTGTTTGAATTTAGTTCGTCCCCCCCCCCCCCCCTCTCGCGCGAAGCGCGGAATCTTTGACCTTTCATAGTTTAATGAAATTATTAGAAAAAGAATTAGAAGATTCGTTGTTCCATTCTCGACTCTAAATCCTTGTTTGAATTTAGTTCGTCGTCCCCCCCTCTCGAGCGAAGCGCGGAAGCTTTGACCTTTCATTAATTAGAGAAAGAAGAAAATTTGTTGTACCATTCTTGACTCTTATTCTTTGTCTGAATTCAGTTCCCCTCCCCCTCCGCGCGAAGCGCCGAAACTTTGACCTTTCATAGTTTAATGAAATTATTAGAGAAAGAATTAGAAGATTCGTTGTTCCATTCTCGACTCTAAATCCTTGTTTGAATTTAGTTCGTCCCCCCCCCCCCCTCTCGCGCGAAGCGCGGAAGCTATGACCTTTCATTAATTATTAGAGAAAGAAGAAGATTTGTTGTACCATTCTCGACTCTTATTCTTTGTCTGAATTCAGTTCCCCTCCCCCTCCGCGCGAAGCGCGGAAACTTTGACCTTTCATAGTTTAATGAAATTATTAGAGAAAGAATTAGAAGATTCGTTGTTCCATTCTCGACTCTTAATCCTTCTCTGAACGTAAAGCGCAGAAGCTTAACGTTTTATTAAATTATTAGAGAAAGAAGACGATTTGTTGTACCATTCTCGACTCTTGATCCTTATTTGGATTTAGTTTACCCCTCCCGCGCGAAGCGCGGAAGCTTTGACATTTCATTAAATTATTAGAGAAAGAAGACGATTCGTTGTACCGTTCTCGACTCTTAATACTTGTCTGAATTGAGTCGCCCCCCCTCCCGCGCGAAGCGCGTAAGCTTTGACGCTTCATTAAATTATTAGACAAAGAAGACGATTCGTTGTACCATCCTCGTCTCTTAATCCTTGTTTGAATTCAGTTTCCCCTTTCCCGCGCAAAGCGCGGAAGCTTTGACGTTTCATTAAATTATTAGAGAAAAGGATAATTCGTTGTACCATTCTCGACTCTTATTCTTTGTCAGAATTCAGTTCCCCTCCCCCTCCTGCGCGAAGCGCGGAAACTTTGACCTTTCATAGTTTAATGAAATTATTAGAGAAAGAATTAGAAGATTCGTTGTTCCATTCTCGACTCTAAATCCTTGTTTGAATTTAGTTCGTCCCCCCCCCCCTCTCTCTCGCGCGAAGCGCGGAAGCTTTGACCTTTCATTTATTATTAGAGAAATAAGAAGATTTGTTGTACCATTATCGACTCTTATTCCTTGTCTGAATTCAGTTCCCCTCCCCTCCCGCGCGAAGCGCGGAAACTTTGACCCTTTATAGTTTAATGAAATTAATAGAGAAAGAATTAGAAGATTCGTTGTTCCATTCTCGACTCTAACTCCTTGTTTGAATTTAGTTCGTCCCCCCCCCCTCTCGCGCGAAGCGCGGAAGCTTTGACGTTTCATTAAATTATTAGAGAAAAGGATAATTCGTTGTACCATTCTCGACTCTTATTCTTTGTCTGAATTCAGTTCCCCAGCCCCTCCTGCGCGAAGCGCGGAAACTTTGACCTTTCATAGTTTAATGAAATTATTAGAGAAAGAATTAGAAGATTCGTTGTTCCGTTCTCGACTCTTAATCCTTCTCTGAACGTAAAGCGCAGAAGCTTAACGTTTTATTAAATTATTAGAGAAAGAAGACGATTTCTTGTACCATTCTCGACTCTTGATCCTTATTTGGATTTAGTTTACCCCTCCCGCGCGAAGCGCGGAAGCTTTGGCATTTCATTAAATTATTAGAGAAAGAAGACGATTCGTTGTACCGTTCTCGACTCTTAATACTCTTGTCTGAATTGAGTACCCCCCCCCCCCCCTCCCGCGCGAAGCGCGTAAGCTTCGACGCTTCATTAAATTATTAGAGAAAGAAGACGATTCGTTGTACCATCCTCGTCTCTTAATCCTTGTTTGAATTCAGTTTCCCCTCTTCCGCGCGAAGCGCGGAAGCTTTGACGTTTCATTAAATTATTAGAGAAAAGGATAATTCGTTGTACCATTCTCGACTCTTATTCTTTGTCAGAATTCAGTTCCCCTCCCCCTCCTGCGCGAAGCGCGGAAACTTTGACCTTTCATAGTTTAATGAAATTATTAGAGAAAGAATTAGAAGATTCGTTGTTCCATTCTCGACTCTAAATCCTTGTTTGAATTTAGTTCGTCCCCCCCCCCCCTCTCTCTCGCGCGAAGCGCGGAAGCTTTGACCTTTCATTTATTATTAGAGAAATAAGAAGATTTGTTGTACCATTATCGACTCTTATTCCTTGTCTGAATTCAGTTCCCCTCCCCTCCCGCGCAAAGCGCGGAAACTTTGACCCTTTATAGTTTAATGAAATTAATAGAGAAAGAATTAGAAGATTCGTTGTTCCATTCTCGACTCTAACTCCTTGTTTGAATTTAGTTCGTCCCCCCCCCCCCTCTCGCGCGAAGCGCGGAAGCTTTGACGTTTCATTAAATTATTAGAGAAAAGGATAATTCGTTGTACCATTCTCGACTCTTATTCTTTGTCTGAATTCAGTTCCCCAGCCCCTCCTGCGCGAAGCGCGGAAACTTTGACCTTTCATAGTTTAATGAAATTATTAGAGAAAGAATTAGAAGATTCGTTGTTCCGTTCTCGACTCTTAATCCTTCTCTGAACGTAAAGCGCAGAAGCTTAACGTTTTATTAAATTATTAGAGAAAGAAGACGATTTCTTGTACCATTCTCGACTCTTGATCCTTATTTGGATTTAGTTTACCCCTCCCGCGCGAAGCGCGGAAGCTTTGGCATTTCATTAAATTATTAGAGAAAGAAGACGATTCGTTGTACCGTTCTCGACTCTTAATACTCTTGTCTGAATTGAGTACCCCCCCCCCCTCCCGCGCGAAGCGCGTAAGCTTCGACGCTTCATTAAATTATTAGAGAAAGAAGACGATTCGTTGTACCATCCTCGTCTCTTAATCCTTGTTTGAATTCAGTTTCCCCTCTTCCGCGCGAAGCGCGGAAGCTTTGACGTTTCATTAAATTATTAGAGAAAAGGATAATTCGTTGTTCAATTCTCGACTCTAAATCCTTGTTTTAATAGTTTTCCCCCTCCCGCGCGAAGCGCGGAAGCTTTGACATTTCATTACATTATTAGAGAAAGAAGATAATTCGTTGTTCCATTCTCGACTCTATATCGTTGTTTGAAATTAGTTTTTCCCCGCTCGCGCGTAGCGCGGAAGCTTTGACATTTCATTAAATTATTAGAGAAAGAAGACGATTCGTTGTACCGTTCTCGACTTGTCAGAATTTCAAAAATATTTCCTTGTCTGCTCCTTTTTCGTCTTATGTCCTCTCACTGCCCCTACCGCCCCTGGCTACGCGCCTGCTTTACAGGGAAAATGAAACAATCATGATTGTGATAGCACACAATTAGACTAGTAGAAATGAAAGATTTATTACACCAACCATGGATAAATCCATGGTTTTACCAACATGAGTTCAAATACAAGCACAAGCGAGTTGGTATGAGCTGAATCCAAATGAAGGGCAAAATAAGAGTTGTGAAGCGGCCCTACCGCTAATTTAAAATTTGACTGTTGAGTATATAGCTTCTATTTAAAAGACATCCAAAATAGTGTGCCCTTTAAAATTTCTCACTAAAGAGTGGTGACCTTTGTAGCGCAGGGGCTGTTTTTAACGTTTAACTTTGAATCCGCGGCTCGAGATTTTATGCGGCCGGCCCGGCCCCCTCTATTCAATGACGTTTGCCAAGCCTACTGGAATGACCCCAAATCTCCCGATTACAGTTTTTCCCTTATTCGTTGTTACTGTCACTAAGCGCCATTTCCTCCCCCCCCCCCCCACCCACACCCCCCCCCCCTCCCACTCACTCAGTGTTATCTAGGGTGGGCACAATTATGTTCCCTCTCTTTGAAAGCACCCCTCTATCTCCGGTGTGTAAAGTCGATCAGTACGGGCCGGACTTTGTTGCGTGAAAAGTAACCCTTTTTCGGAGATTTTGGAAACACAAATTGGGGGGGGGGGGGGGGCTTTCTTCGTTATCATTTCTCCTTTTTTTTTCTCTCTCTCTCTCTCTCTTTCTTTTCTCTTCTTTCTTTTCTCTTCTCTTTTCTTTTCTCTTCTCCTTTCTTTTCTCTTCTCCTTTTTTTCTTCTCTTCTCCTTTCCTTTTTTTCTCTTCTTTTCTTCCTCTTTTTTTTTTTTTTTGCGCCGCCAATAGGGGGGGCCGCGGCCGTTTCGGCCCCCCCCTGGATCCGCCAACTGGCATAATGCTTGTTCCCTCTTTTTGAAAGCACCCCCTATCTGAGGACTGCCAACATTTCCGAACCCCCCCCCCCTTTCGCGGGCTTTTCACGGGCTTTTCCTGCCTTGGAGACCCCCCTAAATCATTAATGCTCACTGTACCCCCCTAAATTCGGAATAATTTCTCAGGAGTCCAAAGAGATGAGAGAAAGAAAGAAAAAACACCCCCTTTTTAAAGAAATCTCCGGGTGAAAAGTTAAGACACCCCTTTTTTTACAATTCGCGGTCCGGACTTTGGTAACACGCATGGGGTCCATCCGTTGTCGGAGGGGGGGGGGGGGGGGGGGAGATTTGCCGGGAGATTTGCCGGGAGATTTGTAAAGTCTTAGTGATTACCATTAGGCCTTTTTAAAAAAGATGTTGTATTGCCCTTTAGGTGCCAAAACATGGGTCGGTTGGTCGGATATCTTTTTTTAATACTTTTTTTACTTTTTTAATTCTCCCTCTTTTGGCTAATATTTTCAGTTTTGAATGCTTTAATATTTTGTTTCTCTAAAAAACGGTTAAAAAAAGTTTTTTTTAAAGCCGACCGTAGATTTAAAGATTTTGGGGTCGGTCGCAAAGGGCGATACAACATTTTTTTTCTTTCAGGAATAACGATTTAGAGAGAAAAAGTGATTGTTTGTTAATTGAAATGTTTTATTAACGTTCACTATAGCTTCTAAGTTATTTCAATATAATCATGATTATCGTTACTGAAGACATTAAAATGCAAAGTGACCATGTTTGAAACCTTCATCTGTTTGAATAATGATATGGACAGGGTCTTATTACCGGTGAAGAGCAGATTTGGTGTTGTCAACGCTGTAACAGTGTACTCTCTATAAAAACAAATCGAGTGAACATAATACATGACTCCTCTGGAGAGTGAAAATGTAGTGAAAATAGAGTTAATTGTTCTTAGAGAGCCCTCCAAAATCAATCGATATTCACTCCTAAACAAGTGATCACTGACGTGACTCCCAGGGGAGTGAACATTCACTCATTTTTCTTAGAAAGTATCCTGTAATGAGTCTATTATTCCAAATAATAACCATCCCGTAAACGGGGCGATTCCCCTTGTTATTTTCAAACGGCCGTTACAAATTCATTTCCAAGAGAGAAGAAAAGAAGAAAAAAAAGGAGAAAGGAAAAGAAAAGAAAGGAGAAGACAAAAGTGTCCCCAAAATCTCCGGTAAAGGGTTACTTTTCACGCAACAAAATTTTAATTCTGGCCCGTAATACACAAAAATCCGGCCCTTACTGACTTTACACACCGGAGATAGAGGGGTGCTTTCAAAGAGAGGGAACATTGGGGAACATGCATGCGCGTACCCTAGATGGGGGGAGAGAGAGAGTGAGAGAAAAGTCGGGTGAGAAAGGAGGAAAGACAAGGAAATGGCGCTAAGTGACAGTAACGACGAATAAGGGAAAATTACTGTAATCGGGAGATTTGGGGTTATTCCAGAAGGCTTGGGAAACGTTATTGAAAAAAGGGCCGGCCGCATAAAATCTCGAGCCGCGGATTCAAAGTTAAAGATAAACTCCAGTACTGGTAAAAAAAAAAAAAAATTCTCACAGAATCAAACGAAACTTACACTGAATGTTCAAGATTACAAATAAATGACATGTGCCAAACAATTTTGGAAGAAAATGTATACTGGCTGAGTAATGAGCATAGAAATACAAGGAAATCAAGGTAGTACTAGCCCCGACACCATGTGTGTTATCCCATATATAGCTTTCTATGTGAGTGCTTGTTACTTTACCAAGACTCGGTCAAATTTATTATGATTTTGATGACTCCAGAACCTTGCAGTGCTCACCGATACTTACATGCTACATGATCAACTGTTTCTGATCCTTTCCACACCTTTTCTTTCACAATGCAATCGCATTACCAGTACTAAAGTTTATCTTTAAACGTTAAAAACAGCCCCTGCGCTACAAAAGTCATCACTCTTTAGCAAGAAATTTGAAAAGGGCACAATATTTTTGATGTCTTTTAAATAGAAGCTATACAGTCTAATTTTAAATTAACGGTAAAGGGACCGCTACACAACTCTTATTTTGCCCTTTATTTGGCTTCAGCTCATACCAACTCGCTTGTGCTTGTATTTGGACTCATGTTGGTAGTAATCATGGACAGGGGCGGCGAGTGGGCCCGATAGGGGGACACGTCCCCCAGGAAATTTAGAAATATAGCTAGAAAGAAATATAGCGGAAAGAACGTAGGCCTATAATTATATTGGGCTTAGGGATTTTCTAGAATGCATAATTTCAGCATTCAACATTGCAAAATCTCGCTTGATCGCTAGCTACGCCCCCTCGCCCAATAACACAAAACTATGATATCACGCTATGATATCATGCTATCACAATCATGATTGTTTTTAAAGCAGGCGCGTAGCCAGGGGCGGTAGGGGCAGTAACAGGACAAAGGAAGAAAAAGGAGCAGACAAAGAAACATTTTTGAAAATTCTGACAAGTCGAGAACGGTACAATGAATTGTCTTCTTTCTCTAATAATTTAATAAAATGTCAAAGCTTCCGCGCTTCGCTCGGGAGAGAGACAACTTAATTCAGACAAGGATTAAGAGTCAAGAATAGTTCAACGAATCATCTTCTTTCTCTAATAATTTAATGAAATATCAAAGCTTCCGCGCTTCGCTCTGGAGGAAGACAACTTAATTCAGACAAGGATTAAGAGTTGAGTATGGTTTTTAAAGAATCGTCTTCTAACTCTTTTCACACTGGTTTTGCTTAACCCGTACTTTGCTTAGCCCCGTACTATTTTTTTTTTTGGCTTTTCACACACGCTGTTTTTAGTCCCATACTAGCGCCTTTTCCGGAATAAGAAAATTCATGCTGTTCTCACTGCAATTCTTGGCCCCGGACTATATGATTAGACAGTGGGCCCCTTACTTCGCATTTGACCAGCCGCGATACGCTCCATTGCGTAGTACCGGACTATTTTTCGTTTCTGTTCTCATTCATTTTGCTTGGCACCGCAATTGCGGGGTAAGCAGGAGTTAGCACCCCACTTTGGTGAATACGAGTCTGAAAGTGGAATAGGCTTAACCCCGTACTATAGGTAGGGCTAAGACCCCCCCCCCTTAATCCCACCTATAGTACGGGGTTAAGCAAAATTTTGCCTAACCCCGTACTATAGGTGGGGTTAAGGGGGAAGCTTCCGAGCTTTGCGCGGGAGGAGGGGGGGGGGAACTGAATTCAGAAAAGGATAAAGAGTCGAGAACGGTACAACGAATCGTCTTCTTTCTCTAATAATTTAATGAAACGTGAATCTTCCGCGCTTTGCACGGGAGGGGAAAACTGATTTCAGACAAGGATTAAGAGTCGAGAATGGTACAACAAATCTTCTTCTTTCTCTAATAATATTGAATGAAAGGTTAAAGCTTCCGCCCTCGCGCGGGAGGGGGGGGGACTGAATTCAGGCAAGGCTTAAGAGTAATGGGGGGGGGGGGCAGCGAGCTGCCCGAATATGAATTTTTGATATAATTCTGTTTTTGTTTATTTTGGTGATAAATAACACTTTCACAAAATACATATTATTATTATTATTATTATTTTTGCTCACTCGCTTCGCTCACTAGTCGAAAATGCTTCATCCTCGCCCCCCCCCCCCCCCCAATGAAAATGTCAAAACTTTAACACGAGGAATGTTGATATCGGACAAGAGACGTGACGTGAGCCTGCCCCCTTTCCAAATTTTTTAGTTGAAAAAACGGTCACCTGCGCAATTTTCAAATTTCCGTTCCCCCCCCCCCCCCCCTCTCCCCTATGGAAAATCCTGGATCCGCGCCTGACGTGCTCCTTCCATTTTGTAGCCTACGCGCCCTCGGCCCTCGGATATCAATCAATAAATTAGATCAGTCCTCGCTCTACGAGATATCAGTTCCCGCGAATCATCTGTACATCCTCAGTGCGTCTACTCCTCATACAGAACGCGAACATCGCTCGAAACTCCTTAAGCCGCCACCAGTAGATGATAGAGTTTGCAATCCAATTAACGCAAATCATTATATCCCCAGCATTAACAAGACACTCGTTGTCAACGCCAGAACTAAAAAAGGCCCAGTTCACCCACGGACAGATCCAGCAAAGGACAGTAGTCCCGAAGACAAGACCGAACGTACGGAGCACTCTCTGATTCTCCTCCTTCCGTTCCCGGGTGATGTTGCCATCGCAAGGTACCATGGCAACCGAACGGTAGATGAAGACGTAACAGAGACCGGTGATGATGGTGGTGGTCAGGGCTATACACAGGAGAAAGATGAAAATGATTTGGTCGTCGACGGTGATGACGATGGTCGAAGAAATGGAGAGCGATAACGCCCACGTCCCTACGCAGGTCGCAATCAAGCGTGGTGTGGTTATGATATTGAGGGCGCCGAAAGGGTCTACCCGGATAGTGATGAATTGGTAACCGGTCACCAAAACGATGCTCAGAAGAGATACCACGGAAGATCCTACTGACAATATCACAAGGAGATTTTCCATCTGAAGGAACAAAATATTCAATGAAAATTTGTTACCAAAATTTGAAAAAAATATCGAAAAGAAAAAAAAAAAAAGGGAAAAGAAATGACTCGCAAAGTTCTGGGAGTTTCATAATTATTTTTGTTTGTCCGATCTCTTGTCTGAATAGCCAGTTATTAAAAGAGTGTTTAGCAGAGAATCTGTATGATTAGCTTGTTTCTAACTGTAATAATAATGATTGAAATTTTTTGAGAATACAGAGCTATAGGCCTACATACAATTTCCAACAATGACATGAGCACAAAGACGCATCAAATTATATGAAGCATAAAAATCCTCTGGGTCACCCTCATCAAAAAATATACAAATCAGAAATAACAAAACCGGTATAGACTGACACAAAATAGAGCAATATACTTGCACTGTCTCCTTGATTACGTATAATGCATGGGCCATGGTATAATAATGCATGACCCCTCGCACCCTCTGAATGAGCTTTTCAATTATAATCTGGAATACGCCTGTGCGCATCACGAATTCAACGTGCACGTTTCCGAAGATCCTTTATCCTCGTCTCCATTCATCTATTCAATTCCAAAGCAGAACGTGTTTGATTATTATATCCCGCATACTAAGAATCTTGCAATCTGATTGGTCTAAACGAGGTCACATGATTAATGATAGATAAGTACTATCTCCCTGCGATAGGACTTTTGTACAGTAATTTTTGCTGCTGCCTCACTTGCCCATTGAATAAGTGTAGCAAAGTAGGTTACGCGAAATGTCAATGTCAATCAAATGAGCACGCATCGACTGTAATACAATTATGTAGGAGTGTTGTGCTTTGTAAAATCTAGCTGAAGCTAAACTGTCTGCAGAATCAGTTCTTTTAATTATGTAAAATTCACTTTAAATAGACCTTATTGCCGATGTGGGATATATTAAAACAAATATTAACCTCCTTTACTCGGGCAATGGATACAAACTATAATCGTCTCGGTGATCTCGGCGATGATAGTTTGTACCATTAGTCGATTAATATTTGCTTACTATGCACCTACCATGTCAAATTATCAATATAAAATTAATGTCATATATATAAATTTCAAACATATGCCATGAATACATGTATCCAACTATCAATTACCGATTTAGCCAGTAACTATATGACATCAATAAAGTTAACAATAATAACGATGTCGGTAATAATAATTATACTAATGAATTATTATAGTGATCGATAATAATAATAATAATAATAATAATAATAATAATAATGTATGTATTTATTATGATTTTAAGATTTACTATGGAATAATCATATCAAATAACTTAGCTTCATATTTTATCAAAAATGGAAACTGATATTATCTCTATAACCACCCTATATACCGTAGCTTACTCATTTATTACCTCATTCATATGTATGTTTATCATAAGTATGTTTATCACTGTCCTGTAATATTTCATGTATATATTTGTATCGTATTACTCTGTAACCAGTGGAAACCAAATTTCCTGAAAAGGACAATAAACTATCATACCTTATACCTTATAGTGTCGAGGGTTTGCACAGTGAACATCATGTATATTTCCATCATTTTACATTACCTCGGTGTTTTATTCATTTTAAATTTCAAACAATTATTGAATATTTATATATAATGTTTTTTCGCGGCAGAAGCGGATCTAGAGGGGGTTGGGGGGGTTGCAACCCCCCCCCCCCCAAAAAAAAAAAAAATCCGGGGACCATTTTTTTAAATCTTATCTTTTTTTTAAAACTTGTAATTTTATTTTATTCTATTTCTATGTATTTATTTCATTTATTATTATTATTATTATTATTATTATTATTATTATTATTATTATTTCTTTTTTTTTTTTTTTGGGGGGGGGGGGGGGGGGGGTTGGACGAACAAATGTCACAGAGTCCCTTGCCCCCCCCCCCCCCATCAGCTTTTTTGAGGACACGGGCCACCGCCGAAGTGACAAGCTAGGCCAGCGTTGCCGATTCTCATCCCCAAAATCCCCACATTAAAAAAAAAAAAAATTGGGGGATTGTTGAAGTCTTTGGGGATGAAAAATAAATATTTGGGAATGAAAATAATATTGAGTTTTATGAAAAACGAATTTGGTTTAAACCCCCCCCCCCCCCCTTGGGCGGCCCAAAAAAAAACCAAAAAAAAAAAGAAAAAAAGAAAGAAAAAAGAACGCACGCTGGAGAGAAACCCTTTCAAGTGCAAATATTGTGAGAAGATATTCAACTCATCTGGTAACTTAACCAAACACATGATAACTCTGGATATAACTGTGTATTTAACTGTTACTTGATTTAAAAAGACGTTATCATGCACTGCTTTTTATGGTCTCCATTGTGTTAATAGATGCCAGGAAAACATCACTTACGGGGTTAAAATAAACACCCAAAAAAAAAATCGGCTCGCCGCTTCGCGGCTCGTGGACGATGCTCCGCATCGTCATTATTGGTCAACCCCCCCCTTAGCAAAAAGCTAGATCCGCCCCTGGGTAGAGGTTTACGGTACATCATGTGTAAAGTCCTAGAAGGACTAAGGAAAGTGGATAGAAAATAGAAGTGAAATAGAAAGGCGAGAAAGTGGAGGTTGGAAGGAAGAGTATCTTTCGGAAGTGAGTATAGTCCTGAAAAGGACTGTAAACCAGAAAGTTGTGGATAGGATGAGAGGTTTGAGTAGAAGACTGGATTGAGTTGGAGAGTTGAGCAGAGTTGCAGAGCAGGAGCAGGAGAGTAGACTCGACGTTTCGGACAGGTTGACTGTCCGTCCTCACTCCTGAAGACGGACAGTCAACCTGTCCGAAACGTCGAGTCTACTCTCCTGCTCCTGCTCTGCAACTCTACTCAACTCTCCAACTCAATCCAGTCTTCTACTCAAACCTCTCATCCTATCCACAACTTTCTGGTTTACAGTCCTTTTCAGGACTATACTCACTTCCGAAAGATACTCTTCCTTCCAACCTCCACTTTCTCGCCTTTCTATTTCACTTCTATTTTCTATCCACTTTCCTTAGTCCTTCTAGGACTTTACACATGGTGTACCGTAAACCTCTACCGCGATTATTCATACCACCATGCAAACCTTCAAACATCATATTTGTTTTTGTTTATATACGAAACTTTATTCAAAGCAGTAATTATTATTTTTAAATAACTGTTTATAAAGCCTACCTCTTCAGAACGTTCGCTGATCCCTTCGAAAATTGCAATTATGATCGCACCACATAAGTCAGAGAGCGCGAGGTTGTAGGGGAAGATGTGATGTTGCTTACGAAGTCGCCGATGACCAGGGATAACGATGAGCGTCGTGGTCATGATAAAAATAGCAACCCCCAATGTTACGTGTTTGATAACAGACAATACAGAGAAGCACAATGGGCTCCTTTCGTCGCCGACATCGACCGACATCAATGACGTCGTGGTGTTTATATCAATATCCGGGTTCATGCTTAACGATGATGGGGACACGCGATCAAAGAAAAAATAAAAGTAGTCAACTCAGCACCACGATCGGATGATGATTTGAGGATTTATTGAAGTGATGAAAACCTGCATGAAGTTGATTGGTATAGAGCAAACACCACTCGTTATCATGCGCGTGCTCTCTCAATAATTTCGCTGGGATTTTTACTAGAATTCTCATTGAAAGAGATGTCGACACAAATTCCCATGAATACAAATTTCCATTGACACATAATCCTATTGAAAGAGATCTTAATACACAATCTCAATAACTGGACAGGTATATTCATACAAATCAGGTTTATTTGTAAATCATGTTGTCCCCTATTACTATGGAAACCATGAGACCTCACGATATAATGCCACATTGTGTTGTTCTAGTTCTACCACCATCTCCATTCATCTAGCTATCTTAAAGGCCCACTGCACTACTGGTAGCTACTTGCGCCCTCTATATAACAAACAATGCCTAATCGGTGACCATTGGTCCCCCATGTTCCTCTTTTTCTTATGTTAACTGAGAGCTGAGTTGATGAGATAACCACCTGTCTAGTGACCTTGCAGAGCGGTCTAATCCCTCCTGTAAACTACGGTGACCACACGCAATATTAAAATAGAGCAATATTTTCGCCTAATAAAAAAATAAGAAGTGGCAGAACGCATAGGAAAGTGACTGGTGAGGGGTTACTCTTGTATGTTTGTGGTGCACGTGATGTGAGCATTTCATATCAGCAGTATATGTTTGAAGCCTGAAGTTTATGAACAACAACAAAATGTATGTGTACACAGGCGCGTACGCAGGGGGGGGGGGTTAACCCCCTTGTGTGTGTTTGCTAATGGGTGACCTAAAAAAGGGACACTTTTTAGGTCAGCCATTGGCACATTTTTTTTATTTTTTTATTTTTTAAAAATAAAATTAAAAAATATATATAATTTTATTTTTGGCCGGGGGGGGGGGGGGAGGCACGCCCCTATTTTTCAGTACATTTTGGGCGAATTTAGGGCTGATTTTAACATTATTTTTGGCCGGGGGGGGGGGGGGGCCTGTGCCCCCCCCCCCCCTGGATCCGCCACTGCAAACATAACATATACACTTGCTAATTGCACTTTTTTTAACACCAGGCACAAGGCCTTCACTAAATACTGAAATGGTATCAATTTATTATAAAATGAAAAGAAATATGACTTGCAAATTCTAGAGCGCCATATTTAAATGGAAGTACAGACTAGGCCTAATATTACAATATTATGATCGATTTCAGAATGGCAACCATCTCAAGCAGACTATCTATTATGAGCGAATGGAACCGGAATTTGAGGTGATTTTCTCGTCTTTTTTTCAATTTTGAAAGAATGCAATTTTTGTTAAAATTGATTCGATATAGATGATGAATGAATTCGTTTTGTTTTTCTGTCTTTACAGTGAAAATGATGGAGTGGCGTGGGTGAACTGCAGAACAGCAGGTGAGCGGTGTGCTACCTTATTTTACCCCCTACCTAGTCCGGGCACGATTCGGCCAGAAGCCCTTCAAATCCTACGGCCTTTGGTTAAACATTGGTTTCTGTGGCAGATATGCGTAATTTATTTATTTTTGGTGCAGAATCGATCTCATATGTCACTATTGCGCCATGCATGTCTCTTTATTTTGTGTGAAGTGCTGTTATTATCATGAAAAAACGCTTGCATATCACAGGATATGATTTCAGTCCCGAATGCTGGTTTTTGTGTAGGGCCTAGATAGAGGCTAACGATGTAACATGTGTAAATAATCATGACTCTTGACTTGAGTCTTGTGTAATCGTTAGAAATTGAATGTACACCCAACTTGAATGTACATCCTTGTAAATGAACTGAAGTGCATCCAATGAAATGCATCCTTTATGTTTACATTATGGATTAAAGAAATTCACACTCCGTAGACCTATTACTAGATCTAGACTAGACCTAGACTCTAGACCAAATTTTCTGTCTCTTTCATTCGTTAAGCGTCTTATTTGGGTAGGGTCAGCTCTCACTTAGAAAGAGAGAGCCGACCCTACCCAAATAAGAAAGAGAGCCGACCCTACCCAATAAGAGGCTTAAATAAGAGGCTTAACGAATGAAAGAGACAGAAAATTCGGTCTAGATCTAGACTAGATCTATTAAAATTTATAGTATTAGGGTCTATAATATTAAAACTAAAAGTGAAATCATTGAAAATATCTCAGGCTGAGTCGCGTCTATAAAAGAATCTTTACTTCTAAGGTTTAAGGGGAAAAAATACATTTTTAAAGTTATTGTTGGTTTGTTTGTTATATTTGTTTCTTTGTTTCCATGTGCAGGGCAGAAGGCAATAGAAGGTGAATTGAGGTCACATGGGGTCAATCACCTTGGGACTCCAGAGGTCACCGCATCAGAGGGGTTTACTGTGACCGATGTAACTAAGGTAGGGTAACGCTTTGATTCTGTATCAAGACTATTACCCCAGAAAAGCAATTATCTCCCCTTCCCCCCCCCCCCATACGCACACAAATACATTGGCTGCTTCTCACGAAACCGTCATAAGTACGAGTTCAGCAACATCCTATTGAAAAAACGCGTATTAAACTTAATACACGCATTCCAATGGGATGTCGCTATACTTGTACTTATGGCTGTTTCAGTCTTGATTTCTTGGATTCCCTGATATTGCTGGTGGAAAGCGTATTTCCACATTTATGGACAAGAATAAATTAATTAATTATATAATTATCAAATTTTCATCAATCCTCCCTGTTCATACATTTAAAGATAAACTTGAGTTCTGGAGAAGAAAAAAAAATGAATTCTTACAGAATCAAACGAAATTTACAATCAATGTTCAAGATTACAAATAAATGTCATTGTGCCAAACAATTTTGGAAGAAAATGTATACTGGCTGAGTATTAAGCATAGGAAAATAATGAAATCAAGGTAAGCTAGCCCCGACACCATTTGTGTAGTCCCATATACATCTTTCTGTGTACAGTGCCTGTTACTTTACCAAGACTGGGCCAAATTTATTGTGATTGTGATGACTCCAGAACCTTGCAGTGCACACCAATGCTTACATGCTACATGATCAAATTTTCTGATCCATTCCACACCTTTTCTTTCACAATGCAATCGTATTACCAGAACTCACCTTTATCTTTAAGTGTTGAGTATTAATTTATTAGTTTTCTTCTTTGCTAGCTGTTGTGGGAAATAGGAATCATATTTTGTTGGTATGTGTTGAGCTGCAAATATATTATTAATTTCTTATTTGTTGATTTTTTAATCCTTAACAGAGGAAAATCACCGTGACCTGTCCAGAGAAGAATGTATCAGCACAGTTTGTAGCACCCAGCACTGCACTAGAAACTGTCCATAGTAAGGCTGTGAGTATAAATTACAGAGCAATAATTGATATTGTTCTAAAAATTAGGGGCACTACCGGTATATTCATGGCACCATAGATATATGGTTTTGTTGGAAGCAATTGATTTCCTTCATTTTCTGATACCTGTATTTGAATATACCAGTAACAACAATGGTAGAACATGACCTTAGAAAAAAAGGTTGCTTGACACTCCTGCATTTTTGTGAATAACTTATTTATTTTATTTTATTGGAATAAGTATTCATTTTATATCAGTTTTATGTGTTGTGTGATAATTGGTAAATATATATAGTAAACCCAAACTGAATATTTTTGTTGTAATTCATCACAATGTAATGATGTTTGAGTATTGAAAGACAGTCTAAGGTTACAATAGTTACGAGAGTTGAGCTTGCTCAGTGAGAAAATGAAATGGCTCAGTGTTAGAGCAGTGGTCTTGTGAGGAGAGCACCCTGATTAAAACCTGATTTACCAGTGCCCTTTGATAAGGCATTAATTCTCATTACCAAGTCCTTCAGGGAGGATTTGAAGCTGTTGATCCCCTAGTTGCTTACTTGCAACGTCTTCTTAGCAGTCAGGTATTAAAATAAACCACTTAATAAACCAATTAACAAACTGTCAAAACTAAATACATGTTACAAATAATCAGAGTTAGTAGTTGACAGGGGTCATGATCGTCAATGTTCTGGAACAAACAAAACGCCTAGCAAGTAAGCAAATCTCAAACATTCTTTATTGTGTTTGTTTTGAATCGATAGATTAACAGTTTGGATATATCTGCCGGAGGGGCGCTAGGAGTGTCTGCCAGCTCTGATGGTCATCTAAGGATATGGGAGACAGCAACAGGAATCGTTAGGGTGAGTCAAAAGAGAAGTCCATTCTGAATTTTCCAATGTCACATTTACGTCCATCAACTGAAATTGGCAACTCCTAAAAGCGTAATGACCTGCATTTTCAGATATAGAAATGGTGATATATGTGGATGTTGATGAAGGAATAAATCCACATTATAGAGGGGGTGTCTAAAGCAGATGCTCTCAATTAGGTAATCTCATAGAAGGATTAAGGATGAGGATTTCAGATCAAGATATCAAAGGTCATTGGATAGCATGGATGAAAAAAAGAAGTTTGGGATTCTTTATTTTGGTACAGGTATTTTTTTTGCCTGTAAGATAATGCTATAACTTCAGAGTTGTGAAAATAAGAATGAAGTTGATTAACTCTTCAAGTATACTGTAAAATGAGATACCATTTGCATACACAAATCTTCTTTTGTGATATGTCTGAGTGGACTCTTTTCAGGAAAGTCTGATGTTGTAAAATGATTGAATTCCAACACTGAATTTCACTACCGTAGAAATGGCCATTGCTAACGATATGTGAAAGTTTACAGGTCTTGAGTTATCTATAATTACAGCAGCTATGAATTTTTAAAAACATTTTTGTATTTGACCATAGAGGGAGCTAGAGGGCCATGCGGGCGAAGCAGAGACATGTCAGTTCTTCCCGTCTGGGATGGTCGTCTTGAGCGGAGGACTGGACACTCAGCTGAAGGTATGGTCGGTAGAAGACGGGAGCTGTCCGGTAACGCTCACTGGTCACAAACGAGGTGGGTAGCTCCTTCATTATAAAATTGGCAACACAACATTTTTTTTTTCCAGTGATGACATTCTGGTAATAAAATTATGATGAACAAATGTTACCAACAACTTAGAACAAGATATAAAATATATCTTTAATGTGGAAAGGATTTTGTAAAGACCTTGAAAAATTAATGTTTGCTCCGCAAATTGGCAACAATAATTTTTTTTCTTCAGTGATGGCATTCTCGTAATAAGATGATGATCTAACTGAAATGATTACTTATAAAAAAAACATGTGAATGTCTCTTTGATATTCTGAGCTTCTTTTTTTTTTTTTACATGTAATGCTACGGTCACAAAGTTTCGTACAATCGATAATTTTGTACGAATCTCCCTGTTTTTCCATTGTCTTCCCTAATTTCCATTGTCTGAAAGTCGTTCATACGGCGTTCATATGATGATGTTATGATTTACAAAATCATTTTATTTCCCCTGAAATTTTTGACACCATGTTTTATTTCAAGTCCGTTTTTTTTTCCTTTCCAAAAAGCTTCCAAAACTGGGTATACCTTCTTGCTTTTCTTATTTTAGACAAATTATAGAATATGCAATGTCATTTTTTATTTCTTCAAAGACTAATTTTGTGCATTAATCCGACTCAAAAATTTTCTTTAACTGCATCCCCTCCAGGTATCCAAGACACTGCCGTCATAGACAAAGGAAGGAACGTCATCTCTTGTTCATTGGATGGGTCAGCAAGGTTATGGGACTGCGGTCAAGGAAAGTGCCTCGAGGTCATAGGTCAAGGGTCAGATGCAATCAATGGCTGCGCCGTGGCCCCGGTTTGCGACGGTGTAGATCTCGGCGCCTCGGGTAGCCCTTCGTGTGAGTAGTGATCTATACAGATCTTTTACAGTATGTTGTAACAGGGTCATTAAGGACTTTTAGATTTGCGTGGACTTATACGTGTGACGCCCATTCAAGGCAGTGCATTAAAAGGATGTCGACCGTAGCAATCCACGTTATCGTTGTGCAAATCTAAAAGTCCCTATTGCCAGTGTTTGGACATACATGGTGTTACTACCAAGCAGAGGACACTACAGAAATTTAAAGACCCTGTCGGAAGGGAAAAATGAAATAGATGAAATATATATCAACATGAAGCTTATAAGCCAAAGATTACAATAATATCAAATATGTGCTACTTTAAGTGTCTGTCAGATGGGTAAACAGCTCTCTGAAAACTCGAAATCTAAAGCTTTGAAAATCAGAAGTTGAAAAAAACTATACATCGACTTGATGACAATATCTTATGTGGAGTACGCATATTCAGAATGACTTTGCATTGATAAAGCACGGCTCATCGCCTCAGCCATATAGGCAAGCAAATTTGATCCTCAAGTTATGTTGTCACCTTAACGCGGCAAATTTGACCCCTGTTGACCCTTAATTTGGTGGGGGTGTGGTAAATGAGGTTCTAAATTGCTCTTGTGCAATACTGAAAGGGAATATATTTTTCACTCCTTTATATTTGTATTATACGTTCATTCAGCTTTCCGTTGAGGGTTTTGTTCCGACTTTTGTACATGTATAACCTTCAGGCCTGATAATTACCTGACTTAAATCAGTTTCCTGATTTTATTTTATTTTTCCTGATTTTTTTTTTTCTGTCCCCCGATTTTACCTCTATTTTCATTATTTTCCCTTATTTTCCCAAATTTTCTTACTCAAAAGGGGGGAATGCCGTTAGATGCCATTTTTTTTTCCTGAATCCTTTTTTTAATTTTACTCAAGGAGGGGTTGAGGAAAAAAGATAAAAAATATCACCTCTGAACTTTTTTTCTTTCATTGTAAAGAAAGGATTACATCATCATTTGTTTAGTCGTTGTACTTTGGTTTTGATCTTTTTAGCTGAACGAGAAGTAGGCACCGATGGCAAGCTGTTACTCTTAGCCAGAGAAGGAGGCAGTCTGGAAGGCTATGGGTTAAAAAGTAGACAAAAGGTCAGTTCAGAGGTCAAGGGTCATCTTGAAAGCTTTTGGAAATCATGTCAAAGTACTCCATCTGTTGATACTGCATTTTACCAGCATGAAAGTTCCATTTGTATTGGTAATACTCATGTTTGAAAGTTGAATTATTGATCTCATTGTAACAATATTTTACCTCTCAAGGCTGACTAAAAGCATTAGTTGAACAGCTGAAAATTTCAGATATGATCATTTTTGTATTGAGATCACAAGATTTCTTAAAGGCATCGTTTAACAATGTTAAATCTGAGATGCACGGCCCTTTGTGTTATCATTGTCTGTGACATGGTGTAATATTGAAGCCCTAAAAAAAATTGCGCTTCAAAATGACCAAGTAGTGCCTCAAAAAAGTAAAAATCTTTGAGTGACCGGTTTTACCATACTCATTTTGCCCAATAGACTGTAGTGTTATGAAAACCGTGATTTCGATTTCCAATCATAAATATCGTGATAATCAGACGGGCGATCTGCTTGTAAAAGTCATGGGGTTCCTGACTGACCTAAAGGTTTATAATTATCATTGCAGCATGAGCTAAATCCAGGATTTTGTTTCAGAATCTGAGACAAAGTTACCCAATCCCTTTAATTTTCAAATATGTGATGCAAAGTAGTTCACATCATCATAGATGCATCTGTATTGGATTGCTTGTAACCTGATGTAATATAGCTGGAGGAAAAAATACCCATATAATAAGGTAGCTTGGCTGAGGGAACCATTTTGAATAATCATTGCCATATCCAATCCTGGATTTTTTTTTTTCTCCAAAATTCATTCAACATCAAAATGTTCTGTAAGACTATTTTTCTATTTTCTGTTTTTTATATTTTGATGGATTCTTCATTAACAGAGCTCAGTTTGTCTGTAATAATTATAATAATAATAATGATGATGATGATGATAATAATAATAATAATAATATTGATAATAATAATGATGATAATAATAATAATAATAATGTTTATAGTACTACTAATACAAATTTTAATGATAATACAATAATAACAATATTGCAATGATAATAATAATAGAAATAATACAAATTTTAATGATAATACAAATAATAATAATGATAGCAATAATAATAATAATAATACTAATACAAATTGTGATAATAATAAAAATAATAATGATAATGAAGATGAGGATGATGATGATGATGATGATGATGATGATGATGATGATAATGATAATAATTAAAATGATAGTTCAATTCATTTATTGCAGCTATTATACAAATGAACTCTAGTTTTGAATGCATTCAAACTTCATCATATCTAACAGGTATTCAGTATGTCTGGCTCTTCCCCATTCAACTGTTGCACGTTCCTCTCATCACAAATCATGGCTGGAGGAGCAGACGATGGAAACATCTATCTTGTCGACATCAGGAACACAAGGTGAGTTTGAAATATCATTTAAACCAGAAACTTGTTTGAATTTCGCAAGTAGTCGAACTTTGCGAAAGTTTAATGCCACCAAAACTTTTGAGTATTGACATTCAATGTTGTGTGATTCACATCGTATTCTTTCTGCATATGTGGCTGTCCTAAGCATACCTGAGTTTGATTTTGCAAATGTTCTGTGTTATACAGTATCCGGGAAAGATAAAAAGCATTGTTCAAATATTATTTTGTGATTATTGTGGTAGGATAAGCTGATGTTGTTGTGTCTGTTTTTGCTGATACTTGTTGCCCTAACAAGAAGATGCACCAGGGAGTCTGACCATGACATGCGTGGGACAATCATTTAGGTTTTTGTGTTTCCTTTCTTATTTCCAATCTCTTATTATGATCTAATCATACAACTGCATGTTCTTTTCTCTAACTTGTATCTTATATTTGTGTATTATTGTCTTCTTTAAATAAACTTCCATTTTCCTCATATCCTGTGTCATGAGTAGTTGTTTATCTTTACTTATACGTCAGTGAAAATTTCAAAAATATACCTTTTTGTTAAATTATTCATTGCCAATATAACATAGCTGCCAACTATTCCTATTTGGGGGTGGGGGGGAATGATGCCTTTTCTTCAGCCTTCAAGATAAATGTTCTCAACCTTAGATTCCTATTTTCCACTTTAAAAAAAAAATTAATAGCAGGTATGATATAGTCAATATGTATTATGGTCTGATTACTTTCAGGCAATTTCTATTGAAATTCATTACCAGAACCTACAGTTATCTTTAAAAAGATAAAATAATCATTAATTTCTGTCTCTATACAGTGAACCTCAGTCTGTGATCCACCAATCGGCATCCCCTGTGAAATGCATGCTGGGATATCAAGATGGATTCATCACCGGCACAAGTAAGTTTGTTGTTAACATAAGTATTGATGGTATATGTTGCTATTAGTTATGCTTTGTGAATGCACGCGCATTGATACCCCTCATCAACAGACACCCGTAGCAGAATTTTACTGTTTCTCTACATTTGATTTGTAAGTCACCTCCAGGTAGTTGCCCGAAAGACAAAATTAATGATTGAACAGCCATTGTAAACATGAGGAGTGTTTCCTTTGGCCTTTATGAATATGTATGTGTGCCCTACCCTTTATGGGCGTGTCCCCCATATTACAGACTACAAGTAGTTGCCTGGAAGACCAAATTCATAAATGTTTCCACATAGGGAAAACAAAAAATATTATACTACCGGTAACTTCACAATACAGTAGACTTGGGTCCAATCAGTTTTGCCAAGGAATTTTTTGCTCAAATTTACTTTCTGTCGTTGTCAGACAATTTCCTGCAGTCGTGGATCTCTTGACTGTGATGTTGCACGGCACAAGATTTAACGGCCAGAGTGAATGCGTGGAGTATATGCTTTGGCCCTTTTGTCACAGTTATGTGTATGTACAGCTAACAACTAAATTATTCATACCTTTACCAAGTTTTTGTAATTTGTTTAAGTATGTGGAAAAATTGGTTTGTCCCAATTTTTGTTTCTTGAGAATGTGACGTATTAAAGCTTACGTCTAAAAGTATTCAACAAGACCCTAATTCAACAAGTCCACCTTTCATTCTTGAGTTACGAAAAACACAAACATGTTCAAAGGGTGATGTGACAATGTTTAGTTTAGTAAAGTTTATTTCTTTATTAAAAAATCACACTCGTCATCAGACGGCCGGCCTAAAAAGGCCTAAGAGTGATACATCAAACAATGACATAGTCATAAACAATTTAACATGGTAGCACTTATAAATATAATATAATCACACACACAGGAAAAGAAAAACAATGTGTTAGAATTTAGAATCTTTAAAGCAACGTTTTTTCTCTGTATATCACAGTAATAATGAGAACTCCAATTATTGAGCAACGGACATGTGTACCTACATGCATGTCCTTTGGCAATACATTTATCTACATTTGCCACACTCAACCCAGATGAGGTAAGTTGGTACCTGGTAGGAATTAATTCCTTGAAATGCTAGATTGCCATAATGGCAGCCATGCTAAAGCCGGAGTAATAGGTAGTTGTGGAGCACCAGGAGTGTCAAGTTTGACAGACGTAAGCGCTAAACAAAGAACCAACTATTTTTATTATTATTATTATTATTATTAAAGATGGCGGATACTAGCGTCCAGCACTACAGAAGACATAATAAGTTATTGTTTATATTGGATATCATATTGTGTACAGTACAGGAAATTCAGACTTGATTCCTTCCTTTTATCTACCTCAAGGCCATCTAATGTTACAAAACCATTTAAAATATATCTCAAGACTCCTAAGGTTATGCTGTACAAGGCCAGTAGGAAGTTGCCTCTTCTAGTAGCTGTCACGCGGCCAACCAATATCGCTTTTCTATCGTTTCAAAACTATAACATACCACTTAAACCCAAATCTGTGTGTCACGTACAGAAATGTTGGAAACAGTTTCATATGCTACTTTGTTTCTATCTTTTTGTGCCAACGTACTTTTTGAAGCTACAAGATGAGGAGGCGCTGTCATTAAAGCATATTATTAATTGATAAGGCCCCCCCCCTCCTTTCTAATACCTTTGAAATATTTTTATGTATTATTTGATAATAAGCAAGATACTGACAATTCTAAGCTACTGTGATTCTTTTTTCTTTTGTTTCTTTCTTTTCTCTTTAAGTAGAATATTTAAAAGATGAGAAGAAAAAAAGAATTTCCATCCTTATTCAGGATATTTGGTTCAGCTAGTCCACCTTTCAATCTGGAGCTACAAAAATAACAAAAATCATCAGTTGTTAACTGAAAGTGGAGCAATATGGGGACACATTCAACAAGCTTTATTTCAAAATTCTCTTCATTACCAGACCTAGATATTATTATCGTTAGTATCCTTCTTTTTCCTTAAAGAGAGCTTGAGAGAGCTTGAGGGTTTTGTTATTAGTGGAGACTATGTTGTCATGCATTAGAGTTTTTGTTTCCTTTAAATTTTACAGGTAACTGTACTTTATGTCTTTTCTTTCATATTTAAAAAAAAAAAAAAAATTAAAAGGTGGATTGCATAATTCTGAGAGAGAAACAAAATCATATATCCGCTTCTCAGAGATTCTGCTCTAGTTAGTAGAAATTTGCCACCAAGGTTGGATCTGCCTCGTAAGAGTAATTATTTCATCCCTATTTATTTATTTTGTTTGTTTTGTTTAGACTAGAAAGTAGATTGACCTCAAATTACAGCACATGGTCACGTAGTCTGAAGCAATAAATTTTCAAGGTCAATTTAATACATAGCATCCTTGTATCTATCCATTTCAACCAGGATTTGGACTGCTACATGATATTCTAAGAACAAAATTTGAAGTATCTGTGGATACTTTCAACATTTTCACAGAGAGAGAGAGACACTTGCTTAAGATTAGATTTTAAAGGGAATTTCAATTTTTTAATGTGAAAACTTTGTTTGATTATAAACTTTAAAATTTAGATTAACAGATTAAAGAGGATTCAATTCAAGGGAAACTTCATCTGGCAGTAAGTTGACTTAAAAAATGGGAAAAAACCAAGAGAAAAGATCAGTGAAATTTCTAGGAAAATTTCATGAAGGATAAAAAGGTTATGTTCAAAAATGGCAAAATGGCAACTCTACAATAATGCAAGCAGTGCTTCTTTTGTTTTTGTTAGAAGAGCCAATGGGAAGGGAAATCACAGAGGTTAATACCAATTTGTGTTCCATCAGTCAAAACTTCAAGGGTTCACAAACTTTATTAACCTTAATCAATCTGATTTTCATAAACCATCAACAACTTTTTAAATCAGGTTATACTGCTTTAAATGTCAATTTTTTTTTAAATCAGTGCAGACTTTCCCTTTAATTAAGTAACAGGTTTTGAAAGATGGAAATTTTGTTAGGCATGATCATTGTTTTGCGGTCAGTACTCAACAATAGGTTATGATGTACAAGGCCACTGAACTTAGTGTTTTCACACTTGAGTTTTAATTACATAGGGAAAATAAAAATATCCATTCAAGAAAGGCTCTTAAAAGAAAATAAACCAGATAAATTCTTGTTTGCATGTTGGTCACGATTTTGCATGCTAAAAATCGATTGCACACACGTTCATTGACAAACAAGGTTTGGAAGAAAAGGTTAGGTTCTTGTAAAAGTTGAAAAAGGAATTTTGTAAGCGTTCATAAAATGTTATCCCTGTAGGAACTATGGAGAAGTTTACAGTAGCAATGTCATATGAAAAATGCCCTTGAACTGCCCTCCTAAACAAATAAAGGCTCTGGTTCAAAGCTCAAAAGTCAGTTTATCAGATTGAGATATTAAAACATCTATAAATAAAAACACTTAAAACCTTCCAGAACTGACTTTTCATTTATCCATTATTAAATGTAGTTAGCTTTCTTCCAGATAGATTACAGTATTCCTGTTCATGTACGGTATATATTCTGCCTTTGTGGTTGTAATGTTTTTCTTCCCTTAAGGTACATTAATTCAGTTTGTCGTATTTGAAGAAGTAGTAATAACAATGAAGAAATAATGTTCACCATAACAAAAAGCATGTAAGATGGTAAAATATTTTTTTTTAATGAATTTTCAATCTGTAGACCTGTGTGTCCAGTTAAATGCTGCCCCCTTGTGGTCATGTTAGTACATTTTGATGTATCTGAGTACCAAGCATAGAAAAAAAGTTCAAAATGGCATAGTGTAGTTTGGCTGATTGCTCCCTAGGGAGTGGAGAATGTGTGCATATCGTGTGCAGGCAGGCCTGAATTTGATGACAAGGAGGCCCGATGGCTCAGTGGTAGAGCAGTGATATTGTATCCGTGAGGCCTGGGGTTCAAAATCATGTAGAATGGCTAATACCCTTTGATAATCCTCATTACCAAGTCCGCCAGAGAGGACTTAAAGCCGTATTTTTCTTGTTTTCTTACTTACAAGTAGCTTTCTTAACAATCAGGTAAAAAACAAAAAACAAAAAATACAATACATGTACATGTATTTCTGTGAAGCCCTGAGAGATTTTTTGAATGTACACTGCACTGTACATGTATTTTGCACAGTGTTATTGTTGATGTTCCAAGTATCATTC
Source organism: Strongylocentrotus purpuratus (assembly GCF_000002235.5). Taxonomy (NCBI): domain Eukaryota; kingdom Metazoa; phylum Echinodermata; class Echinoidea; order Camarodonta; family Strongylocentrotidae; genus Strongylocentrotus; species Strongylocentrotus purpuratus. Next base: position 492,136 of record NW_022145572.1, on the reverse strand, counting down.
ATATAATTATAGTTATTGTAGTTGCTGTTGTTTTCAACTAGCAAATCATTTCATTGCTGTCCAGTATACAGTTACTGGCTTGGAACCCTGTTGTATTACGTTTGCATCCGTCATCTAGCTGCTGATGTTTTCAAAGCTAATATGTCAAACTGTTTAGAACACAAGTTGATTTTCACCACACAAAAGTATATTAAAAAAGAGAAGAAAAGTAGGATTATGTAAAAATCTTATCAGACCAATTAAACAAGCTTTTTAACAAGAAACCTTAGATTTAATGCTCCATTTCGTTAATGAGCTCTACATTGTTCATGGATTTAGATTAACAAGGCCATGACCTAGATGTTAGTACAAACATTGGCTTCCCTTTTTTTCATTCCAGTTTCGTTTTCACCAACAAAATTAGATATTATCTGTCTACTCTATTTATAACTTAAAGGGAAAGTCCACCCCCAAAATAAGTTTGTTTCGATAGAGGCAGAATAATAAGAAAATCAGGTGAGTGAAAGTTTGAGCAAATTCTGAATGAAAATAAGAAAGTTATGAATTATTGAAGTTGTGATCAATCAAATACAAATTGGCAACTCTGTGACTTATTATACAAGCTCTCCTTCATTTGCTTTGTGCATAATATTCCATAAAATCATGTTTTCTTCGTTATTGATGACGGAATATATATTTGTTCATTGCAGGGGGAGTATAGAAACATATTTGCAATTATTATATTTAGGGTGCATGTATGGTTGAAATTTTTCTTGAGGGAAAATGAAAATTTTAGATTTTTTTAGTACTGAGCAAATGGAAGTTGAGCTCGCATGATACGTCATAGAGTTGCCAATTTGTGTTTGATTGATCACAACTTCAAAAATCCTAACTTCCTTATTTTTAATCGGAATTTGCTCAAACTTTCACTGACTTGTTTCTCTCATTTTTCTACTCCTATTAAAACTAACTTAATTTCAGGGTGGACTTCCCCTTTAACATTTACATGTACAGTATTTCATGAAGAAAGAGAATCATCTGGAGAGCATGTAATCACTCTATTCTAGATTGGCAGCTTTTAACAAGACACCTTTTATTTAATGCTCCATTTCGTTAATGAGCTCTACATTGTTCATGGATTTAGATTAACAAGGCCATGACCTAGATGTTAGTGCAAACATTGGCTTCCTTTTTTTTTTCCATTCAAGTTTCATTTTCACCAACAGAATTAGACATTACCAGTATTTGTCTATTTATTACTTAACATTAACATGTACAGTATCTCATGAAGCAACATAATCAGCTGAAGAGCTTGATACATTTATAAGCGCTCTATTCTAGATTGGCAGTACATTGTTCTTCCTTTGCTGGATAAATGTTATTGTTTTATTTCCTACAATTTTATGAAATGATATTCAAGAATATATATCTCTCTGTAATTATGGTTTGATGTTTAAAGTGGAACCTTAATAGAAATAATGCTCAAGGGAGAATACATAGGTTATCTTTCAGCTGAGGTTCCCTTAGTACAGGTTTCAGTAGAGAGAAAAAATGTCAAGAAACAACAAAAAATGTGGTCTTTAAAAACAATGGTCTTTCTGTACAGGTGGCCACTATTAAAAGCAGGTTTCACTGTACATGTAACCCTATGTTCTAGATACCACTTACAACTGCATTACTTTGTAAATATTTCATTATGTCATTATTTTGAAAGCTTTACAATGCATCATAGATATTTTCCCTACATGCACAGAAACCTCTTTCCAATGTCCTTCAAACCTTTCTCTTTCCCCTTCATAGAAAAACAACATTTTGTGGTGATTTTAGAAAAGGAACTAGAGCAAGAGAGTCCTTTGTATGTCAGACCTTGGCAAACCCAGTTCAGACGTTTCAAAAAGCATGAGCTTTCTCTGAAAATAAGGCCACTGAAGTCGTGACTGTCGATAAAGGCACTTGATATGACAAAATGTACTTAAAAATCAATTTTTAGAAAGTGTTCAAAACACAAGGTCGTGACATTTAAGTGAAGTACTTGTTATAAGATACTTCAATGGGGATGACTTTTCTTCTCCTTCCTCTCGATTTTGTTTGTTTGTAGTGCTGTAAAATAATGGGATAAAATGTGAAGAATCTTTCAAAGGGGAAGCTGAAGTTTTTTTAATATGTAATGGCAAATGCTTTTCTTCTTTGTTGACAGTCAGCCTTTTCACACACAGCTAAAATTCTATCAACATGATTAGTATAAACGTGTTTGAAACGTGTTTAAACTAATCACGAGCCTTTCACACACAGAAATTTCGTTGCGATCGTTAATAGTTTCGTGATTAACTACTGCTCGTAAAATGCGCAGTAGTGCCATTGCGCATTGAAGGTAATGTCATGTCAATCAAAGCGCACGCTCCATCCAGTTTAAACACGTTTAAACACGAATTTCCTTTCACACACAAAATGTCAAGCTCTCTAGATACGAACTTCGTATCTGCAGCCTGCTTTTAGGGGCGTATGGATCGCGACTTCGTATCTATCCCAACATCGTATAAACGATGTTCACACTGGGAAATTTTGTCTATAAACATGTTTAAAACTGTTGAGTGATTCTAATCATCTCTAGATACGATGAATTTTAGCTGTGTGTGAAAAGGCTGATATTTCAACAAAACTTTTATTTGCAAAGGCCACTATTTCATTTTTGTTGGAGACTTTTTGATGGTATTTCAAGTGCGGTACACTTGTATTTCATATCATGCCTAAGTGAAATATTATACAGTGAAACCTGTCTATAAGGACCACCCACGGGAGACAAGAAAAGCAGTCTTTATAGGCATGTGGTCTTTATGTACAGGTTCCTTTTATAGTACATGTTTCAATGAAAATCCATGTCCAAGGGAAACAAAAAATATGGTCTTTGTAGACAGGTGGTCACTAAAGCAGGTTTGACTGTAGTTGAATTTACATGTAGTATGATAACAGGAGATTAAACATGTGCATGAAGGAGCAATAGCATTAATACTTCCAATGTGGTGAAGGTTTACGTATGAGGATAGTTGAGGTATGTGTAGTTGTACCAGGACTGGTAGGATTAAATGAATACAGGCCTGGTTACCGCTAATGATAGCAGTAGTAATGGTTGTAGAAGTAGCAGTAGTGGTAGTGGTGGTAGTAGTGGTAGTGGCAGTAGTGGTGGTAAGGGTAGCTGAGTAAGAGTGGGGGGGGGGAGGAGGTAGAGGAAGGGAGAAGGAAAGAAGGAGGGGAAGAACAAGGAGGAGAATGAGGAGATGGGGAGATATAAAGGTCGGGAGCAGGAGAAGAAGATTGTTACAAAAAAGAGGGGGAGGAGAAGAAAAGGAAAAGAAAGAAAAAGAGGAGAGGAACAGAGGGGATAGGAGAAGGGGAGGAGGAAGAGAAGGAGAGGAGGAAGAGAAGGAGAAGAGAGGAGAGGATAGGAGGAGGAGGAGGTTGAACAAGAGGAGGAGTAGGACCAGAAGAAGATAAAGAAGAAGAGGGGAGGAGGAGAAAGAAAATGATACGATAATTAATTTTTTAAAGCCTCTAAAAACCTAAAATCTGATCTAAAAACTCTTTTCTTTGTATTATGTGATAACACTGGATTATGCCGCTCTGTACTGCATAGTGTATCAAAACGCACCATTCCTAAAGCAGCAATGCTGCTATCTTTATGCATAGAACTTGTAATAACATAATCAATAATTAATTGCTTGCTTTAAATGAAGGACTATCTCAGCTCGAAGGGGTGATTGATTATAATGAGAACACTCACAGGTGTTTGTGTGGCCTTGTAGAGCGCAAGATGTCCGCAGTTAATGATTGAAAACCGGAGACATGTGAGAGCACTTTGCTGTCACGGCTTGGGAATGATAGATTTTTTTTTCAAAGCTCAGATGGGCTGATGCATCTATGAATAATGCATTGTGTGTGGATGGAGTATGAAGGAGAGTGAGACAGACAAAGGACAAGACAGAACAAAGACAGAAAGGAAGAAAAAAGTACCCCCCCCCCCCTTGAAAAATAATCGAAAAACCAATCCCCCAACTCCTCTACTTCGATGGAATTACCCCCTCTGTAGTTGTCTTTGTATGATTAGGATGATTTCAAAAGGACAATTTTCCAATGAGATTGTATTACCCATTGGGGATTTATTTTCTTTCTTGGTGGATGGGGGGGGGGGGGGGGGGTCGGAGGGGCCTTATTGTTATAATGGGGTACAAACATGTAGATGTCAGGGGTATTAAGGGGTAGCTGTGATTATGATATGAAAATGCATTTTTGTTTTCCCCTAGAAAATTGATCTGTTATCGATACATAACATTTGTATTTGTTCTAATCGGGTGTACAGAATCATGAGCATCTATATTTTTTTAGTTAGCAACTAAATTTGTCATACCCTTACCTAGTTTTTGTAAGTTTGTGAAAAATGGATTTGTCCCGATTTATCTTTCTTGAGAGTGTGAAATGTTAAAGGTTACATCTAAAAGCATTCAACAAAGGCCCTATTTATCAAGTCCACCTTTCATTCTCGAGTTCCAAAAAACACACAAATTATAAAATTTACAAGGGGAATGAATCATTTAGTTGTTATCTGTATTTTCTTACACAGTTTTCCCTGATTAGAACGAGAACAAGAATTGTCAGCATCTATTACTTTGTTCAAAGCTCTGATATAATGAGTACGGTATTAAGACAGTTAGGACAAGGGTCATTGCTGTTCATCTACGTTTTAGTGATAAGTTAGGACAAAAGAAAACCTGATATACTGATTGATATACTCTTCATTAGGATTATTCAACAAAACAGAAAAGGTATCAAACCCAATTTCCAGGAACTGGGGGATATACAGTATGAATCACCGGCGTCTTTTGCACCTGCATGGCAGAGCGTGTTTCGGCGTGATTAAGACAATTAGAACACAGCGTGAAAGCGTGAAAAACGTAACGATGAGCCCACATCTCCCGGGGGTAAGTGCGAAGTGGCCAGAGAATCGGTCAGGGTCATTTATAAACATTAGTGACCAGCGGTCAAGTGGGTTAATTCCATTACAGTGAAATCCTCGTCCATTTCTCGCTCTTGTCCACCGTTTCTTTTCTTTCCGTATTAAAAAGTTTTGTATTTCAATTATGCATGCATAGATGGATGGCCTGATTCACTTGGTTTGAAAGCTGGGATGGATTCTTATTGATTTACAATCCTTGCTGGCCTAATTTTTCATCAATATTTTTATTTATAAATGTTGTTATTTCCTTGCTGTCGCACTTTGATTCTATACAGGTAGGCAAGGTCAGCGGAAATACCATCAGGTCATTTTTTGTGTGGGGGGGGGGGGGGGGGGGCGGGCGCTGATTGCTTTTATTTTTGTTTTGGCACCTTTTCTGGCTTCTATACATCTTCTCTACCCTCCATTATCTGTGTCCATCTTCTCGCTCCATATTCCCTATCTATCTTTTGTTTGTCTCATGTGTATGGCTTTTATGTACAGCATTTTATTCTTTTCTGTGGGGGGGGGGGGGGGGACAAATATGTTGCCAAATGCGTGATAAGCAAAGAGAAGGTTCTTAAATTTGTATGGGGGACTCACTTGTGACAGAGAGGGATATGGTGAAAGGTGGAGAGGAAGACAGAGAGAGGGGTGGGATGGATGGATAGAGAGAGATGGAGAGAGAGAGAATGAGGGGTGGGATGGAGAGAGAGAGAGAGAGAGGGGGGGAGAGAGAGAGAGAGAGAGAGAGATGAACACACGGTGAGCCATGGCTTTAGACATTGACCTACAGACATGTTTATATTTAAAGCAAACAGAAACCATGTAGAAGAAAGAAATACAGAGTAGGAGATTCGGGGTGGGCGGGATGAGGGGGGGAGGAGGGGAGGGGGAGAGACATACAGTACAGACACAGACTGACATATAATTGAAATGTTTGAGACAAGTGCCTGTGGTCTTATCAGTCATACATACAACACAACCAGATACTTGATAGGTTCACATCAGCAGTAGATCTCCTTATTGTTTTTCTTTTTCTCTTTCTCTCTCTCTCTCTCTCTCTCTCCATCTCTTTCTTATTTTATTATCTTTCCCCTTTATCTTGCTCCTGCTCTATTCTCTCTTGTTGTCCTTCTCTATTGCTCCATGCAGATTAAATTCTCTCTCACCCTCTCTATCTCTTCCAGTTTCTTCCCTTCCCCACCTCCCCTCCCCTCTGTTTATCTCTATCTCTGTCTCTCTCTTTCTCCTTCTCTCTATCTCTTCTAGTTTTTCCCCCATCTTTCTCTCTCTCTCTCTCTCTCTCTCTCTCTCTTTTCTCTCTCTCTTTCTATCTCTCTCTCACCCACAACCTCACCCTCTCTATCTCTTCCAGTTTCTTCTCTTCCCCATCTCCCCCTACCCCCCTCTCTCTTTCTCTCTCTCTCTCGAATTCTCCCCCTCTCTATCTCTTCCAGTTTCTCCCCAATCTCTCTCTCTCTCCCAACATCCCTCCTGACCCTCAAAGCTCTAGATGCATAATGCATGAAACCTATTTTCAGAGAGAGACAGAGACACAGAGAGATGGATGAATCCTAAACCGACATCAAACCAGTCTTTCTAAGGAAAGCAGATCCTCCCATTCTGAGTGGAAGTAGAACAGGGTCTTCTTCATATCACGTTCCCTTGAGAGGTTTAAATCAGGAGAAGAAAGAAAAAAGGAAGACGAAATAACAAGACCCTGCTTTCCTCTCGCAGTTTTTACAGGGGAATTCAATCAACTGAGACAAAGAAATACTCGGGTGTACAGTACATAGGACGGAGCTTATCCATCAATAAGTTTATTTAGGGATCTTATTGTATAAAGTACATGTAAGTCATCTGTTAGGAGCCAAAAGGGGAATGGGGTACTATATTTTAAAACAGAGGTAACACCCTTTTGGCTTACATGTATTTTTTAAAGGTAAAGACCAGTTATGGTCATGCGATTGCATTGTGAAAGAAACGTTGTGGAATCGATCAGAAAAGGTTGATCATCTAGCATCTAGCATCTGCAAGGTTCTGGAATCATCAAAATGATAAGAAATTTGGCCCATTCTTCGTAAAGTTACAAGCACTATACACAGAAAGATGTATATGGGACTAACTTATATCTCTCACAGACCATGAGAGAAACAAATTTCCCAAATATATGAATTAGTAGGCGGTTTCCCGGCAAATTTTTTATCATCATGTATTAGTCAAAACATATTCTTTCACATGATTGGTAATGAGAGCTTCCATTTCATTTTTTGAAATTGGGGCATTTTACAATACTGGTCTTTACCTTTAAACAATACACATTGTGCTAACCCGTCCTGGCTTGTTTTTTCGCTGGTGTGAAACTGCCACCAGTTCCCCGAGAGAGTGCTGTTAGTAACTTGTAAGAGCTACCGGTACTTATCCACCTTTGCAAGCAGCCTTCATGATTATGTTATGAAAAAAAGAAGCGGTCATTGTCGCTTTGTGACAGACAGCTACTACTACTGCATGTATTTTAAAGTCAGAAAGAGGAATAGGGGTTTTTCCCCTCCTTCGGGTGTAAGCGTACCTGTCGTATCTCCTTAAATTCTTTTAGCTCTTTCAGTCCAGAGGAAGTTTTGTATATTAATCGCAGTATAGAGAAAGGGGTGTATGTGGTAAAATACAGGGAGGTCGACGCTGTAGATGCGTTATGTAGGTTAGCCTTAGGAGGAAGGATAGCATGCTTTCACTACAAAGGTCAAAATTGATCATTGACAGAAGTATTCTGCTTCAGGGAAGTTTGAATAGCACATACCCTGTCAAGTTTGAATGCATAGTACATGGCCAAGGTTCTTAACTTTTCTAGCCCCAAGACCATATCTGGCAATGTTTGCCAGAGCTTGTTGCCCCTGCCCCCATCCCATGCGATTCTTGATCCACGCCGTTACCTCCTGTAACTATTTATACATTAGTTACACCCCCCTCCCCCCCAAACAAAACAAAACAAAGAGAGAGGGAAAGAACGAGAATTGTTGTTTTCTATATTATTTGATGACTTTATAATGTATAAAATTGCCCAAAATATGTTTTTCTGACAATGTATACATCAATATTGTTTAAGATCAAAAGATTCAGAATTTCTAAAAGAGTATTGTTAACACTCCAGAAGAGTATTTTACCCTCCCATTTGGTTTCATACAGGGGTTGTAAAAGAACATGTTTCCATTAATTCCTTTTAGGGTGAATGTATGATTGACGTTTTTCTTAGGGGAAAAGTGTTTTTACTAAGGGAAAATGGGAGAGGAGCTCGCAAGCTACGTCACAGAGTTGCCATTTGTGTTTGATTAATCGCACCTTCAAAAAATTCATAATTTTCTTATATATTCAATCATTTTTTTCTCAAACTTTTACTGAATTGTTTCTCTAATTTGTCTGCTTCTATTAAACAAATTTAAGATCCGGTTGCACTTCCTTTTTAATAAACTTGTTACCCCTATTTGCTGATCAAGGAAGCATTTATTAATTAATGCATAACATGAAGGGAACATCTATCAAGTTGTCTTGTTTTAAGCCATGCCAGAGGGTTTGGGAACTAGGGTGAGAATTTGCTACTTTGCAAGGTCGCTATCAATCAGACACATGTCTCTGGCTTAGTTAAAGTCAGGCAAAGCTTATCCTCAAAAATTGATTGAATTTTTGCTTAGTGTAGTTATTTAAATGCATTGTAAGTTTAGATCACAATATACAGTATACATGTATATATATATTTGCATCAGAAAGGCTGTAATTAGGACATCAGCTCAGTGCTAACCTTAGTGGGTTCATAGAAATACGATTTAAAGATTATCTCTCTATAGTTGATGCTAAGCCTTGACATACATGTAAATATCATACTTATACATTTATTATTGTATTTTTCTTTAATTACATCAGCACATAGCCAAGATGTCCTTATTTTGTCTAAGTCCATATGTCTGCTGAAATCACTGTCTTTCACCCAGCACCTTCTTCTCTTCTCTCTTTCTCATCTCCATCTGATTGTCGAATCCCAAGAAGCATCCAGTCATGTACAAATATTCAATTTCTTGCTCTATATTTGATGGTCTCTCTCTGATGATTGGAGAGCTCCTCCCGAACCGTATGTACCTGTTGCCCCACATTGTAGACGTTTGCCCTGATTAAACAGCCGCTCTATCAATTCATGTCCAGGGGGTGTTTCACAAAGACTAAGATGGACTTAAGTTGGACTTGAACTATGGCAGGCCATTCTGCCACTGGTTGCTCTCACCATTATGATCTTTAGATAATATATTTTTCCTTCAATAATAAATTATCAAATGTAAATTCTGTAGATTTGTGACCACAATTTGTACGACCCTTGAGAGACCAATCCCTCTGTAAATGGTGAGAGCAAACAATGGCTTGAACGGCCTGCCATAGTATAAGTCCAACTTAAGTCGATCTTAGTAATACTTAGTCTTTGTGAAACACTCCCCTGTGCATAACATTGTATGCACAGCAAAATTTCATTTTATGACTTACAAAGAGCTCTTTATGATCATGCCAGAAACACGGAATGCAAATTATGTCAACTGTACCCACCTGACTGCATCTATTTCCAAGCAGGGAAGGTTTAATCACACAAACATCACATTTGAAATGCTGGTTATGGAGTATGTGAACATGCACTGCTGATTGCATCAATGCCCTAGATCTATGCTAAATCCAAGATGCAAGCGGAGAGTGTCTACAGCCTTTTCACACACAGCTAAAATTCTATAAACATGATTAGTATAAACGTGTTTGAAACGTGTTTAAACTAATCACGAGCCTTTCACACACAGAAATTTTGTTGCGATCGTTAATAGTTTCGTGATTAACTACTGCTCGTAAAATGCGCAGTAGTGCCATTGCGCATTGAAGGTCATGTCATATCAATCAAAGCGCACGCTCCATCCAGTTTAAACACGTTTAAACACGAATTTCCTTTCACACACGAAATGTCAAGCTCTCTAGATATGAACTTCGTATCTGCAGCCTGCTTTTAGGGGCGTATGGATCGCGACTTCGTATCTATCCCAACATCGTATAAACGATGTTCACACTGGGAAATTTTGTCTATAAACATGTTTAAAACTGTTAAGTGATTCTAATCATCTCTAGATACGATGAATTTTAGCTGTGTGTGAAAAGGCTGTTGGTTACATAAACATCACGTTTAAAATGCTGTTTATGGAGCACATGAACGTGCCCTGCTGATTGCATCAATGCCCTAGATCTACGTTTAATTCAAGATGCAAGCGGGGAGGGTCTAATTAAACAAGAAGAACTGACTGAGGTACTTGACTCTGGAAAGTTTTAGCCATGGGAAATTGGTCATGAAAGTAGGGTAGGCAAATGTTTGCCCCGAAGCGGGAGGCATTAACCCTCTGATTACCGATAGTGAGAGGATGCTCAAGTTTCAATCTCTTCGTTCTGAAATGCATAGCAGGTTCAAGGATTTTGGACATTCTGTGTCCTATATTTTACCATTATGTTACTAAAGTTGCTGGAGTTCAAGCCGGGTGATGACTTCCAAAAGTCCTTAGGAAGCACTGTATAGACGTTATGTCATAATGTCATATGCACCATACAAGAACCGCATTTAATTATAATCAATATTAAATATCATGGAATACTCAATATGATTTGAATATCAAAGGTATCATCTTCCTTTGTGTCTTGCCTGGCCTTAGCAACATGAGAGGTCTTGTGGTCTCATGGATAAGTGTCCTGACTGTGAACCACAAGGTAGGGGGTTCAAATCCCTGCCACAGCACTAATGTCCTTCGGTAAAAGGTTAATCTACCTTTACCACTCTCCACACAGGTGAGGGAAATGGATACCCGCCATGAATTAATTCCTAAAAATGTTTGAGCTCTGTAATAGCTGTTGTGCTAAAGCCAGAGTAATAACAATGGAGCGCTTTTAGAAGAGTGGCGATCTGTTGGAAATGAGCGCTATCCAAGACTCCACTATTATCATTATTATTATTATTAATAATTAGTCTATCATTATATTTTAGGCATCAGGTATACTTAAGTCTTCATTATAGTCAGCAAAATATATGTGACAAATTACCTTGAACCTGCCCATTTAAGTGCTGAAGCATCAATTATTGGGTACAGAAAAACAGAAAAGCAGAAGTAAAAATGAAAAACAGATAACATTGAAGGAGTTGCACTTTCTACTTCAAGAAGTAGTGTGCATTTTCCCAACTTCCCTTTTGCGATACATTTAGTTGATTAGAATCGATTCCAATTTCCGAGCAGTGCTATTCATAATTTTAACCCGTTGGTGATGCTTTCAGCCCAAGACGTCAAGCAGATTGCTGCCAAGGGGTTAATGGCTACACAAAGATCTGCAAGATGAATGGCTCTACGCAAAAGCAAAATGATCTTGGAGGAAGAAATGTCATTTTTCCTATGCAGGTTTAAAGTGACTCGGTATTAATTCCTCAGATTCTGAAACAATTAAAAACCTGGATTTAGCTCATGCTGCAATCATAAACCTTTTGGTCATTCATGAATCCCATTACTTTTACAAGCAGATCGCCTGTCTGATTATCAAGATATTTATGATTGGAAATCAAAATTTAATTTTTCGTTTTCTTAACGTTTTTTATAACACTACAGTCTATTGGGGGAAATGAGTATGGTAAAACTGGTAACTCAAAGATTTTTACTTTTTGAGGCACTTCATGATAATTTTGAAGCGCAATTTTTTAGGGCTTCAATATTACACTATATCACAGACACTGAAATCACGTAGGGCCATGCATCACAGATTTAACATTGTTAAACGATGCCTTTAATACTTATACTTAAAGCATTTCTATAAAAATGGAATTTCTTCTTTTTCGCTAGTCTCGCTAATAAAGTGCTCTCTCCCGTCTTGATTTGTTTGACTTGACGATGGAATGAAGGAAATGAACTGTTTAGGATTGAGAACGAGGTTGAGTCCATCTGGGGGGGAGGAGGAGAAGACGGTAAGAGGAGGCTGTGTAAATTAGACAGATCGAGGGTATGCAAACATGCGCAGGGCCTCGGCGAGGACGGGCTGGTCCAATTTCAGAAACCAAACAGGAGATGCTCGGGAGTAACTGTGTACAGAGGAGGGTGTGTTTGCACTCCAAATTTCAATGTTCATGCTCTTAAAAACTGTCTTTGCTAGTAGTATAGCCAGGCGTCTTGGGGAGAATCTTCCCCTCCCACAAACTTGTGGTGCCCCCAGGTGCCCCTCAATATGATGTTTGGAGAACATGCAAAAAATGTGATAAATTAAAGCTTGTATATATATATTTCTTTGTAATTCTTTAAAGAGATTAACTTGCTTGGTTATTACATTTCACAGTGATATGTGAATGCATACCAAAAGATCAAAATCAAACAAATTTTAATGTGCCCCCCCTCCTCAATTTGCTCCAGAAAAGTAGTGACACCCCCCCCCCCCCCACCCCCTCCCTAAGCTTCACCCCATGCTAAATACATCAATGAGTTTTGTGTATCTATACATGTATATCAGTCAGGATGTGCATACGTTTTCTCACATTTTTGCTAGATAACACATTTCATGACTCATTTATACATGTACATGTACACAGATGCAACATACATCATTTTGTTCATATGTGTTTCCACTCCAATTATTTGTCAAATATGTGTTGTTTTCCGACATAAGTATCTAGAGATGGAAAGAATTCAATGTCATATCTTTAATGAAACATTCTTTTGTGTGTGCCTCTCTTTTTTCATTGTGTTTTTGTCAGTGGGCCCACTTCATGGTCTCTCTTGTTTCTGCTCTGATAGGCATGAAGCGTAGGTGTAGGCAGACTATTTTGGAAATTTTGTCACATGAATTTTAAGTAAACCACAACCTTGGTTGTGTCATTGGTATTTTTAGTGGAAAATTAGTCCATCCCACCTTCCATTCTTTGACAAAACTGTCAACATCATTTTAAACATTGCCAAGGTGCTTTACTTATTGTAACATAAGAAAAAGAGGATCATGGGGGACCAAGGGGCACTGCTTTGGCATTGTTTTCTATATTGAGGAAGCAAGTAGCTACAAGTAGTACAGTAGGGCTTTAAAGCCCCACTGTACTAAGCCCCACTGTACTACTTGTAGCTACTTGCTCCCTCTATATAGAAAACTTCCCCAATCGGTGCCTGTTGGTCCCCCATGATCCTCTTTTCTTATGTTAGTTAAGAGCTGACTTAATGAGATAGCCACCTGTCAGTGACCTCGCTGTGTGGTTTAATTCCTTCTGGCGGAGTACTGCCAGTAGTATTGACGGTCTTTAAGAGGGTGCTTTAAATTGCAGTCATTTTCCTTTTATAAACTGATTATGAAGCTGTTCAAAGTCATTAACAATACAGTGTTAGATTCCATATTTGTCCTAGGTTCAAGGACCCGGCCTAGTTACATTACATTAGAAGTTATTCTTAGGCACGGCTGGTCTCCTCAGAGTCAGAAAAGGGTTTACTTAATCTAGTTAAATTCGGAGTTCATGCTATTCTTACCATGTTCCTTTCAATCCATGATGTATTTGACATACCTGGGGTAAGGTGAGGCACATTATGTGCACATGAGGCAATGCAACCTTGCAGCTTTCTACTGTAAGATGGGGAGGGGGAAAGGGGGAGCGAGGTAGATGTCTTATCCTTTCCCTCTTTCCTTTCCTCCTTCCCCTTCTCCTTTCTTTCCCCTTTCCTCCTTCCTCCCTTCTCCCTTTCCTTCCTCTGCTCCTCCCCCACTTTCTTGCTCCTTTTGCTCCTCCAAGATGATAAGACCATTTCCAAGCCTGTGCAAGGATTTGAACCCATAACCTCTGGACTGAAGTCTTAAGAATGATTTTAACTGTGGTATATTATTAGGCAATCTTGATCAGAGATTTGCCCTTGGCTTCATTGTGCGAAAGATTATAGGGTTAGGGTTAGGTTTAGGGTTGCGATCAGGTTTTAGATAAAGGGTTAGGGTTAGGCATATAACGTTAGGCCAAGGGTTGAATCGAAATAAATGCACACGGAAATCGAGCTAGAGTGAAACTTTGAACAAGGAGCAATTTGCCTTGGCACGTGTTGTACATTCATTTTGTTGCTATATTAGACAAGCTCCTATCCTGTCTGGGTATTGTCTAACAATGCAGTGAAGACACCTTCACTTTATGCCTTCTGTAGCAAGTCATATCTTCAGGGCTTAAACCTTGAGGATCGAGCAACCACCTGCTGTACATGTGCTGGCTCAACACCTGATGCCGCTCCGCTCATTTTAGAACGAAAGATTGGGGGGGGGCTTGGGAGGGCTCCCTCCCATTCAAGGACATAGCCAATCAACCCAACAAATTATAGACATTCTTTGCCTGCCAATAAGCAACCACTTTGACAGGAAGTCTGGGCTCTCGTCCAACAACGCACGGTGACGGTGGAGCTCACAGTAGGCCTGCCTTCATCAGCTCAAGATTGCCAATATCCCGCTATTTGAACTATCCCGATCGCAAATTATCCAGTTAGTTTGTGTTTTCATCAGTCCGAAGTTGCAATTAGTGGGATATTTGGTTGAGATAATCATCCCACGATATCTTGGGCTAGTTTGCAAAATATCCCGCTATTTGTCACCAGCCCGAAGACTCGCACTTTGCGCGAAAGCTGAGCAAAATATCTTGAGCTACTTTCTCGAGCTTGAGTTTCAAGTTTCGAGGTCAAGTCTCGAGCTTTGTAACTTTGTAAATTTGGGATTGTTTCCCAAATCAGAAATAGCGGGCTATTTGGCTATCTCGAGCTGATGAGGACACGCCTAAACACGTCTCGCCCCTCTGCTAGCCCTCACCATTATAAATAGATAATAAACAAAAGCCGAGGAGAACATGGCTGCTTGTTCATCACATCACGGCAGCCTGGCTTTTTGTAATTCCATGACTTTCCAGAACTAGGTCAGCAAGGACGACCGGCAAGTGATAAGATCCAATGCGTTAATGACTTGAAACCTTTCCCAATTGCCTACCTGTGCCAGTTTAGCCTTGTGCCAAGGCCTCTCACGGTATTTTTAGGGCAGTTACATCACAGAAGTGACAGGGGCTTTGTGTTTCTGTGTATTAAAAGAAAGAGGGCATGTTTGCGTTGGAGGAATGCATGATTTATAACCGAATAATAATGCTGTTCATTCAGATGTGACAGCAAAAGATGTAATATTGCACACCATCTATTGACGGCCCGAAAGGTCGTTAACAAATATATTTATATGGTGTTAACGTCCTTCTGCCTCTTAACAGATGATATCATAATAATGTATTAATATTGCACACCATCTATTGACAGCCAGAAAGGTTGTTAACGAATATATTTATATGGTGTTAACGTCCTTCTGGCTTTTAACAGATGATATCATAATAATGTAATATTGCACACCATCTATTGACGGCCCGAAAGGTCGTTAACGAATATATTTATGTGGTGTTAAACGTCCTTCTGGCTTTTAACAGATGATATCATAATCTTTTTTTTAAATCCATATTTTTCCCTCTACAAGGATTTATTGATTTTCATTTGCAACAAATTAACAAATATATATTCAAGGTAATTTACATTTATAATATAAATGAAATTTACTACTCAGGATACAAGTATTTGTTGAACTGTTGAGTCAACAGAAAACAAACAATATCATAATATTATTAGCACATATTGCTTAGATTACAGAGTAATCTGTAATCGCTTCAATATTCAGACATATTTCTTTCCTCCAAGTTTATCTAGAATAAAAGATTACAATGGATTTTTTTTTACTCAAATACAGAGCACATTCAAATGGCTAATTTAAACTCAAATACAGAGCAACGAATCCTAGTGATCTTGTTCTCAGTAATACTGAAGTTATACGAGAAGAAAAAAATTAAAGTCAGTTGTGCCAAAGTCCATTGTTAGATTACGAAAGTCATTCAAGTTGACTTTAATATGTAAAGGAAACGTGAAGGCTGAATACTGTCAATCAAATTTTGTCAGTTTTGTGAGAATGGTTTAATTATGATTTATTTATTGTTTAGAGTAAATTTAACATTCGAGAGTAAATTTAACATTCGTTTTTTATTCTATTTACAGAAGGAAAATAGAATGTCAGTTTTGTTGTTCCTTAAAAAGTTGTGGTTTGATTTAAAAAAAGATAGAACACATGTATGCAAAACAAGTGACTGATCTAGATCAAGGTCGTAAGCAGCGTCAACAACTGTTGAGAGTTGCATACACTTTTGTTAGGCATTTAACCAAATTCCTCATTTTCTAGGTACTGAGTATCTAGGGACTAATATCAGCCAATTTTCATTTTCATTTTATAATTTCATCCCTGAGCATTTCTTTTAAGGCACTACTCATCATAATACCTAAAATTCAAAATATAGTATGGATAGCATATGTATTGTGGGTCCTCTAAAGAGAATAGACCATCTAGAACCATACAGTTGTGAAAAATTGAAAATTTAGTTCTAGTTTGTGTGTTGGAATAAATGGGAAAGTTGTCCACCACTAAATCAGAGACATTCTTGATTCAGCCAATTTCAAGAGCTTGTTTTAATACTGACAGTGATTGCAATTCACAAAGATTCATATCTTTCTCACTTTTTGTCCGATTTCATTCAAACTTTCATGGTTTTACCAGTCTGCTTCTCTGATTTTTCTGCTTTCCACAAGAATAGTTTGCTATCGGGATTTCCCTTTAAAGGTAATACCAAGTTTTGGTATGGAGTCATGATTTGGTTGAAATGAACATGTTGGAAGCATATGCAATCCTACAATATTCAATGATCGTTGTTGAGGTTGAAATTGAGTCTAAAGTGATGAAATTGTGAATAAAAGACTCTTTATGTTGTATAGCTCCCTCTCAAGATTGATACTACTTTAGCTTCAAGTTCAAAACAATGTTTCTTTACTAAAATTGACCAATTTCCTATTTCTGTTTGGAAATTATATATCACAACTACATATTCTCAGATTTCCATGGTCGCAGCTACCATGATATGGCCGTAGGCACTATTTGAAATTTATCAGGAGCACCGATAAATTTGATAATTTAATTTCTTGAAATCCTGAGCGTTTTAGAGCCCAATTTTTTCAAAATCACTTATTCTAACACTAGGTGTTACAATGGTAATGCAAATTTTAAATTTTATTATCCAAACCTGTTGGAATATTACAGAAACTTTGTATTACCTTTAAACATTCTTTTATTTCATGTACAATGATCATAATCCTCTTCTATACTGATTCAATTAACCCTGTATCCTGCTTGGATTCATCTAAATGCCAAGCAAATTAAAAACGATCGGAATTTGACCAAAAAGACTCTTAATTGATCCATGGAATCCATGGAATCACGTGATATGAATCCATGTGTCGCTGTTAATTCTCTGTGATTTGGAACAGATTGTACGAGGTGCATTTTCAATTCCTTTACTTTGTCAGTTTTGTTTTTTAATTTATTTGGGAGGGGGGGGGGGGGGCAAAGAAAAAACTTATGGTGCCAGAGAGTTCTAGCCAGAAATAGTTGCGTCAGATTTTTGTTTTTCGTGGTTACTGGTATATACACTATAATTCATTTGAAGAAGAAAAAATTTGTTCCTTCGATTTCTTGTGCTTAATTACTCTTTAATTTTTGTTTTTGTTTTTTGTTAGTTACCATGTTAGAGCAAAAGCAAATGCAATATGAGAAATTTATTATTATTCTTGGCAGATTCGGTTTATTATCACCATTATCAGTGCAAGTTATTTCAGAATAAATTCAGTACAAGTATAACCATTGCCTATACAAGTAGGCCTTCATATTCAGATGTATTGATCAGTAAAATATACTGTGTTGTATGTATTGCACAAATTCTATACTGCTATATATATATATATATATGTTTCATTTAACTCTTTAACTTTTTTATCTAGAAGTATCCAATATAAATGTACATGTAGCCTGTAGGTGTGAAGTGTTTTTTAGAACGCACTGTATTAAACTTATCCAAACTAGAGCAAATTCAGTCTATTGTAACACAATATATAGAAAAGGCATTTATGATGCAATCATATATATGGGGAACCGTCAAACTTGCATAAGTCTAATCTTTGAAATTCTACCACAAGAGACAAGGAATAGATCAGTTTCAATTTCCTCTTGGCTTTATATTATCGGAGCTTTCTCTTATTTCAGGTCACATGTTGACCGCACGAGCCGTTTCACAACCGCCAAAGCATATTCTTTCACGACACAAGATCACGTCACAAAGCCTACCTAAGGCGGGCGCCCTCTTAAGGGGAGCGCAACCTTGGCCGTTGATCTGGGTTAATTAATTCCGCCACTCCAGGCCATTGGCCTCTCTCTCTGGTCGACGATGCGGCACGCCATCAAACGAAGGATACAAGCACACGAGGCAGAAAAGGCAAAAAGCGGGAATGCGTAATGGCCTGGTACAAAAGATTGTTTTTTATAGTCTTTCCAACTGAGAGATAACACCTTGAATCCATGCATATCATTAAACAAAGAAAGTGTTATGCTAGCTGTGATCTGTCCTCTGGAGGATATGAAGGGGGGGGGGTGTCACCTTGATATACATTTATGAGCCATCTGGTGTTTTTTGCTCACTTTTGTCAACAAATATTAGAGACCTTATGTGCTGAGAGCCAGAAGGGCGTTAACTCCCGTAGTTTTACCTAGATTTCATGCCTTTTTCGCTGTCAACGACAAAACAATAAAAATACAAGATACACAATTTTTTGTTCATTTGAGAACCCTCTCCCTTTCATGTCATGTACTTCAAGTGTTGTTTTTTTTGTTTTTTTAAAACTTTTTAATATAGTGCTGAAAATATCCATATGGGTTTTGATTTAGTCAATTGCATAACATTGCCCCTCCCCTTCCCCCCCCCCAAAAAAATGATAATAATAAAGAATCGTAACATACATTGACAGAGAATTTGCCATTCTGTTTTTCATTCATATACAGTATGAATGTGTTACCTTTTAACGAGGGACAAACACCAATTCAACGGACACAGGCTCCAAACAACACTTCATTGCAATTCATATGTGTTCGCTATTTACCTTGAAATGCATTGCACACAGATTGGTGTATGGGGCTACACAAACGTGGCTGGAAAATTTGGTATAAACTTTTATGCTGTTAATAGTTCTATTTGGAAGATGAAGGCATTTCAAAGGTAAACATTTTTTAATTAAAACTGTTACTACATATGCTTCTTTCACATACTTTCGGGAATAAGAGAAGAAGAAAGCTTACAAAATATTGTTCACTTTTATCCAAACTTGACCTTCCCTGTTAGTCACTTTCACAGAGCAAGTACAAAATATTCAATATACTGATTAGGGAATAATGATCAAATGAGCGGAGAGTGCATTTCATGGGAATCACCTTGAACTTATTCATACCATGAATAAAACATCAAAGCTTCCATTCTCCTGCCGATTTTGTTTTCACCTGATGATGGAGTTTATAAATGCCGCTTTTATGAGTTAGCTTGCAAACAGAAAAACACTGTGTTATTAATAGGAGATAGAGAGGGGGAGGGGAGGGAGATGGAGGTAATAAAGGAAGAAAGGAGAAAGGGGAAGGAGAGAGAGAGGGGGAGGAGAGAGAGGGGGAAAGTGAGGGTGGAGGGAGGAGGGAGAAAAGAGAGGGAATGGAAGAGAGTGAGGGAGAACATTTTAAGTAAGAAAATTAATGGAAAGTGAGAGAAAGAGAGAGAGAGAAAAGGGGGAGAGGGGAGATAGGAGGAAGAGGAGGACGGATTGAAGTATACTAGAGATTTAGAGAGAAAATAAGAAAGATGGGCAGAGATTGGACATAGTATAGGCTTTAATATATGCAATATTCTGAGAAGGGAATATTAGCAAAATGAACAGAGAGTGAATTTCATAGGATTTACCTTGAACTTATTCATATCATGAATAAATCATCAAAGCACTCCATCCTCCTGCCGATGTTTATGCCACTTTTATGAGTTTGCTTGCAAACAGAAAACAGGGTGTTATTAATACGAGGGAGGGAGAGGGAGGGAGTGTGAGAAAGAGGGAGAGAGAGAGAGAGAGAGAGAGAGAGTGTGAGAAAGAGGGAGAGAGAGAGAGTGTGTAAGAAAGAGGGAGAGAGAGAGAGAAAGGGGGAAGAAATAGAGGAAAAGAGCAAGAGAGCAAGCAAAAACGTGTAAAAGAGAGAGAGAGAGAGAGAGAGAGAGAGAGAGAGATATAGAGAGAGAATGAGACAGGAAGAAGGAAAGAGAGAGTGGGAGACACGGAGCTAGAATGTGTGAGAGATACAGCTATGAGAGAGAGAGAGAGA
Organism: Strongylocentrotus purpuratus; assembly: GCF_000002235.5. Classification (NCBI taxonomy): domain Eukaryota; kingdom Metazoa; phylum Echinodermata; class Echinoidea; order Camarodonta; family Strongylocentrotidae; genus Strongylocentrotus; species Strongylocentrotus purpuratus. The sequence continues at coordinate 471,819 of NW_022145572.1, read as the reverse complement.
GAGAGAGAGAGAAGGAGGGAAATGGGGATGGTTAAAAGAGATACAGATGGAGAGTGGGATGAAATAGAGAGATAGAGAGAGGGGGCATGAGAGAGAAAAATTTAGAAATATAGAGAGGGGGATAGAGAGAGAGAGAGAGAGACAGATAAAGATGGGCAGGAGAAACAGAAGATAATAAAATAGAAATAGATCTTACATAAGCAGACAAAGATTGAGCGTGCAAAGAAGATTGTCAAAATAACACAGTCATAGGGAGAGGAAGAGAGAGAGAGAGAGAGAGAGAAAAAGAGAAGTAGATAGAAAACGACTTTCATATCCATTAGAGAACTTGTCACGTACGCATTGCTCCTAGGTATATTCCCTTTTGATGCTTTCTTTTTAATTCCTTGTCATTTTTCTTTTCCCCACATCACCACTTCTCATCATTCCTCAATTATCCTTCGCATTTCGGTTAAAAGTGGCAGATAGGGAATTAGCAAATGACAAAGCCGCCGGTATTGTGGCGAAGACACCGTTCTGCAATCGGTGGCGTTCGGCTGCGTGTACGCTACCCTTGAACTGTGTGGATTTCATTAGCTGAGCACGTTCCAAAACTTGTAGTTTGTAGTCTGCAAGACTTTCACTTTCACTTGAGCTTTCGATTGTATTACTATGACAATAATATTCCGCTTTTATATAGCGCTTAATACATTGACGATGTCCCTAAGCGCTTTACAGATATGAGTTATTATTATCCCATGAGATATTATTATCCGATTCAGAAAGGAATAAAGTTGTGTTAGTTATTTTTAAAAGAATGTGAGAAAAATATTTAACTGACTACCGGTAAGTAATTAATATATTTTGATATGAATGTGAGAAAAATACTTGATTGACTAATTAATCAACATATTTTGATAAGAACATGACAAAAGTACTTTACTAATTATTCAATATATCATTGATTAATTAAAAGTCAAAGAGTAGCACGAAAAAAAGTGAAATGAGAGGTTTGAAGTCTATGAAAGTCCAGATCATTCTATATAGGGTATACTATACACACGTAACCTCATGTGTTACAATACACAAGAACACGATGCATTCAAACTGAGGACCATCATGCAAAGGCCCTGTTGAGAGCAAGAACGGGGTTACTCCTTCTTTTTAATGATGTGAGTTAGTTCCATCGTTGCTCTCAGGGGAGGAGATCATCTTTTCAGTGCCAGAAGGGCATTAAGTTTGTGTTAAAGCATATATATGAGATGAGATGATACGTTTCTTGCTCCAAACAGACAAAATCATCTTTTTTGAGTTAATCTTTCCAATATTTTTGTTTCTTCTCTCTTGCAAACAATTTAGAAATGATGTAAACACTATGCATAAAAAGACCTCTATTGTTTGTCAAATATAAAAATTGCATCTTCACTTTTCATTTAAGTTGCAAAATTCTTTCTTGCGCTGTCACTTTTGATGTGAACATCTCTATTCTTCCGACAGTTGTACACTTTCCTTGTAATATGCCATTTGTGTAAATTACTTCTCCTTTTGTGTGCACAATAAGGATCCAAGTGCCCTTGAAGATGAGCAGTTTGCATGATTGTCTGAAATCCAATCAAATATGAAGAAATGATGGGAGGAGATGTGATTAGAGCCAAGATTCCCCCAGGGACTGGCTGCAACATTGCCCCTTTCATACTTGCATCTAATCAGGACTAAACCCATCCTATACTGGTCTACAGATAAGCAGTATGTTTGATTGTTTGAAAGTGTGAAGAGATTTGAAAAGCCAAAATTTTCTCCAGAGGCTAGCTTCAGAAGTGTCCCTTACTCCCTTTCTCATTTCTATCTACATGTAGTTATGTAGTTATCATTTAAATCAGTTTAGTAATCTAAAAATCAGCATTTGGTTTCATTGTTTGAAATATGATCACATTTTATATGCTGTGAAGGGATTTGATAAGTGATATTTCCTCCAGGCGGCTGGCAGCAACATTGCCCCTTTCATACTTCGGTCTATTCAGGACTAAACCCATCCTACTGCTCTACAGATTAACAGTATGTTTGATTGTTTGAAAGTTAACCATGTATTTTAAAGGCTGTGAAGAGATTTGAGAAGCCCAAATTTTCTCCAGGGGCTAGCTTCAGATGTGTCCCTTTCTCATTTCCATGTAATCATTTAAGTTATTTCAGTGCTTTGAAATCTAATCAGATTTGATATTCATGTATGCGGTGAAGAGGTTTGATAAGTCAAATTTCTTCCAAGGGCTAATGTGCCCCTTTCATTCTTCATTTAATCAGGACTAAAACCATCTGACTGCCCTAAAGTGGAGCAGTTTGTTAGATTGTCTCAAATCTAATCAAATATCAAAAATGCTGGGAAAGTATGTGATTATAGATGAGTTTTCTCCAGGGGCTAGCTGCAGCTGATGTGCCCTATTCATACGTGCATCTAAACAGCGTTTATAAAGCTATCTTACTGCTCTAAAGTTGAGCAGTTTGTTTGATTGTCTGAAATCTAATCAAGTATGATAAATTCTGTGAAGAGATTTGATAAGTCAAATTTCCTCCAAAGGCTAGCTGTAATGAAATTGCGCCCTTTTCCTACTTGCATCAAATCACGACTAAAGCTATCTGACTGCCCTTAAGAAGAGCAGTTTGTTTGATTGTCTGAAATCTAATCGAATATGATAAATACAGGGAAGCATTTAAGTATTTGACTGTTTTAAAGATGAGCAGTTCTCTTTGGGGCTAACTGCAACATTGCTCCTTTCATACTTGCGTTTAACCAACACTAAAGACATCTAACTGTTCTGAAGATTTTGTGAGAAATACTTAAGCCATTCCGTAAAACAGGCAAAATGGCTCCAATTATAATGAAGATGAGCTTTTCCCTTTGCTTTCTGAAACAAGTCAAAACACTTCATTGACATGAAGGCTGTAATGGTTTCAGATCCTGACACAACTCAACATATCCCTGTGGCAGCTTTTGATATTAGCTGTCAGATGTGAAAGGGGGTATGAATGACAAAAATGAGAAGGCAGAAAAGGGGCAAGTTTCCAATCTAAAGGGATTTGTTGGATCTGTATTGTTTGTAGAATGTTTGATTGAATTGCCTGCTAAAGGTTGAGTGATGGGAGGACCTTGAAATAGAATATGCTCAGAAAAATATGGTTATCCAATTGACGACTGAAAAATGATTAGTTAAATAAACTTTGCTAGTGTCCATGAAATGTTTAATGCTTATTGCTACATGACTAAAAACCTTGAAACCTCAATAGCTGTTGTTATGATGACAAATGTATACTGCATATTAATTTAATAAAAGGCCCTACTTATACTGTGGGGGGATTTTAAAAGTATAAACATGAAAAATAAACCTTGAAATAGAATCTTTTCCTCATGTGTTCTTATCCAATGTTAAAATTGAAATGCATCAGTTAAAAAAAGAGAGTGGTATTATTTGTAGAATGTTAAATTTGATTGTGAGCAACCATTGAGGGATTAGGAACTTGAAAGGGGAAATGCTCATGAAATGTAATTTTCTCCAAAAATAAAAATTACTAAAAATGATTGGTGGGAAAAAGGATTGTTATTTTTCATTTGTAAAACGCCCAATTTGATTGGGAGCGAATTGCTGAATCACAAAAAAACTTTAAAATAGAAGATTTTCCTAAAACACTCTTATCCAATTTGAATCTGAAAAGGATTGGATATAAGATAAACTGGCATTATTCATATAATGTTTAATTTGCTCACATGCTGAATGACTGAAAACCTTGAAATAGATCAATTTCCTCAAATGTATTTTCCAATTTTAAAATTGGAATGCATTACACTGACTGTTGTTAAAAAGGAGAGTGGTATTATTTGTAGCATGCCTAATTTGATTGTGAGTGAATTGCTGAATGACAAAGAACCTCAAAATGGAGGATTTTCCTTAAAAATACTTATCCACTTTGAAACTGAAAAGGCTTTGATAAACAGAAAACTGGCTTTATTTATATGTTTAATTTGCTTACATGCTGAATTACTAAAATCCTCGAAATAGAAGATTTTCCTCAAATGTTCTTACCGGGTATCCAATTTCAAAATTGATATGCATTAGATATTAAAAGAAGAGTGGTATTATTTGTAGAATTTTGTATTTGATTGTGAGCAAATCATGGATGGATTAGGAACTTGTAATAGGAGATACTAATGAAGTGCTCGCTCTTATCCAATTAAAAGGAATTGGTTGAAAAGAAGACTGTTGTTATGTTCAGAATATATGATTGGCACTTGAGCAAGATCATAATTAAAAGGTAACCTTGAAAGATAAGATAACTCTTCTCCCATTTCAAACCAAAACAATCGCTTAAAATATTGGTATTTATTTACAGCATGATTAATTTGATTGTGAGCCAATTGTTAAAGGATGGGGAACTTGGAACATTCTTGTAACAATCCAGTACATTAATTCTAAAAACTTTCCCTCTAAACGGATTTTTGTTAAAAATAAGAGGTCCCTATGAAAGAACAACAACAACAAGAGTAGGTTATGCTTTGAGTATCGCAGTTAAGCTGGTACAGATTCAATGTTTGGATGGGGAGAGTGAATTTTTAGAAACCAACAAGAGAGGGAGTGAGCGGTTATTGAGGGGCCTGGCTGCTATTGAAAATGAAGGCAATAGCAATATTTATTTTCATAATAGATTTATTCTAAAGTAAATCTAGATATCAATGTAATCCTTTCTTGTGTATTAACTGTAAATTAACCGTTAACTGTAAATTTTATTCTATAGATTCTGCTTACACTGTATAATTTAAGTCCCCATAGAGCTTCATCCCTTAGCTAATGCTAAATGTTTGTAGGATTGATTGGAACAAAGTTTTGGCATTTGTCTGTCGAAGCAAATATCTTCATGGTATAAAATTGCCACGGAAAATAATGGGAACATATTGCAGGTCATATGTGTCTTTCTCTACTCCATATGTCAGGTGCGAAGTACAAAGGCAATGCGGCCAGTCTCTCTAAAGATGATACGTCCTATAAATATGATTGTCCTTGTGCTCATAAAGAGATTCCCTACAAGTTCAAATTTATTTTAAAAATATCCTAATTAGTTATTACTATTTCATTTAAAGCAGGAGTATATTTAGTACTATTTTGTCGAAAGCAAAGAATACTGGTGGTCATTCGAAGTTCAAGGCAGAAAATAATTATACCTTTTTTGTGTAAAAATAATAAATAGTTATTACTATTTTAGTATTTTATTAAAAGCAGAGAGTTTTTATCATTCTGTGTTCAAAGCAGGGAACAGTTATTACAACCATATATTCATTTTCCATTCACTTTCAAGACAAAAGAAGGAAGATGTCCTAGAGGATAAATTTTGGATACAGTAGCCATAAGGTGATTAGAGTGGGCTCTCAACCATGAAGGGCGGATTAAAGGAGGGCTTTGTGCCCCCAATAGGAAGGATTAGGAAAAGGGCATCTCAGCTAATTGCAAGTCCAAATCGTGGGTCTCATTCACACTCCAGGGTGAAAGGGCTGACCCAGAAGCCAAGACTTTGTGAGAGTATTGTTTTATATTTCATACGTTTGAACAGGGTCCATGCACTTTCCTTACAGCTAGCTGTGTTCTGATTCTCCCATCTTTTATGTAGGTATCATCTTCATCTTCGCACTGTTTCATATGTGTGAAAGGGGTCCGTAGGCCTATCCACTTTGTTTGATGGGTGCAAGCTATACATGTATGTCCAGGTTCTCCCATCTATTATGTATCATCTTAATTTTTGCATTGTTTCAGTAGTGTGAAAGAGGTCAATATGTGGACCCATCCACTTTTTCAATCTGCCCCTTCAGATTATTTCATTGATGTGAAAGGGGTCCATATATGCCTATGCACTTTGTTTGATAGAAGCTAGTTGTATGTTATTGTCTAAATGATGCAGTATATTACACATTATCATCAACTTCATCTTCACAATATTTTTATTGGTGTGAAAGGGGTCCATAGGCCCATCCACTTTGTTTGATGGGTGCAAGCTATATGTCCTGGTTCTCCCATCTATTATGTATCATCTTCATGTCTCGCCACCTCATCCCACCAGCCCTCATCTGTCTTCCTGGCACAGTTTTCACAAATATTGAGGGTTTTCTTGAAGATGACTAGTACGTAGGTTCTGTGCATGTCTTATTTTGAAGTACATGTATTATTATTACAGCGCAGTAGAGTATATATAGTAGCTGTTTAATTTTTAATTATTATTATTACAGTGCAGTAGAGTTTAGTTATATAGTAGCTGTGTTTATAAATTGATCTGATTATTAATGTTTATTATTATGTCATGTTTCCTCCTCTAAATCAGATATACAAGGATATTACGTTGTTGCTATTCTTGTTCTTGCCGTTGTTGCTGATACTGTTGATTTGGTCATAGCAGAAGTAGTATTGTATTTTTAAATAATATTTGCACTAGCATTATTATTATTATCCTGTTGTCATTAACATTTCATCACTTCTATTTCTTTCTTAGAATATGAAGTTTATAAATTCAATGTTTTATTCTTAAATGGCCAAAACTACACAGGTGTGTTAATGATTGGAGTCCAATGTTCACATTCACTCATATCATATTTAACCAGCTGTCAATTATCCGGTACATGAACATGTATAAAGAACTTAGCAGTTCGTTTTTCTATAATTTCAATCTTTAATTATATCTAGGCCAACAGGGCCAATTTGGAAAGCAGTTGTGTAAAATACTAACCTGTAAAAATAAAAACTATAAAAAAATGAATAAATAAAATAAATTACTGTTGTAGCAAGGGAGGTAAAGCTTTAAATGGCACATTGATCTTGATCTCATATATCATTTTGTTCTTGTTATGTACATTTAGACCTGCTTCTCTCTTTTAACAAGTCAAGCCCTCAACCCCACCCAAGCTTCTTGCAAATGGTTCCATCTGCTTGTGAAACCGGGTCCTCTGTCCACCTCGCCCAACCTATCTCTCTCAGCCATCTAATTCATCTCTGCAACCCATTAAAACAAACTCCAATTTGGCCGAATTTAGCCCGGGGGCATGTTCCCCGCGCTCCTCTCTCCATTGATCGAAAGTCATCGTCTATTATCCAGGGCCAATATGAAATTATTATGAATATCAAAATTACAAGGAAACATTAAAAAAATAGTCGAGCAAATGAAAAAGGACGAGACGAGCATGCGTTATATTAGCAGATGAAAAGGCATCCGTGAGGCCGGGATTATTGGCGCGCCATATTCATCTGGCTACAAACTTCGCTTCAAGCCCTTTTGGGTATAGATTTGAATGTCTGACAGTGACAGTATAACTGGGCCTGGGGCGTATTTTTAATCTTCTGAATGGGTAACAAAGCGAGAAGATATTAAAAGGGTGGAGGGGGTATATTAAAAAGGTTGTCTCCCAATTTTCTCAGCTCGGTGTCTTTTCTGCTGAATGCCAGGAGGCTATTAACTCTATGGTGTGTTAATGGCCTTCTGGCTTTCAGTATACAATTTGTTTAACCCTTTCAAGACATGATTTATTATTAGAGCTGATTTGAGCACATGTTGTTCTTCAAATTAGCAAAAATATAGTATATTTCTTTTATTGATCCAATGATAAAATAGTATGCAACATCTCTGAAAACAATTTACATGGGCGAGAATGTTGTCAAAAAGTATTTCAAAGTATTTCAAATGGCCAGTTTTTATTAAAAATCAATGACTTTAAATTTATCAGGGTGTTGCCAATTTAAAGATTTATCATCAGGGCTAAATTGAGCACATATTGTTCTTCAAATTGGCAACAGTTTTATTTGTCTTTTATCCCTACGATGATAGAGTGAAATGCAATTTCTTTGAAAAACAATATACATAGGCAAGAATATCAACAAGTTTTCCAAATGGCTTATTTTGATTGAAAAACAATGATTTTAAATTTCTCAGGGTGTTGCCAATTCAAGGGATTATAAACTTTTTCCTTTATAAAATTTCTAGCATCAAATGCAATAATTATAGTCATGAAACAAAAATGGACGCAGTGTGTGCAGACATTTTTGCCCTTTCTACTCATGTATCTGGTAATTTTTAGGGCTCTGGATCAAAAGTTATTGGGCCAAACAACATAATGTGGAAGGAAGGAAAAAAGGTCAGAGGAAAAAAAGTATATAATAAAGCAGATTCTAGAATTAAAAGTTAGTATTTATTTTCAAAAAGATGTAGGGTTATGTTATACATTTGTGATTGGGGTCTACGTCATGTGTAGGGTTAGGGCATCGTTGGGGTGAGGTGTAGGCATAGGATAAGGTATAGTATAGGGTTCCGGTGAAAGTTAGATGGCATTTGAAATTGACGGAGAAGAAATTGTGATTGGAGCATGTGTCATGCAAGCAATAGGAAAGTTTGACTGTACTATTTCCTACGTTATGGTCTTAATTCAGCTTTCAAACACCACATTGATGCGTCACAGGCCTCCCCATATCTCTCTCTCTCTCTCTCTCTCTCTCTCTCCCTCTCCCTCTCTCTACCCCCCCCCCCCCTCTCTCTCTCTCTCTCTCTCTCTCTCTTTCTCTGTCTCTTTTTTTCACCATTTCACTCTCTATCCCATTCCCCTCTCACATTTTTTTCTTCTCTCTCTCCCCTCCCTCTCTCTCTCTCTCTCTCTCTCTCCTTCTCTTTTTTCTTCTCTCTCAACCCTTCCTCTTGCTCTCACCCCTCTTTCCCATCTCTTCCCCATTTTACTCTCACCCTCTTTTCTCCATCCCATCTCTCCTCGCCTTTTCTCTCCTCTCCTTTACTCTCCTCGCCTTTTCTCCCCTCTCCCCTTCTTCTCTCTCCTCTCCCCTCCTTCTCTCTCCTCTCCCCTCCTCTCTCCTCTCCCCTCCTCTCTCCTCTCCTCTCCTTCTCTCTCCTCTCCCCTCCTTCTCTCTCCTCTCCCCTCCTTCTCTCTCCTCTCCCCTCCTTCTCTCTCCTCTCCCTTCGCTTCCATCTCTCCCTTCATTCCCTATCTTCTCTCTTCTCTTTCCTGTTCCCCTTTTCCCTCTCTCCTCTGTCATCTCTCCTTCCTCCCCCCCCCCCCTTTTTCCCTCTCTCTCTCTCTCTCTCTCTCTCTCTCTATCTATCTCTCTCCCACCCAGGATGCCCCTCTTTCTTTTTCCCCAGTAATTTGCGATGAGAAAAAAAACTCATGTTCCACATCCTCCCTGTCACATTGCACTATCAATACAGAACACGATATCAATGCACTTTCCGTCCCGCCTTCGCGCATCGGCCTCTGCCCAAATCAAGCGACAAATTGGCCAGGGCCTCTGATTGCGTAAGTAATCATAAGACCTGTCATCACTATCTCCAGATTGCCAAATATCCAGCTATTTCAACTATCCCGATCGCACACTATCCAGCTAATTTGCGTCTTCATCAGACCGAAGTAGCAATTAGAAGGATATTTGGTCAGGATTGTCATCCCAAGATATCTCGGTCTAGTTTCCAAAATATCCCACTATTTCCCAACTAGCGGGATAGTTTGAGACCGTCTTCATTAGACAGAAGTACAGAGTCAAATATCCCGATCCCATCATGCACAACGATTTCCGGTTTTCCGTGTTTACTAGTTGTACTAGCGCGCTGAGCGGTATACATGTAGATCGCATGTGCGCCGGAAATCGTTGTGCATGATGGGATCGGGATATTTGACTCCGTACTTCGGTCTAATGAAGACGGTCGCAAACTATCCCGCTAGTTGGGAAATAGTGGGATATTTTGCAAACTAGACCGAGATATCTTGGGATATTATCCCGACCAACTATCCAGCTAATTTGCTACTTCGGTCTAATGAAGACGCAAATTAGCTGGATAGTTTCAATCTGGATAGTTGAAATAGCTGGATATTTGGCAATCTCGAGATGATGAAGACGCACCCAGTGATTGTCGTTAGACTAGCTTGGTTCGGGCGACCTTGATCGGCGCTTGGAAGAACTTGGAATGGGGCAGGCGCCCTTGAACCAGGGTGCTACCGAATCGGTTTTTCGTTTCCACCTGATCGGAGAGAAATTTATCTGCCACATCGAATCACTCCCAGTCCCGGTGATTTATTGCAAATACAAATGCAACTGCCCTATTCACTGCTGTCGTCTTCATACTATAGAAGGAGAGAGACAGAGAACCAGACAGAAAGATAGACAGACAGAGAGAAAGAGATTGAGAAGGAGATTGAGATTACATGATGATTACATAATGAAAACAGAAGAAAGAAAAGGGGAAAGAATAAAAGAGCAAATGATGCTCAACTGATGGCATGTTGTTTTCTCTTCTAAGTTCCATCTTCCTTCTCCCTGCATGTTATGTAATATAGCTATTTAAATGTCTATTTCTTTTTTCTTTTGTTTGTCAAGGGGTGAGAAATATTAACATTCTCTCCCTCTTTCCTTTTTTCTCTCTCTCTTTCTCTCTCTATCTCCCTCTCTCTCTCTCTCTCTCACCTTCTCTCTTTCTATCTCTCCATCTCACCCTATTGTAAAATTTACTTTCTTCCTCTGATATTTCATGTCCCACACCCCCCCCCCCCCCAATTAATTTCACTCTTTCCAATCTTTCCATTTTGTACAGTTAATTAACCTCAAGAAGAAGAAGAAAAAAATACTCTTTTTGTGCCACAACAATTTGCTAAGCTACCCATTATAAATGGAAACCATGCATGTTGAATATGTTGTATGTTTTGCTGGCTGAACTAATCCACCTATTGTGGAAAATATCAGTCAGCCGGTTTATGTCTTCTTGCACTATTTCCTCTCAAAAGCAGAAATTAAAAAAAAAAACGAAATGATCACACGGTCCACTGTTCATATGGGAACAAGGTTTCATATTCTAGATTGATTGAAGTCGATTGTTGTCTTTTGGCAGCCAGAAGGGCAATAACTCATATAATTTTGATACAGAGTTATAGCGTCTTCCTTGCTCTGAGCATGATATAATCCCTACACCATTCACACATTCAAAATGAATGATTGATATGGATGTTAATTTTAAGAAAAAACCTGGAATGCATGGTACTGTTTTTTTCTTTTTAAGGCTATGCCTGAACAATACATCAAACAGCAAAAGTTCAACCACAATGTGTATGATAATGATAATATGTTAAAGGGTTCATGTAACTATGTTAAATCTGAGACACATGGCCCTACGTGTTATCAGTGTCTGTGATATGGTGTAATATTGAAGCCCTAAAAAAATTGCGCTTCAAAATGATCAAGAAGTGCCTCAAAAAAGTAAAAATCTTTGAGTGACCGGTTTTACCATACTCGTTTTCCCCAATAGACTGTAGTGTTATGAAAACCGTCAGGCTAACGGTTTTCAAAATTTGTAATTCCAATCATTAATATCTTGATAATCAGACAGGCGATCGGCTTGTAAAAGTCATGGGGTTCCTGACTGACCTAAAGGTTTATAATTATTATTGCATCATGAGCTAAATCCAGAATTTTGTTTCATGATCTGAGACAAAGTTACCGGATCCCTTTAATGTTAGTCTGATTAGTACATGTATATTTGTTTACAGATATACTCAAGTACTCATTACATTAACAAGATCCTGTTAAGATATTAATACCATTCTATGAACAAAAATCTTCAATTAAAGAAAAGAATTTATCATACAGGCTCTCTGAATTTGTAATTGAGATGCATTATATAAAACATCATGCATGAAACGTGATTATGGAAATGTTTCCTGAATTAGATAAGATGCTTGAATATTTTAGGAAGGTGTTGATTAAAGTATGCATACCTAATTGAAGGAGCGAAACCATTCCAGAATGTGGACATGGCTTTAAATCATCTTAACAATTGCTAATTTTCTTTATAAAAAGGGATAGTGAAGAACATGGTGTTATTGGAAGCATATCAAAGCTGTACTTGAGCAGCTGCAAAAATAACCATAAGTGGCAAGACAACGGGATAATGAAGTGTGTAAGTGTCAGAAAATACTGTAAAGACACTTTATATGTCTTCTGTCAAGTGGCAAAAGGATATTAAACAAATATCACAAAGTCAATGTCCTTGTCCATGAAACTCTCAGCAAACCATTTATGACAAGGCTGCTATATTTAGAATCAACTTTCGCCAGTCTCTTTCGATTCGTCATATAATGACTAGAAAAATTTATTAATGTTTTCTGTTGAGAGACAGAAGGGCGTAACAGTTACTGCTTTGCATGGAGTTTGGGTGCGTTTATTGACCAAAATTTTGCCTAGAATCAGGTTTCTCAAACATCTTTCAGGCAAAATTTGAAGGTGATAAACGCAAAGCCTTTTTTAAACGTCTTTAGATATGGGCATATATAAAGACGCAAAAAGGTGTGTTTTGAATGTGACATACAGCCAGAATCACGTTTCTGAGAGATGATAAACGCAAAGCTGTTTTGAACCCCACATACAAATCGGACCTTACCAGGTTAATTTCCGGTTCGGAGGGTAGCGCGCGCCATGTGCTGTGTACAAGCATGTGTGTGTAGTTGACCTCCGAGAAACTGTCTGCTTCCCGGGTCAAACGGCGCAAAGCAGCTGCGCAGAGACAAGGCCTTTATTTTGAATCGTGAAGAGACGATAAACGCGACATCCCGCAGGTCACTTTCGTATAGTGGGGTTCGATATGTACATATTATCTAGTGGCAAGACCCGATGAACGCACCCTTTGACACTTGTTTCGCTCTCCACACTGACTATGCATGAGATTACGACAATATTCAAAAGAATGTCTGGCCAATATCTCTTTTGGTTTCAACATCAATGACTAGTAAAAAGAATAAACAAAGCTTATAACAATTTCTTATATTGAGAGCCAGAAGGTCATTCATTAACTAGTGTTGCTTTACAGATACTGTTTTCACACTGGCAATATTTTGCTTAACCCCGTACTATAGGTGGGGTTAAGGGGGGGTCTTAGCCCCACCTATAGTACGGGGTTAAGCCTATTCCACTTTCTGTTCGGACTGGTTTTTACCAAAGTGGGCTAAAGTTGGCTAACCCCACCTATAGTACGGGGTTAACTAACCCTGCAAAATAGCAGGGCTAACTCCACAATTGTGGTGCTAACTCCTGCTAACTCCGCAATTGCGGTGCTAAGCAAATGAATGAGAACAGAAACGAAAAATAGTCCGGTACTACGCAATGGAGCGTATCGCAGCTGGCGAGATGCGAAGTATATGTCCAATCATAACATTCATGATATCCGGGGTTAACGAAATGCAATGAGAACAGCGGGAATTTTCTTATTCCGGAATAGGTGCTAGTACGGGACTAAAAACAGCGTGTGTGAAAAGCCAAAAAAATAGTCCGGGGTTAAGGATAGTACGGGGCTAAGCAAAGTACGGGGTTAAGCAAAACCAGTGTGAAAAGAGTAAGAGTTGTTGGTTATTGCCCTTCAAATGTCTCCACTCTCCAGACCATGTGTGATAAAAAATGACTAGGATACTCGATAGAAAACTTATGACAATCTTTCAAATAGATTTCACATTTAATCACTATAAAGGAACTGTATGTGAGTTTGTGTGTGTGACTGTGTGCTGAGGAACCATGTTGCATAAAATGTGATTTCTCGTTCATAAATTGGCCTAATTGTCAACTTCCCGCGGCACATTTTTCGCCCCCTCGTCACTGCCAAGGCATCCAGCGTGTCTCTTAAAGATCGTATATATTGAAGCTGGCAAATCCCTCCGAATATCTCGAAGTAGGTCTAATTGATAACATGATACTCCGCTAGCTCTCATTTCTGCGGAGGCCAGAGGGTGCATCTAGATGAATGCCCCGATGTGAAACATATCGCCCTAAAGATTCATTACGTTCATCCCCTGTTCAGCCTATGAAAATTCATCGTTTTTCTTTTCGATAACCTAGGTACGTGTATACGTTAATTCTTTGATTCTTCTAGTGTGAACTCAAAGCGAAAGTTCTTATAACAAAATGTCATCCAGCAAAACATCTCGTAACAAAACGTCATACAGCAAAATGCATGTTTGATCATCGTTTCAAATGAAATGCGGGAAAGAATCGGCGTCTTGTTCTTGTTCTTGCTCTCGTCTGAACGTCTCATAAATACGAAAACTGTGTGGGGCATATTTTTAGCATGCACTGACGATTGGACAGCTTTCGTGTCAACTGACCTCTTCAAAACTACTCTCTTTATATGACGTTTCTCTACACAATGTTATTATCCAGTGTAAACACCCCTATTGCTATACAATGATTCTTTAAACAACGTTTCTTGGTACAATTTTAATAGAAATTTTCTCTAGTATGAACCGATCCCTTTCATCCAACGTTTCTTGATACAAATTTTGTATAAATTCCCGCCAGTCTGAACAGCCCCTAAGAACCGATCCCTTTCGTCCAGTTACAGTTTTTATTCTGGATTTGGGCATGATAGAGTAATCCCCACTGTCCTTGCGCGTTAATTCTTCACTATTGAGTTTCCTGTTCTTCTTGATTGGAAGTACTCGTAAGTTCATGCGCTCCGTTGATGAGCTCCCAAGAGTGCAACTTTAGGAGGAGTTTTGTTTCAAAGCATTGATTTTCTTTTTTTAAGATCACTGTTAATAATGTAATCTAGGGAAGTATCCAGAATTGATATTAAGTGTTAACAGATTGTCCGCTTTGAGCCTGAAGGGCATGAACTCATCTACGTTTTAAACAGAGTTTTATCATTTCTTTTCTTGACAAAGTTTTAAACAGAATTAAAACTTTTCTGCTCTTGGCAGATTGAATATTGAATAGTTGTTATGCATGTCTTTAAATATAACAGATTGATAAATGACTTTACAACAATCCTTAGTCATTCAACCACTTCAGCTTTCATTCTTGAGTTACAACAACAAAAAATCAAACTAATATGAGGGAAAGAATTTAATTTAGTTTTTAATTGTATATCATTATATAAGCTCCTTGTCTTTGTACATGGAAATGTATGCAGGATCGTCATGGTGACCCCCTACCTTTAAGCTCACTTTAAAGGTACTATGTCCTTTTTGCAGCCAACCTCATGCTGTAGAACTTTGCAGGAATTATGAATATGTCATGTAAATCCTATCTGTGAAATTTAAACGTTCGCAGTGTCCTCATATTCAAATTATGTAAGGAAACCCGTTTACTTGCTAGACTTCACTGTCAGACACTATTGAGTGACTGACTGGCTTTTTTTCTTCTTTGGTAATAACATACATGAAAAGAGTTGTAAAGGGTACATGAGCAGTTGTCTACATCAATAACCCACTTCTTGTGATGGCCAAGATTAAACTGATTGAATCTTTGCGCAGCATAAAACGTATGACCATTTGGTACAATTGTCTGAAAATCAAGACTATTACTTTTGGGCTCTATAGCCCTAAAGTCGATTTGACAACTAATAGTCATATTTTCCCACTTGAAGACATTTTCAAGCCCCACCATTTTTAGGGAAGTTCTAAATTAGTATTATCTTTCAAATGCAGTTGGAATTTAACTTTTTCATTTTTTTGGCCTGCAAATGGGAAATAGTACCTTTAACAGAAAGGGAGAATGGGTAATAAAGTTAATTATTTGTGCAGGTCTACAGTATGTAGAATATCTTGTTTTATGGCACTTTCAAACTCTTTCAATAAGGAAAAGTTGATGTTAAATGTTATGAGTTAACATATTAAAAAAAAAAAAATTAAAAAACACACACACAACAACAACAACAACTACAAACAAACAAACAGACAAAAAGAAAAAAAAAAGAAATGCCTGTAGAAGAGCTCAAAGTTTGTTGACATGGTCCCTAACAAATTCATTGAGAGAGGGTAGAAGAAAAAATACCCTCACCCTCCCTTCCTTGCAATCAGGCTTAAAGAAGAAATAAAGGTGACAGTGAGAATTGGGAGAAGAGGGACACTCGGGGGCACCGTGCCGTAACAAAAAAGTTCCCACACTCCGCTCTTACATCAATATTAGGGCCCAGTTATCAACACAAATTTGAAACCCCTGCAACAACCGTGTCTCGGATTGAGTTTCTTTTCAGTTTCTTTCGGTTTGGCAATGACCTTGAAATGAATAGGGAATAGAGAAGTCATGAGCTAGGCCAAGTTGACCTTGAAATGGGGAGATGAATAAAGATGAAAAGGCAATCGGATAGTTGAGTTTGACAGACAAAGATTTTATATAAGAACAGTGAGTTGGAGTACTTGTGCTGCTGTGGTAACTGCTGTGTTTTCCTGTCTGTTTGATTTCACATCAACTTTAGCGAATTAACAACGACTGATGAAAAAATCGAATAAAATCTATCAAAGGAGAAGGAAATAAGTTTTGCCAACTTCTGCTGTTGTTATACTCCTACAACTACTACAGACTTCTTCGTCTATTACTACTGCTACTACTACTGCTTCTGCTGCTGCTGCTGCTTCTACTACTACTACTACTACTACTACTACTACTACTACTACTTGTACTACTACTACTACTACTACTACTACTTTTACTATTACTGCTACTACATGTACTACAATTATCGTTATTACTTTTAATGTTGCTGCTGCGCTACTACTACTTCTAATAATGATAATATTTCTACTAGTACTTCTACTATTTCTAATACCTCTTTTAAGTCTATTTCTACTTCTACTAAAACTATTATATTGCTTATATTTAGCTTTTTTCTCCATTCTTTCTATTTATTATCATGAATGCATGACAAAAAGTTTCAGTATGCCTTTATTTAATATGATTAGTCTTGAAAAAGAAATTGATAATTTGGAAGGGAATATTCTTTACAGAGAGTTTCACTCAAAAAATACAAGGGATACAAATGTAAGATAAATGTAATTTGGTTTGTTTAGAAACTTTTTCAGTAAACTTGTCAAGATTAATATTGATCCAAGATATCAAGTTATTAATACAAAATTACAGACCTGTACCCACCCCCCCCCCCCCACCCCTCCCAATCTAATGTCCTTGAACTAGGGGGTCCTTAACAATGTCTAGTTGTGTTTTGTGCAAAAGAAAGAAATGAAATTGGAGAGGTAGATATGACACCAGTATAAACACATATCTCCTCTTTCAGTCACAGGCTAGTCTTGTCTCAAGGCAAGCAAAGTTTCCTCCTCAGTGTCTTAGCGAAAATGTGCTTGACTGGGTCTAGTGTCTATAACTTCAAGTGTTTTATCTCTCTACTTTTACTAGGAAGAGACACTATGAACATGACATACAATGAAAGCGGACAAAATATACAGTTCCTCAGGTAGACAAAGGAACATCCCTTCACTGCTATTATGTAAACATGTGTGGAACAGGTGTCACATGCATATTCACCTGTTCTACACATTTTTACATGATAGCAGTGAAGGATGTTCCTTTGTCTACTTTTATATTTTGTCAGCTTTCTTTGTCCGCCATGTTCATAGTGAGAGGGAAATGAAGAGAAAATTGAGAATTAATATACGTACATATTGTGATTCTTAGTCAGTTTAGTTGAGTACTTCAAGGCCCGTTTATATTTTTGTGATAATGGCATATTGTAACAGCAGAGACATCATCAATTCTGAAGCCTGATGTTTATTCCCTTTGGTGTAGTGTATTACTCCAATATTTTCTAAATATACTGTTCGTGCAATCACAAACAATACTTCTTTCATCATCATTCATCATCATCTTCATTACCACTATCATCATTACCAGTATCACCACCATCATTACTACCATCATTACCACCAGGGTCACTATTACCAATCATCATCTTTACCATCACTACAATCACTACCACCACTACCATCATCATCATCAGTCATCATTATCTTCATTACCACTATCATCATCACAAGCATTATCAGCTTTACTAACACTACCACAATTACCTTCAACACTCTTATTACCAGTATCACCACCATCATTACCGCCACTATTGCAAACCATCATTATTACCATCACTGCAATCACTACCACCGCCACAATCACTACCACGATCTTCATTACCACCACTACAATCACTACCACAACTACCATCACCACTACCATCACCACTACCATCACCACCACCATCTTCATTACCACCACTACAATCACTACCACCACTACAATCACTACCACCACTACTATCACCATAACCATCACAACTACCATCCTCATCATCCCCATCATGATCACCACCATGATCACTGTCATGACCATCATCACTGCCATCTCCACCACCATCACAACCACCTTTACGATTATCATCACTTTCATCATTACAATCATTATTAATGTTTTCCTACCACAGCACAGCAGAGCATCTCCTAAGACATCCTCCTGATGACTCTTTGTCTGTAACACGACCCCAATGTTTACGGTAGACCCATCTCCAGTCTCATCTTTACATAAACAAACCTCATCCGGTCTCATCCCCCATATAGATGAGCAATGCCATTTCATCTAGGGACAAGATATTGCTCCGACCTATTTTTTTGTGTGGTCTTTCCTCATCAGCTTTTTTAACTATTCCGATCGCAAATCAACCAGTTAAGTTGCATCGTTATCGGCCCGCAGTTGCAATTAGTGGAATATTTGGTCAAGAAATATCCTGAGAATTCTTGGTTTTGTTTCCAAAATATCCCGCTATTTGGGAAATAGCGGGCTAATTTGCGCCTGTCCGAGTTAGTTTGTGATGAGCCTATCGGTCAGGTACTACGGGATAATATCCCGAGTCTGAAAATAGCAGTTTATTTGGCAAACTCGAGCTGATGGAGACAGGCCTTTATCGATGGTTGGTTTGCTTTTGTTTATATCATTCATGTTTCATGTTTAGAGCTGAGCTTGAATTGTTTATGCTCTTGAAGCCGGAAGAGTGTCCATGTCCGAAAACGTTAGCTCTGATTCAGAGGGGAAAAAAATCTTGATATACATGTATTTGTGACAACTGTATGTCATAACAGGAACTTGTTAATGTTTTCTTTTTATGCCTCCGTTACGAAGTAGCCGGAGGCATTATGTTTTCGGGTTGTCCGTCCGTCCGTACGTCCGTACGTACGTACGTACGTACGTCTGTACGTACGTACGTCCCGTTCTCGTGATCGCGTTATCTGAAGAACTGGTTGATGGATTCCTGCCAAACTTTGGTCATGTACGTATCTTGTAGAGCCGATGAACTGATTAGATTTTGGGGTTACGAGGTCAAAGGTCAAAGGTCACAGGGCTCATTATGTATGCAAAACAAGCTCGTGATCGCGTTATCTGAAGAACTGGTTGATGGATTCCTGCCAAACTTTGGTCATGTATGTATCTTGTAGAGCTGATGAACTGATTAGATTTTGGGGTCACGAGGTCAAAGGTCGAAGGTCACAGGGCTCATTATGTATGCAAAACGAGCTCGTGATCGCGTTATCTGAAGAACTGGTTGATGGATTCCTGCCAAACTTTGGTCATGTATGTATCTTGTAGAGCCGATGAACTGATTAGATTTTGGGGTCACGAGGTCAAAGGTCAAAGGTCACAGGGCTCATTATGTATGCAAAACGAGCTCGTGATCGCGTTATCTGAAGAACCGATTGATGGATTGCTGCCAAACTTAGGTCATGTATGTTACTTGCAAAGCCGAAAAACTGATTAGATTTTGAGGTCACAAGGTCAAAGATCAAAGGCCACAGGGCTCATTATGTATGCAAAATGAGCTTGTGATCGCGTTATCTGAAGAACCGATTGATGGATTGCTGCCAAACTTAGGTCATGTATGTTACTTGCAGAGCCGATGAACTGATTAGATGTAGGGGTCACAAGGTCAAAGGTCAAAGGCCACAGGGCACATTATGTATGCAAAAACAGCTCGTGATCGCGTTATCTCAAGAACCGATTGATGGATTCCTGCCAACTTAGGTCATGTATGTTTCTTGCAGAGCCAATGAACTGAGTAGATTCTTGGTTCATAAGGTCAAAGGTCATGGGCTCATTATGTATGCAAAAATAGCTTGTAATCACAATATTCTGAGAACCTGTTAATGGATTACAATTGAACTTGAATTCGAAAAATTTCTTCTGTTTTGGTTTGTAAAATTGCTCTATGACGGAGGCATCATTTTCGACTGCGCGCAGTCGAAGTTCCATCTAGTTTTCTTTTAATTCATTCTCTGTCTCACCTCACTCATTTCTTCACTCATTCTCTCACCCTGTTGCTTTCTGTCTGTCTCTGTCACTTTCTCCCTGTCTCTTTCTCTCTCTCTCCCTTTCTATCTCCCTCTCTCTTTCTATCTCCCTCTCTCCCTTCCTCTTCCTATCTATCTTCTGTATCTCTCTTCATATCTTTTTCTCTCTGTCTACCTCTCTCTCCCTTCCTCTCTCTCCTTTCCCCTTTCTCTCTATCTTCTGTATCTCTTTTTATATCTTTCTATCTTACTCCCTCTAACATGCTCTACCCATATATATATATATATATATATATATATATATATATATATATATATCTATATATATGTTTCTAATTCTATCATCATCCCAATCCCTCTTTTACCTCCAAGCCCTTTTTGCTCATTCTCCTCAATCCAACACTTCCAACTTCTTTATTTTGACCTTCCTACTCCCTCTCTCCATTTCTGTATTTAATTTTTGTTTTCTCTCTCTCTCTCTCTCTTCCTCTCTCATTATCCTCTCTTTCCTTATTTTGTGCTCTTTATTTCTTAGTTTTTATCTTTATTACTTTTGCTACTACTTCTATTTGTAGTTATTTTTCTTCTTCTTCTTCTTCTTCTTCTTTTTCCTCTTCCTCTTAATTCTTTTCATTCTCTCCTCTCATCCCTCCTCCTCCTTCTCCTCCTCCTCTCTTTCCTCCTTCATAGTTCACAGATTGAATCTTGCCGTGGCACTAATTTCCTTTGTCAAAAACATATGTCTACATTTGCTCCTCTCCATTCAGGTGTTAAATGGTAGGAAGAAATTCCTTGAATGCTGCTAGGCTTCCGACATAGGTATCCTAGCACAGCTTGGGTAATATTGGAACACCTTGAGCACCTTGCATGGTGGATATGTGTGCTATAAAACTATCCAATATCATCATAATTATGATTATTATTATTTCCTTCTCCTCTTCCTTAATTTCCTACAGATGATGGAGGATGTTTCTACTTCAATCTCAAGACCGGGTTCCTGCAGGAGTTCACCGGCTCTGACTTTGATCCCATCTACTCCATCGCGCTCCATCAGAACCGTCTCTACACGGGGTGTCGAGACCACGTCATACGGAAGTACAACCTCTGAGACGAGTCCCTAGGATAGGAAGGACATGCTGCTGTAGGTCACCTATGATATGCTGACTCTGCATTGAGCATCGATGTTAGAACATTGTAACAGTTGGCAAGGGCTATGCAGGATTGACTGAATGATATAATGCAAAAGGCTAGTCATGAACAGGGCATTGAAATAGCTGGGAAATGAAAAGGATCTACAAGATGACATTTTTTTAAAGATGTATGAACGTACAGTGGCAATGGACATGACTGGGTGTTCAGTGGACATCAGCCCAACCTTCCAACCTCCACAGTGCCCCCCCCCCCCCCTCCCCACTCCCAACACTTAGCACTTAACATATCTAAAACACTTTCTTATTTTGTAGTGCTCTGATAACTTGGCCATCTAGCAATTGTTTATACTTATATGTTTGATGTATTCCACTTGATAATAATTTAACTATACTCATCTCTTGCATTCGAGCAAAAGGCATTATCTTGGCAAGACCCTCTTGGTCTTTTATGGTACCCTTCATTCCATGTATAATGATTTGCATCTGCTCTGTATTCCTGATTTGAATGTATATATGCTTTTATTGGAATCAAATGAAATTGAACTTGAACTTGAATACCCCATCTGGATCACCACATGGAAAATTGTACTACTGGTAGATGAAGTTGAACCAACTTCAATTACATGTATTAAATGCTTTGGGTCATCTGTAAATTGGGCAGAAGATATCTTTCATTATGAGATGCCAAGGTCTAGATCCTACTACAGTATAGGAAAACGCTCAAAGAAAGTCTGGGCCGCCCCTGTTACAGCTGCCATGTGCATTTTGCTAGATGGCTGTAGACTCCAATATGCTGACAAGAAAAGAAAGAGCTCCTTAATTTTTTCTGATAGGAGTAATTACAAATTTTAACGAGCCCCTTCCCCATCCTCATTTTTTTTTTCATTTGGAGAGTTCATGTTTATTACAAATTTTGAAGTTTGCCTCTTCTTCCTACACAAATTACTCTTTGAATCATTGTTAAACCTTGAAACATGGTGTCCTTTCTCCAGACATTTTGAGCTTGTTGCGTTGCCATTTCAAGCTTATTATGGCTTCCCATGGTGATAAAAGCGACCAATGAATACCTTCCTTTAAATTAATTCTCTGTTGAGGGCCTGAAATGGTAGTGTTATATATTTGATCTAAGATTTGTTTTTTTATCCAGATTTGTTTTGTTAATTGTTGACTATAATTTCTATATGGGAGGAGAGATTAAATCTTTTTTGAGGAGAGAATTTCAGCATTATTCATTATTTAATCCAGTGTGATAAAGTGACTTTAATTTAAGTGAAATATATTTTGATGATTATAATGATGAGAGAGATAAGATATGGAAGAAAAGAGACTGGTGGAGGGGAGAGAGAGAGAGTGGTAAAGAGTGGGGATAAGATTGATAAAGAGGGATAAAGAAGATGAGGAGAGAGAGGGGGGGTGATAGAGAAGGGGTGGAATAGAAAGAATATAGAGATGAAAGGTAGAGTAAGCAATAGACAATGATAGAGAGGACAGAAGTAGAAGGAGGAGGAGGAGGGAAAAGGAGAAGTGAAGGAGAGAAGTAAACAATATTTTAAAAAGGGAAAGAGTATGAGGAATAAGAGAGAGTGGAGACAGATAGAGGAGGTGACGGAAAAAATGAATACATGGAGAGAGAGAATGAGGATCACTTTTCCTAGTAGTACCCCCACCCAGCCCCCTTCCCCCTCATGACTGAACCTCAACTATCCCATGGATATACACAATGGTTAATTAAAAAAATTCTTTATTCAAGAGAAGAAACAATTGAAAAACATATTTAATTCATTGGTTTTTGCAAAGCTTCTTACTATGCTAATTGGAGTAACCATGAGAGAGTTTATAATGGATTTTGTCATGTGTTTTAAACGAACTTTATTTGAACTATCACTATTATAAAAATAGATTTGTTTCTTAATGTTAGCGAAGCAGTCTTTAATTACTGCACTAGTTCATGGTCGCGGAGCTTAAGAATCTCCACAATAATTTGATGTCGAGCGCTCGGATTTTAATTTCCTTCCTTAGTTACATATCTAGTCAAGTATTTGTTACAATATTAGTATACGATTACACTAAGACTATATTGATTTGTTGGTTGATTGTAGTATATTGATTAATGTAATAATGTTTTATTACAAATTTACAGAATTAAAGTTAATAAAGTATCTAAATTGGCAACTCGGATTACAACTCAATCCAATTCAGTTATCCCAAAGTTCCTTTCCCTTGTGTTTTGTGACTTGTCATTATACACTTCTGTGCTAAATACGGGAGAGTTATATTAATATAAATGTTGCCAGTTTGAGGTAGAGAGGCTCTTTCGTTAGGTAGAAAAACGTGTCCTTTTGCTGCTAAATTTCTTGTCAGACATGTTTTATCATGGACATACATGTAGAGTAATATTCACGGACCGTGTATTGATGCACCTCCCCGTCCCACCCCGTCCCAATACATGTGGTTCAAAACGGAGATTCGTAAAAAAATGAACGAAAAACGACAGTTTTCAACAAATCTAACAAGTTTTTTTAGAGAATGATAAAGCCTGGTGTAAGAGGCCTCCATCAATTCTTATAAGGTGGATCAATAGATAAATGATTAGATTGGTCGACAAGAGGTGATAGTGACTGGTGTGTGGGGCTTCTATCAATTCTCATCAGGTGGATCAATAGATAAATGATTAGCGCTGTCGATGAGAGTTGAGAGAGACTGGTTTGCGAGGCCTCTGTCAGTAAAGTGATCATGAAAATGAAACGGAAAGGTGTATGGTTAGAGTGGTTTCCCAAAGTGATTTCCAGGAAGCGTTTGGGGTTTTCAAACAGCTTTTCCATCCTGATTTTATCTGTCATCCTTTCCCGCCCTTTTCCCTAGCTCTCCTCCTCTTATCAACCTTATACAGTCAAAATTTGTCTATCGTTTAACATCGAGAGGGACATGGAAAGAATCTTTACATTGCCTTGACTGAGCATACATACACGGAATCTCATGACTAACCAAGCATTTGGGGTTTGCAAACGGCCTTTTCCATCCTGATTTTGTCTGTCATCCTTTCCCGCCTTTTCCTCTAGCTCTCCTCCTCTTATTAACCTTATACAGTCACCCCCATCTGTTGTTTGACTTGGAGAGGGCCATGAAAAGGATGTTTGCATTGCCATGACTGAGCACGCATACACGGATTCTTATGACTGAACCCATTATTCTTACCTGGCATGGGGGGGGGGGGGGGGGTACTGAGGAGGCATCCCTCCTTCTCTTTTTGTTAAATCACATAAGATAGGGTGATAGAGGTCCGTAACGTGGTCCAGGAGCGAGGCTCAGAACTTGTGTCCCGGATCAAAGTCTTTGCTATCCCAGTAACTTCACATCTAACAATGATCATAATACTGCACGCCCTTACAATTTCGCAATCGTTTCCCTACCCCCCCCCCCCCCCCCCCTCCCCTCCTCCTCTGTTTATAATCGATCTGGGCAGCGTTTCACCAGACCTTCACATCAGTGCAAAATAAAATTAACACGCGTTTTTTTAATGGGATGTCGGTAAACTTGTATTTACGACGGTTTCATGAAACGGGGCCCAGGCTTCGGTCTCGTCTCGTGTGAATGTGAATGAATGCTAAGGGGCCGCACTTAAAGACGACGGTTATAATCAGCAACCTTCATGTAGCAAATCTCTGAACTGAAAAAAAAAATGAAGGAGCACAGTTTAGATCTTTGTCTCCGTTTGGGAGAAGGGGGCGGCGCATAGAATGCAAGTATAAAAAGGCCACCGATTACGGAAAAGATCCATCCTCCATTCACCATTCTCTCTCTCTCTCTCTCTCTCTCTCTCTCTCTCTCTCTATCTCTCTCTCTCTCTTCTTCCTCCTTCCTCCCTTTCCCCCTTTCCTCTTCTTCCTCCCAATCGGTCAGGGGCACTTTTCCCCATGCCTCCGTAGCTCTCTCAATGCCTCTTAAATTCCAAATACCACACACCGCAACCCGCATACCCTGCTTCCACCCCTACCCAACCCCATCTGTATTTCTGCAGCACCCCTGTTTGCGCTCGCTCTCAAATACTAATGACACCAACATTAGTTATCAATTAAGGGCTAATTAACCTTGGTTATTGGGCTGTACTGCAATGATCATCAGGGGCTATATGATGAGTATGTGTGGTATTTGGCACAAGGGCCTGGTCTAACGATGTTGACTCTACCTTTGTACAACAGCGTCTCTATGATGGATTTGTATTCGAATCAAAGTTGGTGGCAATGCTGATCAAAACATTTTCAAATGAAGTGAAATATTCTATCTAAGTATCTTCTCCCGGTTCGGAGGTTGATTGCAACATCTCTCCATTTCATCTTCTGCCATTCTGGTGCACTCTTGCAGTTTTAGTCCACTCCAGTTCTTGACATTCTCTTCCCAGTTGATTCTGGGTCCCCCTCTAGGTCTAGTTCCTTCCACCCTTCCCTCCAATACATCATTTAAGAGGCTTTGGTGCCTTGTTAAAGAGAAATAAATTTATCGTCTACGAATCAAAATTACTTTGTTTCGGGTCTAACGATGTTGACTCTACCTTTGTATATCTCTGTCATTACGATGGATTTGGGTTCGAATCAGACTTGGTGGCAGTGCTGACCAAAACCGTTTAAAATGAAGTTAAACTATGATAAAGAAAAATATATTTACCGTCTATAAATCAAAATTACTTTACACCAAATTAATGTTTCGTTGAAGATGATGCTGGAATAAAGGGAAGGCGCAGGGGTGGAGCATTCGGTAAAAGGGAGAAGGCACAGAACCAAAAGTTTCTCTGACAACACCTCCGCCGTCCATTTTTTTTTTTGTCTATTCAGAAAATGTCATATTATTATTCGGTTTTAATTTTATCGTTTTTTGTTTCTTTCTTCAATACAAATAATAGCATTATTTCAAATGAGCTTTCATTTCTTATGGTTGTAATGTTGCTCATTTTTCTTCAAATTTCTGCTTATAATTTGTTCTATCCAAAATTGTCACGACCATGGCCAACTGATAAATGATACATTTTATATTCTTTTATTCAAAGAATGAATGATATTGAGCTCACAGTAGTAAGCCACTTTGGATAAAAAGATTGGAAACGAATATCCAGCAAGTCATAATTCTAGAGTAGCGCGATGAGAATTACGATCATTTTGTGATTGATACATGAACATTTATTTTCCAGGACGAAAAGGTTTTTTTCCTCCAAATTTTAATTTTTGTTTTCAACAAACTTTTATCCCCATGTCAGACATGATAATTATATAGTCTCTTCGTATTCAACTATATTCCAACCTTGAGTGACAATTGTCTTTAGAGGGGTAAGCCGCTCTGCACAAGAGGATTTGAAAAGTCGAGAGTAAAGTAACCGGTAATACAATCCCTTACGTGATCTCGCGATCATTAACGGAGAGATCGAGGTCATCTTTATCCTTGATTCGGGAGTCGATTTCGTAACTGATCTTCTCGACTTAAGCTATTGAAGGGACTTCGTTGACCAGGATTTTTCTAGACAACATAAGACGTCAAGAATAGAAAGGTAAAAACATAAGTGAAAGGTGGACAGCATATACTTAGACAGATAGATGTATAAATAGATAAACAGAATGGTTGATAGATAAACAAAATATATAAAAGGTTAATCTGTATTCATCTGAACTATATAGGCCGAATACGCTCTTTCAATAATCAAAGTACCTGATATAACTGCTGCTGCTGCTACTAAAACGAAGTTCAAGGCGTTTTATAACGGTGGACAGTGATAGAATAAGTATTACGTCTTCTGAGAGAAAGGGGGACCAGGAAGGGAATTTGTTAGAGGGGATAGGGTAGAGACGGGCGACGAAGTGGATGAAAAGGAAGAGAGAGACAGAGAGAGAGAGGTGGATAAAAAAAAGAGAAAAGGAAATAATAGAAAGAGGGAAGCAAGAAATAGAAAGAGGATGAGAAAAAGAGAAAAGAGAAAAGAGAGAATTGATAGTGCGCTCTCTGATACAACACCTGCATTAAAGCGTAAATCCGCTACTGTTGTAATCCCCGAGAAAACTACTCTTTCAAGCAGTGAATTTTATGCTGGTTTGCCATTTTCCCAACGTCTCCTTAGGTCAAGAAAAGAAAGAAGAAAAAAAGCCCACGAAATGTCGTGGACATAGACCCAACAGCTCACCTGCCCCTAAGCCGATCGACCTGGCCTAAAGCTACTTCGGAAATCCGATGGTCAACGACTTACTGCGGCTTTGAACCCCTTCTCCGATAACTTTGCTCAAGGCGAGATTCTTGTATATTATGAAAATCGGTTATACCTTTTAAATTGCTCGTTTGTTTTGGGGGCAACAGTCTTTGACCGACTTTTGGGTGAGAAATCGCTTAATAAAGCACCGTCATGGATGTTGTATTGTTTACCAAGTTACAACAAAAACATGTATGACCAAGCTAAATGATATACAGTACATAAATGTTGAAATGAAATATTGATTTGCTTTCTTCATTAGAAATGAAGTTACAGACGTCATAACATGCATAATTGTGTGTATCTTTGCTATATGAGATCAAATATAAGTATGGTTGCGTGCTCGGTATAACAGACAGTGAATAGAAGGAGTTTTGGGGGAGATATCGCAGTGATGGCGTATTCATGTATAAGGGGAGGAATCCTTGCCCGATCGGAGGAGGGGGAAAGGTGTATCTGGGCAGCCTAACGTGCCGTAGAATAGGTGCAGTTATAATGGACACCCCCCAGGCCTTAGACTTGAGGAGGGGGGGGGTAAGAAAGTTTATAGCATGTTTTTCATAGGCACTGTGTATCATTCAAAGAGCACACCCCTTTGCCTCAAAATATTCCAAGCAATGAGCTTTCCGATTTGAAATGGACCAATGTCTTTAACGGTCAAACTTGAACTTGGTCGACGACGCTTCACCTGGAAGCTGGAAGGGTCAAGACGACAGGTCACCCATAGGTCAGTAGGTCAGTAGATCATACTGGACATCAACTCGACGAATGGACATCAACTCAACGACTGGACTGACCATTAGATTAATACATGTAGTGGACGGTATAGCGATCATCGAACCGAACAAAGCACTAATGGCCAGCGAACAAATCAAATAATCTAAACAGATCGTTTGTCATTTTTAAACACTTCTCCATACGAGCTCCTCTTGGAAATATTCATTGAAGAATAACAACAACATCAACATCAACACTTAACTACAACAAAGACCTCGATGACGTCATGAAAATCGTACACATGTTGAAGTATTCGTTTAAACAATTAGGATTATTATTTCGCTAGTCATAATATTTGTAAAGGTTTTGATTTTTATCCTTGACAATTATGATGACTCTTTAAACACATGTCTATTCGATTCTTAGTTTTTGTGTTTGTTTGCTTGGCAAAGGCATACGTTTAAACGATAAAGTACCATTCAAGACCACCCCTTTTTGATAAAGTAGATTATAATAGTTTACATTGATACAACAACAATTTTTCAGCATGTAGTGGTCAGTAAAACGACCAATGAATCTAACAAAGCGCTAATGACCAGTGAACAAATCTAATGATCTGACCAGATCGTTTGTCAACTTTAAACTCTTCTCCAAGCGGGCTATACTCTGGCAAAAATTCACTAAAGAAGAAGACAAAAAGGAAATTCACATTTACAGTATTTAAATGTAGTTGTCAAATAAATATTCTTATTTGACACTGACAGTTAAAATAACGACCATCATCAGATAGTTTGTTTTGTTTAAACATATTGCATGCAATACGCTTACAAATTTTCATTGAAGAATAACAATAGCAGTAACAACAAAGAAAACAACGACAACAACGACAACAACGACGACAAAAAGAAATTCGTTTGATTTGCATGAGGAAGTATTCGTCGGAGAACAATCTACATCTCGCTAGTCACAAATACAATTATTTTGATTCGATTCTTAGATGATTAAGATGTCTTTTTAAAGTCTTTCCATTTTGGTCGTGCCTGCATTTTTGTCCAAGGCAGAATTAACCATCTATCTCGAATTATAATCGGGTAAGAATATAATCGTATATGCCCATATAATTATTTGTGAAGATTCAGTACTCCAAAAAAGACAGACGCTTTGATAATAAACAAACCCTTTCCTTCTCATAGGAAGAGCAATTGCATTAAAATGATAATGCCTTGAACTAAAGGCTTTTACGATAATGAAGCTCCAAACCCTGGTTTTGCTTCATAAGGTTACACCATCCTCCGGGAATTAAAGAGTTAACTGTCAATTTGCCGCCAACAAAGACTTTTCAAATTGTGTCTATCAGCCCTTTAGTTACTGAATTCTACTACGCTTTTACAATTTCATTAATGTAATGATCTCGTTCTTTTCATCGCAAATCAGCCGGGAATCGGTAAAACATTGAGAAAAATGGGCAACTCCAGAAGGATGGTTTTGCGGAATTACAAGGCTTTGTTGCCGTGATACAAGGGCGGGCACAAAAACACGAATAATATCAAACATAAAATTATACAAAATGATCGGCTCTCACATGCTTCAGGTGCACTTTAAAGTGTAACAAAAAAACTGTGACAAGCAAAACAATAAAAAAGAAAAAAAGAAAACAGAAAAAAGATAGATGCATCATAATTATTTTCAGGTGGTATTTGGTCTAAGCGGGCAGGGGGGTTACATGTGCATTACACGGACTGTCCATAGCAAACAACATTCCGCTACCATTTAAACATTTACACATTGAAATTTCTTGCAAAAGGAAAGCTCAATTGTCAAAAGAACGTGAGCAACAGAATTACCTAGAGGATTTGGCATACTCGTGTTTCTTCTTCCCAAAGGACACTCTTCTGAATATCTAATCCTTTTGCAATTTGTTCTAATCTTTGTGTTGAAAAAAAAAACATTTTAAAGGGACTATGTCCCATTTGCAGGCCAAAAAAAATGAAAAAGTTAAATTCCAACTGCATTTGAAAGATAATATTAATTTAGAACTTCCCTAAAAAAGGTGGGGCTTGAAAATGTATTCAAGTGGGAAAATAATGACTATTAGTTGTCAAATCGACTTAAGGGCTATAGAGCCCAAAAGTAATAGTCTTGATTTTCAGACAATTGTACCGAATGGTCAAACGTTTTATGCTGCGCAAAGATTCAATCAGTTTAATGTTGACCATCACAAGAAGTGGGTTATTGATGTAGACAAATGCTCATGTACCCTTTACAACTCTGTTCATGTATGTTATTACCAAAGAAGAAAAAAGCCAGTCAGTCACTCAATAGTGTCTGACAGTGAAGTCTAGCAAGTAAATGGTTTTCCTTGCATAATTTGAATATGAGGACACTGCTAACGTTTAAATTTCACAGATAGGACATACATGACATATTCATAATTCCTGTAAAGTTCTACAGCATTTGAGGTTGGCTGCAAAAGGGACATAGTACCTTTAAGTGCACCAGCAAAACTGAAAATAATATTCTAAACATGATTGAGAGTAAAATCTACACTCTAATCATTAATTTAAATCTGCTAATAAAATCCTCAAAAGGTTTATCGTCAGACTCTTAAATGCATAATGTAAGAAAGAAGAAATCTGATGTCCATGTGCGCTTTTTTTTAGAGAGAGAAACACAATTTTCTTGATTTCTCTCTACGGAATAAGTGCTATCACAGTAATAAATGTCATATTCAGAAATGGTTAGGAATCATTCGAAGTGCTTTTGTATAAATCTGAAGAAGATTTTAAAAATCTTCAGGGATAACATTTTGGTAACCCAACCTTACTATTTGCAAATTTCTTTCGACCTTGCCCTTCGGCAACCTGTCAAAGTTGATGTGAAGCTGTTCTTCAGTACAGGGTATGTAAACAGAAATACCAGAAATACAGCAATTCTGGTGTCTGTAGAACACGGGCGTAGTCATTCATTTTCACGGAGCTTACATGAGTTATCTGATTTTGTTTTAAAAGAGAGTTTCCTTAGAATATAGTATTCAGTTTCAGTTTCAGTTAATCGTTCCAATTTTCACATGATATAAATATTACAATATAAAACAGTTCTATGTAAATTATAATTACACAAAAGAAAATTAGATACATGTTACAAATTTAGCTATTGATCGAGTTGTTTAACAGCTTTTACAAGAAGACGAATATATTTATTTGATAGTAAAAAATATGACGAAACCTAACAAAAAGGAAAGTCGTTAAACGTCTCGTCATCCCACTTTGTTTGTTTGTTTTGTATTTGGCTTTGTTTTCGTTTATTTTTCCCCCTTTTTTGCTGGGGGATGGGTATTTTTTATATTAACCGTTAATTCTAAGACCAATTCATCAACAATAAAACGCTCAATGTAGATAAAGAAGCTCTGCTCTGGCAGACTACACCCTTCGAGTTCGCAAATTGAATAAGGACCACCTACCGCCCGGGAGTTTTGCGCCGCCCTGGGTGACGGCGAGTTTTAACAGCGCCAGTAATGAAGAGGTCAAGACTACAGCAAGGTTAATAGACGAGAGCTGCATGTCTTTCCTTGATGCGAGTATTATCGATTTGTCTGGTAACGAGAGTGTTAGCTTGCGGGTAATAAACAAGCAGCGGTCACGTTCGTGCAAATTATCGAGCTCTCTCTCTTTACTTTTTACACACCCTCGGTTTTGTCGCCTTGATGTTAGCACTTCATCCCTTGTCAAATCAGTTTATCTTCTTTTGAGGGCTTGAATCGTTTATTTTGGGTGACACTACTTTGTCACCATCTCCGCGTCAAGTTTCATTCGTCATTTGGATTCTGGGCGTGAGGTTGCGAACCAATAAATCGATTTGGAACGTGTATCTTCTTTGCGTTTTCGCGCCTAGCCCTAAAGCGGTGACGCATAAATATTTGTTGTCTTCATCCACTACTCATGACGTTTAAGGGACACGTGTAGTAATTCGAAGTTTTGCAATAACAAATAAGGCGAACAAGGTCATCTTTCTTTCTTGTGACAACTTCCTGTAAGCCAAACAACATCCACGGCGTAAATAATTTCACGGGTCTATTACAGTCATGTAAGAACAGGAAAAACAACATTTAGGTATATCATGTGAGATTGTTTGATTGATTTTTATAATAACGTGATACAGAATAACTAAGTATTATAGAAAATATACAAATATTGTGTCATATAATAACAAATTGCTTTTTTTCAGAACACTTATTGAAAGTAAGCATTTTACAATCAACAGAATTTGTAAACGCAGGCGACCTCCTTCAGTTATACATTGATGTAGTTCAGTGCGTTGAATAATGGAAAAACCAGATTTCTGGGGGAATTTTATTTTGAATTTTCTCCGTAATGTGGTATTGTAATTTCATTTGCCCAAATTAAGGCATAGCTCTCCAGCACACACAGTTGCAATACAATAACATTATCCAACGTTTTATTGAAAAAGGGTATGTCATTAGGATTAGGCCTATCATCGTCGAATAGGATTTAAAACTCCGTTTCAAGTCTCTCGACGCCTTTTAAAGTAATAATAGGACGATATCCCCCGGAATACCACCTGGACAACTATACCACCGGATACCTATCCCTACAGGGGGACGATAACCTTCCGCACAACCAATAGAAGGGTAACCCCGTTTTCAGAGGGGGGACGTGTAGTCATGTACGGTAATCATAAAATCGTGTATAGTTAAAATCAAAGAAATAAAGAAGTTCTACAACAAATACAATGATGACGAGGGATGGCGAGTACAACGATGATGATGATGATGATGATGATGATGATGATGATGATGCTTCATGATTACAAATGATCCTGATGATGATAATCTTTTATTGTATAGCCTCGATAACCGACTGTTCATACCCCCTTTTCCTTCACCTCACAAAATTCAATCATCTTCTTCAGGCATTTTAATTAGAATTTCAAAGCAAATTTCCCATTAATACTCTCTATGTTTCTGAGACATGACTCGGGTTACATTATATAAAACATTGTGAACATCATGTTCAAGGATGTCACCTTCGTGTTATCAATGAAACTATATGCAGTGCATCTCAATTACCTCGAACACGATGCAAAAATCGGAAGCCCCTCAAGCAAGGCATAGCATTCGGTTACCATTCATCATATTTATAAGGGAAGATATCTAGAAGAGGTAAAGGCGAGAGTAACTTATACATACAGGTACATGAGTATGAAGTCAACGTTACTTGAACACAATGCAAAATGTCAAAGGTGATATTCAACACTGATAACATCCTTATAACAGAACAATAAGTATTCAACAATTTTTTTAATTGAAAAAATAAAGTGATTATATTGTGAATAGATTGAAACAAAAATCAAAGTGAGCTTTTAAAGCCCCACTGTCCTACTTGTAGCTACTTGCTCCCTCTATATAGAAAACGTCCCCAATCGGTGCGTGTTGGTCCCCCATGATCCTCTTTTTCTTATGTTAGTTGAGAGCTGGGTTAATGAGATAGCCACCTGTCAGTGACCTTTCTGTGTGGTCTAATCCCTTCTGGCCCAGTAGTACTGATGGTCTTTAAATATTTAAGGAAAGAAAATAATCGTTTGATATCGTGTGAAAAGAAAAAAAAAAGATTTTTGATTCTCTAATTTATAAGAATCAACCTAAGCCAATTTCGATTGCCGAATCATCTAGCGAACATTAC
The DNA here is from genome assembly GCF_000002235.5 of Strongylocentrotus purpuratus. Lineage (NCBI taxonomy): Eukaryota > Metazoa > Echinodermata > Echinoidea > Camarodonta > Strongylocentrotidae > Strongylocentrotus > Strongylocentrotus purpuratus. The sequence goes on along the minus strand of NW_022145572.1, from coordinate 437,928 downwards.
AATGTCGCAGTTCGTATTCCGAACATATTATGGGATATACAAAAGGGTATTGGCATTACCTTTGAGTTGATTTCTCGAAAGTCTTTGCGATGTGATATATATATATATATATATATATTTTGTTTCCAACAAATCATTTGAACTATAGTTGAATAGTGCAGATGCAGATGCAAGGGGTTCAGTTCACTGAGATGATGTAAACCACTGATTGGCCCACCAGAGCTCTCGGTGAGAGTCTGCTGTTTCTGCACATTTCGTAGAATGTTTAGTCTTGCTATTTTTCACATTTTATCGACCTATTATATGTATGTTTGTATGTAAAAATGTATGATTTTCGGTGTCCTTATTGATAAACATGACTAAAATGCGTCAAAGAAACGACGTAGTGAATTAAATGAAACCCCGAAATCTCTTCATACCTTTTGGCATAACGCTATATGCCGGCACAGTACTGTATAGTACGTGATAGCACTTTTTTAACATCTACCTTAGATCGATCATATTGTACAGCACACGCTAAGAAAGTGTTTGTATCAATTGAATTGACAAAAAGCGGTAGTTAAGTTTATAGGATACACTGTATAATAACACGAGATGAAGAGAAACCCCTTTTCAATTATGTTTTTCTCAATTACCTTATAGTAAAATTGAAACACTAGAAAAGGTTGAACTTCAAAACTCTTCTAAAAACTAATCAAGATTCCACACAGACTTAAATCTTGCTTTAAATGGCATGTACTAATAATGTTATAAGCCAATACATATTGAGGTGTCTATTTCATTAAGAAACAATACTTATGTTAATCCCAACTACGCCAAGATATACCCTAATATTAATTCCTTTCATTTTATTCATTTCAATTATTCAGTTCAAACATGCATGGAATAATTAAATGGAGAAAAAGCTTGACTCCCTGTGCGCTCTCAAAATTGTATACAAACATAATAAAGGGGTTCCTTGAAACCATGAACCTAAAAAGAAACCGTGGAGCATGATATTACCCTTCTATCTTTTTAAGCCCATTTTGTATTTCAGCGGTCAGATTTAATTTGTCATCGCCCTCTCTTAACCTTTCGAAACTCGTTTCTATGGTGTCCTTGAAGGACCATTATCCAGATCAGATATTATTTTCTCCAATTTGACGATGATTGTGTTGGTGAAGGATATGTGCAGTCTGCAATGCCATCCCCCAAAGATGAAGTTAGGTATTGGACATTCGATTTCATTTCGGAAGGGACTGTCTAAATGTTCGTAGGACCGGTTGTTTCTTGTTCTATTTCAATTTCTATTCTATTTTATTATTAATCTAATTTTTCCAAATTGTTTGTTTTGTTGTCATTGTAAAGGTGATCTATGTTTTACAAGCTGTGCTTTTTTTTTTACAGACCACCTCTTTTTCACATGTTCAATGTCTTTAAAACTTTCTTGTTATTGTTTATGAATTTATTCTTGTTGACGTTGAACTTGTCGTTACTGTTCATGAATGTATTGTTTTCATGTCAGTGGAAAGAAATAAATAAATCTTGAATCTTGAATATTGATAGTACATAGATATCATAGTATTTCAAATATCGCCCTTATGGCATGTGCCCCCCCCCCCCCTCGCGTCTTCTTGGATACGCCAGTAAACACAGTCCTCGCTGCTCCCTTTCTCCCTCCCTCCCTTTCCCATATATCTATCTTCCACTCCCTCTCTCTCTCTCTCTCTCTCTCCCTCTCTCTCTCTCTCCCTCTCTCTCTCCCTCTCCCTCTCTCTATCTCCCTCTCTCTATATGTCTCTCCATTGCTGTCCCTTATCGCAAGCTTGATCTGAGAGGCGGTGAACTCGATCGATAGCAATAACTGAAAAATATCGAACGTCTGCCAACCGTCATACACAATGCGACTGTATTAAATCAATGCATGACTTTTTTTCCTTCATTAATTGAACCTAGCCTCGTAGTCGTATTACATACAATAATCTTTTTCTATTCTCTATAGAAAACGATTGATGTTGACCGCCGACCCCGCCGACCGGCAAAGCAAAGAGATGTTCCTATACAGCATCTGCAACGGTGGATGGAGATAGGAGTATGTGTTCGCTCAAACATGAATTGATTTTCGTTCATGGTTCAAATAACACATTGAGCGGGAAAACTGAGATAACAAAAAAATAATAAATTCATGACGAAGGACAATGTATTTTTTCGTAATGTGATTGTTTCGGCGGATGGGAAAAAATATTGATGAATTAAAGATGGGTCGGTGCCTGTTTAACCAGATTGTTTAATGGGATGATGGGGTATGCAGAAGGAAGGTAGGGGTTTGCTTTGGGGGAAAATGTGGGAATTAATTGGAAAGTCTGTCTCATTAGACAGTTCAACTATTGTTCTAATAACATAATGGGATGTGAGGCACATGAAAGGAAATATGCGTCATGAAGTAGGATTTTGTAATAATTGTGATGTGATTGTTTCGGCGGGTGGGAAAATGAATTAAAACGGGTCGGTGCCTGTTTAACTATAATTGTTCAAGTAGGTAGAACGGGGACATCGAAACGTACGACATGGGATAAGTATGGCATATCTTTCATATAGTTGCTTCAGATTTCTTGGGGATGGATACAATCAATGAATTAGAAAGGGGTCCCAGACTGCTGTACCATTGTTCAAAGAACATTACTGGGATTGGCTCAATTGAGACACGTACATCATTAAGCGGGAAAATGTATTCTCTTAGATGCGATTGTTTTGACTGGTAACGAACAAATTAATGAATTAAAAGGGGTCGGTGCCTGTTTAACTAGATTGTTTAACCATTGTCTGTAAAGCATAATGTGCAGGGGGAAACAAACGATAGGAAAGTAGGGAATCCCTTTTATGCAGTTGCCTCTTACTGACTGGCGAAAAGTAATGAATTAGGAATATTAATCAATTACTCTGTTTCACTAGATAGTTATTGTCGTTCGAAGAAATAATGGGGTGTGGGGATTTGAGAACTAATTTATGAGATTGTGCCATTAGTTTCATTAAGTAGTGAACTGCGTCACCTCTCATGTATATTAATAGGTTGTGGGTGTTTGAGACATCATTTATGTGGTTGTGCCATTAATTTCAGTAAGTAGAGAACTGTATCTTTCCCCCACGTAATTATTTAGAGGTTTTGAAAATAATAAAAAGAGACCACAGATTGTTTAACTATAACTATTGTTTGAAGGACATAAAAGTATGGCTTATTGATACACATGCGAAAGGGAATGAGCAGGTTATGTATTCTGTTTGATGTAGTCGTTTTCATGGAATATTCAAACTTAATTAATAAACAAAAAAGAGAGACAGTGTTACTTTGTTTAACCAGTTTTGCTCAACATATTTTTTTCGGTTAAGCTTTTGGGATATAAAAGAAAGTATACGTCAATAAGTAGGGAAGAGTATTTCGTTTGATGTCATTGTGTGGCGCTGGGTAAACAAATTAATTTAAAAGGGGGTCCCAGCTGTTTCGCTAGAGCAGTTTTTCAACTATTGTTCCAATATTGTGATAGAGGGATCGAAACCTAAGGAAGGGAATAAGGAAGTGTATTATCTTTAATGTAAGTGTTTAAGGCCGGGGGCCAGATGATTAATAAAAAAAAGGGGTCGGATTCTGTTTTAATTATCTTTCGAAAGACATAATGGATTGCCGAAATTGAGACTGCGAAAATGAAATGTAAATCATTAGGTAGAGAAATATATTTAATCTAATGCAGGCCTAATCCATTTGTGAGATAGTGATTATTACACTAAAGCAAAGGGTGTTTATGAATGTTTAATGGTTAGTAGTGATATCGACATCGACAAGGAGATGGCGAGTTGCATCCATTAAACGCCGCACCTACCCTCTTGATATAAAGTGCATACCTCAATGAGTTTGTACTTAAACGGGAAAGCTCATTTTGCAAAAACGATACCAGGAACCCGTTTCACAAAGCCTTTTTTCAATGACCAATGACAAAAATCAGTGACACATCTGCTGATAACCAATCAGAAGCAAGGATTTCATTAGCTTATAACAAAAACTGTCATTTGTCACCGATGGCAAGTTTCGTGAAATGGGGCCCTAGATTGATGCGCACAGGCCTCCTTCATTACGAAACGCACACGGTGCCTCGTTGATTTCAAACACTGACCAAGAGCGTTCATTTTGCAAACCAACAGCATTGATAGAGACGGGGTCGAAGTTGCATCCCTCTTTATAGCCCCCTCACTCCACCCTATCTCTCTTTAATATGAAACCCATACCTCGATGACTTCGTATACATACACCGACCAAGAAAGATCATTGCCCTTTTCGACCACGACTGTATTCTCTCCCCATCGCCTAGCCACGTCACACGCGGCCCTGAACGGCCCGACGACCTTGGCATTTATGTCGCTAAAATAACACGACGTTTAAAGCGTCTGACATAGACATGATTGGCTGCAGAACAACGCGGTCCATTGATTTTTCTGTGAAGATTCTTTTTGTTGGTCTTTAGGCAACGGAATAACGCTGGTATTTTTTAAAGAATAATTTTACGGTGACTATTTATTTAATGACTTTATCAAGCGAAATGCCGATAGACATGTGGCGTACGAAGCAAGGGGGATTAGGGTAGGGGGCTGCAACGTCATGATGGTTTTCAAACATCCCGACATTCAGACAACCACCCCCTCATATTCAGACTGCAAGTAAGTCTGTTTGATTCTTTTAACGCCTTATCCAGTATATTTTGACGCCCAACTTTAATACATGATTGCCATCATAAGGAAGTGTCCTTTTTTTGCGAGCGAGCAAATCGGCAAACAGAAAACTGACGTTCGAGGGCGGAGACGTCATTCGATCTCCTGGCAAAATTGTATCTGTATGCCCATGTCCTGTATACTTCTGCAAAATTAAATATCATTTGTCATAATATCATGCTTTTGTTAATATGCCCCTTTTAGGCGATATCACTCACATTTATAATCCGAAAAATTTGAACCATCTTTTGCCTTTCACCCCTGCACTGACCCTTTAAACCCCTCCTAATTCGAACCGCCATTATCATATCAAGTCATTATGCCAATATCCAATACCGCAGTGGATTTACCTTTGATCAGCACATTTCTATAATTCCACCTCATTAAAATGGCTATTTTCAAAAAGTACACGCCTACGGTTAGTCATTTAAAAAGTATTGACGGTATAATTTGTTAAATTACGATAAACAATACATTAACAGTGAAAACAGAATACCTTTGACGGCAGGCGGGGGCTTTGTGTCATTTGTGAACTAATTGGATGTTAAACGCATCATTTATAAGCTACCAAATTAATTCGGTTCATCGGTGCACTTTGATCTTTGCATCATAGTCACAATTTATGCCGCCCCCGAATCACTTTTTCAATGCTACCTCGTGTAACCAGGCAACCATAGGTGACAGTGTGGTGGTATATTGGTTCACTTGACTCTCAATCCAAGAATTGAGGGTTCGAATCCAAGCCCGTCTCTAGCATCCGTTGGCACTTTCCAAACAGGTGTAAGGTGGCACCTGGCAATAATAATTGTTGGAGTAACAATAATTGCAGGCCGTCATGAAGAATGGTATTGGGCTTCCCCGGGCAAACCAAATTATTATCATTATTATTAGTACTAGTAGTAGTTGTTGTTGTTGTTTCCGGGTTATGTTATATTTTGCTTGATCTTTTGTCAGGTCTGGTGTCAGCCGGTCTGGTGTCGGTCGGTCGGGTGTCGGTTTGTTGTTGTCGGTATGGTGTCGTGTTCGTCAGTGTGACGTGACTTGTGGTATGACCAGACACTCATAAGTGTAAAACGCATATGAGGCCACGGTGTCAAATTTACTTCTACACTTGTTGGAAAGACACACCAAGAACAGTGCCATTATGGGTGAACAGTTCACTTACATTGCTACGGGTGATTTGATTTATAGACTTATCAAAATATATTACCGGTACAAGTAAATTTGCAAAAGAAAATTGTTTTTGAGTGTTCCACATCTACTCTGGATGGTCCTTGCTAATCTACACCAACTGCAGAAGGTTTTGTTCGTATATTATGGTAATGGCCCATTTTGAATAAAAAACAAATTAGTAACATTCAATCCGAATTAAACTCACTCACTAAGAACGGTTGAACCGGAAATCAAGCTTCAAAACGTACATAGGAAACCCAATACCGCATCGGCCCCACATCTTTCGACCCCGCCCCCAGTAAGCACCATACCACACAACGCCACACCACATGCGGCTGACACACAAGTACCTTGGCATTTTCACACAATGTGTACTATACCTGCGTGCTTTTAATAACAGCGGGCCGACAAAGTCGCCCCGCAGACAGATATTAAGTGACGTAGGGCGAGTTGGCTTTTTATTGGCTTTCTCTTTAAATAAATGTTTATGGCATGATACGCATCCAAGGTTAATGGCGAACATGGCGTAGTCTCATGTAACGGTCGCATTATACAATATTCTTTTTGCTTTACATCAGTACGTCCCTATACAGCCCATGAGCTCATGACACCGCCACCTTTGGAAGACGAGTGTGTGTGTAAAGCTCATTGCACACTAAACGATTCAACTGCTTTCAGATGTTTGGATTAATGTTGCTATTTACATAAAATATACGAAATGCACTGGTGTTTAAAATGAAAAAGCACTGGTCCGAGGAGGGATCCTTGAGGCACTCCCCGTTTCATTGCTTGGTCGAAGAAGTATGACCAATAAGAGATAGGCAAATACATTGATTTATTTTAGATAAGAGTATTATAAAATAGAAATAATTCATGAACCATTCAAGGGCCTGTCCTCTGATCACATAATTGGAAATTATACAATAAAAGAGTGTGACTAATGATGTCATGTAGGTCAATCTATGAATATTCGTGAACCCCTGCTGAATTTCTTGTATAGTCGTATATAATATTCTGTATCCATTTTTTGTCAATTTGTATACATATCTTTTTATACATAATGTATTATTGCTATCCAAAGGCCTATAGATACAGTTAAAGATGACTTGTCCAATTGTCTAAGTAAAACCTTTAAATTAAAAAGGATTAGTAGTAAACATAGTAGTAATAGTAGAAGTATGAGGAGGAGGGAAGAAGAAGAAGGAGGAGGAGGAGGAGTCCTTGTATATTTGCTAACAGTAGAAGTAGTACGAACGTGGTATGGAAGTAGTAGTAGAAGTAGCAGCAACAAAAACAACGACGACGATGATGACAACAGCAGCAGTTATAGCATTGAAAGTTTGTGTCCATGGAACATTCTGAAGTGGTCTGAATAGTGAGACTAGTTACCTGGCTGTTATTCCGCTGATGCTCTTGTCTGTGGCCTTGGGCGGACCTACTTTTATCTACCTGTTTCGCTGTCCCTCTTCTCCGTAATCTATATTTGTAAGAGTCGAGCTAAGCGAAATGCACTTTCATGGCGTCTGTTGACGAGACATTGACTTTTAGGAGATGCAAAGGATGACAGATCTGGGGAGCTATTCCAATGAACTCCCTTTTCTTCGTTTTTCCTCCCTCCCCCTCACACTCACACACACGCACACGCGCAAACGCACACACGTAGTCTCTCTCTTCTCTTCTTCTCATAATGATACTCTTTTCTTTTTTCCAATCATTGCTTCTTTCTGTTTGTTTTATCCTCTGTCATTTCAAATTCCTTTCATTTTTCACTCCCTTTCTCTCGCTCATTTCCATTCACCCCCTTTATCCCATAATCTCTCTCTCTCTCTCTCTATCTATCTCTGTCTGTCTGTCTGTCTCTCTCTCTCTCTATCTCTGTCTGTCTCTCTCTGTCCCTCTCTGTCTCTGTCTGTCTCTCTCTGTGTCTGTCTGCCCCTCTCTCTGTCTGTCTCTCTCTCTATATTCTCCCTCTGTTCTGTCCGTCTGTCTGTCTCTGACTCCTCATCTCTATCTCTTTCTCTTTATACATGTTTCTCTCTTCATCTCTCCACCTTCTTTTTTCTCTCTGCCCCAATCGTTCCCTCTCACCATGCTTATTTATTCTGAAATATTGATAAGGTGCGTATTACATACATTCTATATCTAATCTTATTTTCAGAATATTCGTCAATTTCTTATATATTATAACTGCTTAATTTTCGTTAAATCTCACTATTAAATCTCACTTCTGAAATAAAAGTTTATCTTTAAAAAGGCCATTTTAAAAGAAAAACAGTTTAAAATCTAAATCATGATTAAAGATCAAAATTATACGCTTTCATCTGATTTGATTTTGGAAAATTTTGATTTAGAAATAAAGTGAAAAAGAAATGGGCAATGAATTGAGAATTTAATTATTGCTGTCAACCAATCTAGCGTTACCACTAGCATCGTCGTCATCATCTTTAACACTGTCATCATCATTATCACGTCAACATCCTAATTTAATAACTATCATTACCACTATCATCAACATAATAATCATCGTCGTCGTCAATGTAAGACAGACAGGGATAGAGAATGGGAGAGAGAGAGAGAGAGAGAGAGAGAGAATGAACTGACATTTATGTTCATAAAGGAGGGGGAGTTGACATGACTCAAATCATCATTCAATTCAATTCAATTCCATACAAAACATTGAGCGAACAAATATTTCAATAGCGTCCTTCAAACTAAAAATCAGAAGTGTAAATAATAGATGGAATTCGCTTGCAACTCCAATCAAATCAGTGTGAAAAAAGGGGAGCAAAATTTCATCCACGAATAAATGATCTGGCTCCCTAAAATAACAATCCACCCTTGAAGGATAATGGAAGAGAGAGTACATCATCGGGAGAGGATGATAGAACATCTCCTGTATGCCCTAGATGTCGGGCCCAAGGACAAAGACTATGGATATACTCTTCTCACCCGGTTCAAGGTTTCTGCGCACACGCATATAATATGGAATACGATTAAGTCATAAAGTACAGGTTGACGCAAATTACGGCACTGCTAATATCATCATCTTGGCAAAGTCCACGGTGCGAGCAGGGGCGTGGCAAGACGAGTTAAGAAAGGGGTAGGGGCGCGTAGTGGACCATTTTTGTTTATAGACACCTTCGACGACATCTTCGACCTGTACCAAAACAAAATGAGGTGACCCGGCGACAAGGTGCTGCGGTCTTATTGTCACCCTTCTTTCAGAGGGCCGTCCAATGATATTATTACGAGAGAGAGAGAGAGGGGGTGAAGGAGAGGAGGGGGGGTGGGGGTCACATCCCATGTCCTCCTTAGCTACGCCGTTAGGTATTAATCGTTAGCAACCTTGAGATGTAGAATGCATGCATGGATGTAACGTGTATCCACGCGTCACCGAGCTTCCTACCAGACGGGGGCGAGATGGAGAGATGAGGCAAACGAAAGCAAGAGGACAAGCTTCGATCTTCACTTCTGGAAAGGATGATTGATGGGCTTCATCTTCAAGATGATGAAAGAAAAGGGAAAGGAAGACAGAATGTGGGAGAGAAAGAGAGAGAGAGAGAAGAGGATAGAAACAGGGAGAAAGAGAGAGAGAGAGAGAAATAGAATGAGAGACAGATAATAAAAGAGATAGAGAGAATGTGCGGGTGCTGTGTGTGTGTGTGTGTGTGTGTGTGTGTGTGTGTGTGTGTGAGAGAGAGAGAGAGAGAGAGAGAGAGAAAGAGAAGGATAGAGAGAGAGAACGAGAAAAAGAGGGCTGGTATATGATAGATAACAAAGATGGGAAAAGAAAACTTTTTACGACATCACAAACACGTCTCATTTATATCATTGTTTGAAAATATTGATTTAAACAAAATATTATATTCTATAAAGCAAAAGGTGTTTGCTAGTCATAAACCATCCGCTTAATGCAATGTCAAGGTTGTGGAGTATTCTATATGCACAATTTCTATAATTGGTAAATGATAAATGACCCCAAAGGCACTCTTGTGGTACCCCACAATAAATATATTTTCATATCTGAAACAAAGAAACAAATTGCATTTGTTAAATCGAAAGATATCTACAATTAAAAAAAAAATCACTATCTGTGGGACAATCATCCGAAATGACACGAATCCCGTAATGATATTTTTTCCACCCATAATCACCGCAAGTTTAATAGGATCGAAAGCTTTGGTCAGATTGGTAAGAATTCTAATCGGAAATGTGGTATTTTCAAGATTGGTCTTTCATTTGTGGGTTCACTCAAGGCCATGGTTGCAATAAGAGTCAGTTTGTCAAGTGTCATAATTATTTCTCGAGTTGAAAGAGAAATTTATGGATTCATTGCGTTCTAGATCTTCGATAATTTGCCCAGTGAGATAAACCTTCATGATATTGGTGATATATGGTGATATCTTTAATTATAGCGACTACCCAAAGATTCAAAGCGTAGTGCATCTCAAATCGCTTACATCGGACTTGGTGGGATTACCAATATTAAATATGTGTGCAAATCTGGCACGCAGCGAAACTCGTGGCCCACGTACTTTGCATGATTAGGAATTACTAGGAGCTTGTTACGCGTTATTATACTAAGTACCCGGATGATCAGCTCAAGATGAACCAATTATTACGTAAGGAGGGTGTTCACAATATTCATAGCGTGCTTTTACGTACACGCTCCATCAGGTACGGGGTTAAGATCTACGTTAGATAAACAGTGTAGGTGGATGGTGGGGAAGGGGTGATCCGTCTTCCGTCTTCTCTCTTTGACCCATCACTTCCCCCCACCTTTACAGTAGGAAATTACAAATAGAAAAGTACGAATATGCATTATCATATTAGGAAATCAGCGTTCTTCCCCTCCTTTATGTTTCCTTCTTGTGCATTGCTCTTCATATTATTATTAGTTACAATCGGGGAATGCAAGGAATTCAAACTTTTGTTTACGCTGCAGCACTCATAAATATATGTCACTGATGTTTATTATGTACTCAGGCTTAAAGGTAAAGACCAGTATTGGAAACGCCCCAATTTCAAAAAATGAAATGGAAGCTCTTATTACCAATCATGTGAAAGAATATGTTTTGACTAATACATGATGATAAAAAATTTGCCGGGAAACCGCCTACTAATTGATATATTTGGTAAATTAGTTTATCTATTGGTATGTGAGAGATAAACGCATGTGTCGCGCACGTGCGCGTATAGTCCCATATACATCTTTCTGTGTACAGTGCTTGTAACTTTACGAAGACTGGGCCAAATTTCTTACCATTTTGATGATTCCAGAACCTAGCAGTACACACCAATACTTATATGCTAGATGATCAACCTTTTCTGATCGATTCCACAATGTTTCTTTCACAATGCAATCGCATGACCATAACTGGTCTTTATCTTTAACTTTATTGCTTAAATATCTTATTTTTAGCACGTATTCGAAAAGTGATGTCATATTTACAAACAGGTGCGATGAAATATCTCTATATATTTTTAAAGATGAAATCAGATATAAATACAACAAATCAAACTATAATTGAATACATTAAAATCCCATAAGTGCCCTCCCCTAAAAATAAAAAAAATAACGACTACGCCACTCCTGTTGAAAGAACACTAACGCTCTTTTGATAGTAGTCCTTTGCAATATATCTCTCTGTTTACTCGAGTCTTTATGCAGGTACGACATTCCAGCTCTTGAATCATGGCTTTGTGACGTCAGTAACTCAGCATGTCCCGGATGGTTGCGCTGTGTTACACCTCATAGCACCGTGGTGTGTATCTTGTTTACGCCTTATCATGCTCTTGAACATTGATTTAATGTAAACAAACATTATGGTGTGAGTAAATGTTGAGGGAAGCTCTAGATAATTTGAGATTAAGTAATAGCAAATATATGGGTCACGTACCCTGCCCCCCCCCCCCAACGCAAGAGAAGTTGCTTGATAAATAAGTACTGTTCGTGAAAAAAAAGATCATTGTTTCTATCTTGTATACACTTGGTCATGCACCTGGAATGTTAAATATGAACAAACATAGCATGTAATCATAAGGTATAGAGAGTGGGGGGGGGGGGGGGGGGGGGTAGAGAATCTCAAATAAATTGATGATTTAGAGGGGCAGAATCCCCACCACCCCCACCCTCACACGAGTTTGGTCAAATAATCTTATATAACTTTTATATTCCTGTAAAACAATTGTTTTTCTTTGTTTTATTATTTCTTTAGCCTGTAAGATGATAATCGGAGTTATGTGAGAAATGTATGTTTAATCATTACAAAAACCTAATATCCTATCATCAAGGAGGTCAATCGTTTATTGTATAATCAAGATGTCACGTATCTAACTTTATTGAGAGCGAAAATAGCTTATGATGATTGAGGAAATACGAAGGCGATTGTGTAAACAGAAGAAGAAATAAACGTGATCACCGTGAATTGTCCTTTTTTAATGAGTGAAAGTGTGAATTCCCAAAGTCTTAGAAACGTGACTGCATGTCCTCGATTTTAGCTTTTATTTTGTTTCATTTTCAATTGCGCTTGCGGCGTTAATTGTTCTTTACAAATGTAGATCTCCAGCACTGATCTCCGTCCGTTAAAGATACTAATTTTCTAAGATTAAATATAAGCTTGAGTTCTGGTGATAATAGAAAATACATTCTCACATAATCCAACAAAACTTACACTGAATGTTCAAGATAACAAAAATAAATGAAATGACATGTGCCAAATGATGTTGGTACAAAATGTATAGGGGCTGAGTAATGTTCATAAAACGATAAGGAAATCAAGATAACTGAGTATGCCCAACACCATGTGCTTTACTGACACAGGTCAATATGTGCAAATTAGAGTTGTGGTTTTTATTGAAAATGATTTCTAGCAAGTTTTTCTGAGTTCTTGTTTAATTTCACTGGTTCAAACAATCAATCTACTGCAGGATAAACAATCCATGTTCTCTCAACAAACGATTTCCATACCAGAGCTCAAGAACGGCTTTGAGACGAAAACGGTCGTACTTTTGGAAGAATGAAAGTAAACGTAAATTATCAAAAATAATTATTGTTGTGAAAATTAGAATCGTCGAAATCTTAGAAACGTGACTGTATGCCAGGCGCGTACGCAGGGGGTGGTTTTGGGTTTGAACCCCCCCCCCTCGAGTTTTTTTTATGTGTATGTTTTATGTATGTTAGTTTGTAAACCCCCCCCCCCCCCCCCCCCCCCCCCCCCCCCTTTGATTTTTTTTTTTTTTTTTTTTTTTTTTTTTAATAAATTAAAAAAAAAAAAAAAAAAATTGCGAATGGCTGACCTTAAAAAGATGACCTTACCCCCCCCCCCCAACTGGACAAAATGTCAAATTTCCAAATTTCGAGACAAAAAAAAAGTGTCCTCTTACCCCCAGGGTGGGGATAGGTGCGTTGGAGGCAATGAACCCCAATGCCGTAGTAGCGTGTTTTCATATATAAAGGGCATTGGTTGAAGAAAAAACAAGGGGGTTGGGGGATGATTGGCCGTGGACATGTCATCCTCTTTCCTCCGTCTCTTTTCTCTTTCATTTATTTCATCCTCCTCGATCCCCCCCCCCCCCCCTCCCCAAATTTGTATTAACTTTGGAGCATGTGACGTACTTGTATAGCTTGTCTGCGGACATGTTACTTTATCACATCTTGTTAATGATTGTTTTAAGAGGAGGGGCTTTTAGGCATAGTGGTTCTCTTATAATGAAGCTATTTAGAGAAATGAAGAGTCATTTCGAAAGACCGGAACAAAAACCATCGTACGATTCAATTTAACCTTGAATATTTCTCCAGATGAAACAGAGAGAAGTTCCCATTTCCTGCGTGTATCAACAACATAGCAGTACCAGCAGGATGTTTAAAGAAATTGACCATGAAAAAAAAAATCGTGAGAGAAATTTATTTCCGTGTTCACAATTTCAAATCTGTCTCCATTAATTCAGAAAGCATTCTTTGCATTACTAGTGTGTAATTCGTGTCTATTTTTATTCGGGTAACCACTGGTCTGACAAAGTGTTTGAAATGCGAATTGAAGAAAAAAAACCCAGATTGGTGGGGATTTTTGTAGGTGAGCGTCCCATCATCTTCTTTTCATTCTCTTTCCTCTCTCTCTCTCTTTCTCTCTCTCTCTCTCTCTCTCTCTCTCTCTCTTTCTCTATCTCTTTCTCTCTTCCCCCTTCTCTTCTATTCTCTCTTATTTTCCTCCCTTTTACCGCTGTTTTGAGGGGGCGTGCCCCATGACTTAGTAGCTACGCCACTGAGAGCACGTATAATAACTACGATAAAACAAATGGAATGATCATATAGTCTGATAGTTGCTATTCTGGGTAGAAGGAGGAAAACCAAAAGAAGAAGATATCCCGATCATTCCCCTGTTTCATTTCCTGCCGGTCTCTAATGAACTTTTGAACGGCCTTGCCTTTTTTCTCCTCGTCTTCCGAAAATCCTCAAGATAATTACACTCTTACCAAAACATTAACCTCGATTTATGACAGATAACAAAAGAGAGAGGACGACTAAGAAGCAATAATAATAATTGCGAAAGAAATCTCTTTAGGCTTAGGGAAACTGAAATTAGTTTCGGTTTTTCAACTTGTTCACGTGACGAACGGCTGCCTAGCAACGGTCCGATAACAAGTCAGGCTGTGATCGTCCCTTGGGGATCGATGATATTTCAATTTTTCTGTATCGTCTGATATCGAGGCAGAAATCCAATCAAACAAGTTATGGAGACAGAGAGAATGAAAAGAAATAATTAAAAACAAATATTATTAATTGGCTAAAGTATATCCGTTGAATTACCCTGCTCAGAAATCAAAAGACGTTCATTGATGCCAACAGCAGACCTTATCACCTCCCCCCAAAAAATGTTGTTCTTCTTCAAGCCCCCCCCCCCCCCTTTCCCCCTCTATTGTGAATGAATTAAGCAAAGCACACGTAGAAAATGAATCTGAGAAACCCAAAGTCCCCCCTCCCACCAAGCCCTCCCCCCCCCCCCCCCTCCAAAAAAAAAAAAAAAAAAAAAAATCTTCTAGAGCCGCGCCTGAATGCGGGTGACGGTAAACGAAAATGTAATTGCTTTGGGTTTTAATTCTTAATAGAATTTTCCCATTCATACGTGTAAGCACTTTTCTAATTTATATACAAGGTTAACAAATGCAACGTGTAATGATGGCGATGATTATCACTGCTTTCAATTGATATTTTTCCTCCTTTTTTTGTCTTTTATTTGTGACGAGCTGTATAGTGCCTTGATGCCTGACCTTGGTTTGAACGCGCCTTATGGCCGAGTCTACATACTATTTCCTTGGCTTGGCAATGGTTTTGAATGCTCTATCCCTACACTTGGAATTGAGGATTCAGAGACCGTTCATATTTCGAATGTTTTGGAGGAGGACCCAAATATGAGAACCAAATAGACATGCAGTGGATAAAAGAAAGAGTAGCCAAACTGGTCACTAGACGTAATGGCAAAATTACGAAAAACAAAGACATTGGACGGACTCATGATTAGACTGAATGCTCCAAAGTGGAGTGGAGATGGTGCACATGAAATGCAGAGCTCTAACTGAATCCAATGATCGGGATATGTTAAGCCCTGCTTTGTTAAAGTTAAACCCAATGTCTTGGACCATTTTGCTACAATCATTGCTACATGTAATTATGATCTATTTGTACCACTGTTTATTTTAGTTATGAAAATAATAATTACTTTTTATTTCTTTGAGGCGAGATATTAAAAAAGGAATTAATTTCATCTCCATTATAGACGAACTGAAGATAGACCACATGTTGATTTTAGGCATAATATTAGGATTGGACGAAACGGAATTAGACGGGCTGTATATTAGACGAATTGGCATTGGACCAAATGGCAATAAACCTGAATCACAACAGCACTGAGATATGGGGAGGTCTTATACTGTTTGATTGAGGGCAGGGTCAGGTTTATTGACGTTTGTATTGGAAGCTAAGTGGTACGATTATGCTAATTCATTCAGGGAAATGATTCGATAAAAGCAACAACAGAAAAGAAGCATAAGAAATGAGCCTAATAATAGTGTAACAGTATTTACTATTGCGGCAGTGTAAGTTGTGCAAGTTTTAATGTTTGGCTCCAAATAGCTACTACAAATCTTGCCATGGGTGGCGGTACCGGAGGCCAAGAGGATTCCTCCCCGTTAAACTTAAGAAAAAACGCCCAAAATAACTTTGAAAATGTTAAGATATAACATTTGCTATAGGTCGCTGCAATCCCTTATAAATAGAAAAGTTTGATTTATTAATATTGCAAATTATACGCATTTGGATATTTGGGGAGGGGCGGGTGGGGGTAGGTAGTCTTCCAAGTTTGTAGTAGCAGCCCCCTCCCCCTTTACGACAGAAATAACATCTCCTTCTAGAAACTATATATGCACCACGAACTCAACATTAAATCGATTTATTGAATAAAACGACTGGACAAACAGACTATGAGCTCTGAATGGAGTCCCTTCATATCACGTGTCGACAGCGGTGATGCCTGCATGCATCACGTCACTATTTGCATGCCAGGATCACTTTCATCGCGTGTCTGCAGAGCAAATATTTTTCTCAAGATGCAACGTATTATTATCATTCCAGGTAGCCCATTGAATGATTTTTGTGTCTTTTGGGGGCATACGAGCTCCTTTTTTTCTTCCTCTCTCCAAAGTTTCCTTCTTCAGTTCTGTATTACCCAAGGCCAATGTGTTTTTTGTAATGGTTCATTCGACCGCTTTCACTAAATGGATAGTTTTCTTAAGAATAAGTAAAGATAGATAACGAGAGAGTACAGAACGTGACAGCATTTGGACAGCCGAGCAACTGCATGCATTATAACTCAATACCATACATTATAGAAAAGCTATAGAGCATGGTCAATGTTTAATCGCCTAAAATGGCCATTAAAACTGAATTGGCCATTAAAGAGCGGGGTAGCAGTGGTAGCAGTCACGTTTTTCCTTCATCAATTATTAATCGAGGCAAACCGTTTGATTTCGCATACAAAATTTTAAAATGTGCATACGTGATGAAGATGAGTTGAAAATTTCGAATAGAAACCCCTGATCCCAAACTTTTCTGAAGCACGCACAAATACAGAAACATTGACAATACAAATAAAATACGAGGGGGGGGGGGGGGGGGGGGGGGTAACAGACGTCAAACTGTCTGATAACAAAATGAGGGCGTGTACACCATTCTTTTCGTGAATGGTAATTACATGTAGAGAATGGATATACTAGATACATTCATACGTACTATAGGCAGCATCATAAAACTTCATACAAATATACAACATGCATTAATGCTGGTTAAGAAAACAGAGGCAAGTGGAGTGTGAAGAAAGTGAGTTAGGGAGAAAAAGAGGGAGGGAGGGAGGGAGGGAGGGAGAGAGGGAGAGAGAGAGAGAGAGAGAGAGAGAGAGAGAGAGAGGGGGAGAGAGAGAGAGGAAGACAGAAGAAGAAAAAAGGCTCACCAGTAAATTTTATCGCCATACAAAAATCCAATTTAGTAGAAGCGACAGAGTGTATAAAAGTGATGCATAATTGATGTTGTAAAGGAGATCATTGACCGCTATATGGACTGCCCGGTGTTCGGGACAAGGTTTCTCGCTCCGTCAGATGCTGCTGCTTCCACACGCCATTATTTTTTGAGGATGCGGCGTCGATAAAGGGGGGGGGGGGTTCTTTCCCTTTTCGTGTCTTTTGGTGTTCAAGCGAAAGGCAAGGGTGTAAATGATGCGGATGTATATCTGACCGTTTCTCCTGTAATGACCTTGTAAGTTGTATAGCTGTGTGTTTTAATAGCAGACATCCATCTCTTTGTGCAGACCGCCGCCACACGAACCTGGGAGCAGCTCATCTATCCCTTTTACCATTGTTGTCGTTGTTGTTGGTGGTCTTCTTTTGATCTGTTTTGTCTTCGCATCCTGGGCCCGTCGAACTGGAGCAAGCTAGGAGATGGATTGGTGCATTAGGGGCTGGGCTCGTGATGCATGGATTCGATCAGTGAGCCAACAGAAGGAGAAAAAAAAGGAAAAATAATGGGAAGAAATGCTTGACGGTAAAGAACATTCGTCGTGTGAAAAAAAGGAACAGTAGAGGGGGAAATGCAAATTTAATGAAGTTTTACTGTAAAAAACACTGGTAATATGAACAAACCCTTTTAGCAATATAGTATATTTTGACAATTTAAAAGATAATCTAGAACATGGATATGCGTTAATTTCCCAAACAATTAATGATGATGATGCATGATAATTATAATAATAATAATAATATTATCAATAATAATAATAATAACGATATCAATGATAAAAATAATATAATCAATACTGATAATAACAATAATATAAATGATAATAATAATCATGGGCAATTTTCAAATTATATGGGATTAATGGGAATATATTAAGTGATCTGAAGAAATGCTTTATTTTTATATTCTGTTTAAGAAAATCAAAAGGGTATACAAACTGAAAACGGACCTTTTACATGGAAGTATCATTAAATTATTATGTCACATCATGTTAGGCAACCAAGCAAATAGCAAGTTACACTGAGGTTTTCCACATTGCATTTGTTGTCATGTATATCTGTTTTTTTTCTTTTTGATTATATCCCTTTCGTTATTTGATTAAAGCAAGTCCAGGGTACACGTGTATCCCAACGTTACTAATAAAAGTAATGTTGACAAAACAAGATCACTTAATTTGATTTTCTTCTGATTCAAGCTCTACTAGCGCTTTCAGCTTGATATAATTATATAGTCAATGGGTATTAATTCTAGTGAAATCTCCCTTGCGGTAGGTAAACGTATAGCTTGACTAGCCCATTAAGACAAGGTGATCAATTTTGGGGGAAGATTTTGGAAGATTTTCCCTCAAAAGACCAACATTTTGTCATACCTTAATCCTTTAATTTATCACACTCATGACAACCTACACGTCTGCATGCAGCAACACGTTTAAGAGGATCATGTATCTAATAACACATCGCGCCTTTTTTTTTTTTTTAACCAATTCGGTGTTCCCTTACTTGAATAATGTGGGTTCATGCGAGGATAATGTTCCAAAGTTCCAAGAATTTGCTGGACCGACATGCCCGTGACCTTCAAAGTTCCTTGTAATCGCACAGAATACAAGACATTGAACGGGATTGATTATGATAGCAGCCGCGGCGGCTACAGGATTTTCTTCCCGCGGGGGTGGGGGGGGGGGGGCACAAGTCCGAAAATCGTTGTCTTTGATGAGAAGGGGAAGAAGAAAAGAACGACACAATTTTCGGTGCCCTTTTTTGGGCGGATGCAGATTTTGTAAAAGAAGGGATACAATGTTTTCTTCAAATTTTCTGACAAGCAAACACAAGTCATATCCCTTCAGGGGTGGGGGCGCGGACGGGGGACAAAAGGAGATTTGGTGTTTTAAAATGGGCACGGGCCGGTTGCGCCCCCTTAAATCTGTCCCTGATCTTTTGAATACAAAATTCACAGATAAGAAACAAAGAATAAGTGACATTGCTAGGTGGTTTTTAGTAGAGAAGGCGCGGGGGGGGGGGGGGGGGTTGGGCACGGATAGAAAATTCCATTATCTTTGAGCAGAATAAATCTCCTGAAACCTGAGATGATTACTGTAACAATTCCCATATTTTCTCATAGTTATTAGTCTTCTGTCTTTTCAGTGGTTGACTCGCTTATAAATCTGTTCTAAAATATTAAAAAGGAAATTTAGAATTTTCTAAGGGAAATAATTATCGTGCCGACCCTTGTGGTAGAGTGAAAGGGATTTTTGCAGGTATATTTTTTGGTTAGGACAGTGTTTTTAAAAAAATAAATCATATGGTGCACTTATCTAATTCAATAATGACATGCCTTGATAGTTTTTTTTCAAATAATTGTATGCATAATTAATTCAATTCAATACAATTCAATTCAGATTTTATTGATTGATATCCAAACAGATAGGATCATTCTAAATTTTTAAATAACATTGGATAACAAATGTCAAAATTATAGTGTAACATAAATAAAAATTGAGTTTAGTATATAAAACCAATAACCAGGAATGACACAAATTAACGTATTACTGTATGTCTCTTCTGGATTATAATACAGGGATGAAAATAAATTAAATGTTATCGGAAGAATTGCAACGTAGGCTCTCCCCCCTCCTCTCTCTCATTATTTCTCTTTCATTTTACTTTCTTTCTCTCTTTCTTCTTCTTTCTCTGTCTCCCTCGATATCTCCCTCTTTCTTTTCTTTTTTGCCCCTCTCTCTCTCTCTCTCTCGCTATCTTTATTCCCCTCTCTTGCGACGTCTTGTCACCTCTTTCTCTCTTCTCCTCTCTCTTTCACCCCTTTGTTTCCTCATTCATTTTTCTCATTCTTTCCCCTCCAATACCAATGGCCCTAATGGTTTTACCCCTGTACAATTACGCATGGAACATACATACATGTAACTATATAAACGATTATCATTTTCTCACATTATTCTATTTATACACATATATTTTTCGACATTCGTTTTTTATTTTCGTCTTCAAAATCTGCAATTTGTTTGTTTGTTTTGTCACATCAATAAGTTTCATAGCGCGTTCACTCTATTACATGATAGGGTTGTATTTGTTTCATTATTTATTAGGAAATTTCATTCACATGGTATATACATGAATATTTTGTTTTACAAAACATAACCATTTTTACAACTATTAAACAAAATTTATTTTCTATTCTATCATCATGTAAATTTGAGCGATCTTACTACTTTCTATTTTCGTATCGCATGTAAACAAACCGTTGAAAAACACACCGAATTTATTAAACGTTTGTTTCACTGTGCTGTTAGTGTCAAATATCAAATGGCTGTATATATTAAGAAAGCGAAAGTCATTGGGAATTCCACTTTATGTTTTAAGGCTTGCAAAAATACATCAAAGGTTTTTTAAGGTGTATTATACAATGTATACCTCACTTAAAGATGAAGTTGAGTTCTGGTCATGCGATTGCATTGTGAAAGAAACGGTGTGGAATTGACAGGAAAGGTTGATCATCTAGCATATAAGAATTTGTGTGTATTGCAAGGTTCTGGAATCATCAAAATGATAAGAAATTTGGCCAAGTGTTGGTAAAGTTACAAACACTGTACACAGAAAGATGTATTTGGGACTACACGAACACGTGGCGTAAAAATCCTAACCCCGAGTTTTACGAGGTTACATGACATATTTAGAATATAAAGGCATTTGAAGAGCCATGCTTTTCAGAGAACATGTCTTATCTGATGTTCTTCCACACTTGCATAATAAGAATGATAACGCTCACAAATTATTTTTCACCTCTTCCCAGAACTCAACCTTCTCTTTAAGAAATCAGCCATCTGATTGGTCGAAATTGGAGTCGTTACCGTAAAGAAACGAAAAATGTCAAAACCGGTTAATAGTCCAAGAGTGAGATCCCTCAACATTCCGGTTATCATGCAAATAGTTAAATTTTGCTGCAAGAGAAAATAAATATATTATGCAACTGTGATTCAAAAGGTGAAATCTATACCCACACGCCTTTCATACTGCTGTGTCATCCCAAGGGCTTCGATAAAAAAAAAAGAGGTCAAAATGCAATTTTTGTTCTGTTTCTTTTGTTTCTTTCATTGTCATTTCCAGTGTTAATTTCCTCAGAATAGTTGTTGCCAAATACTACTAGATTTATCGACGCCTTTTCAACTAGGGCCTTCCATACGACTTGTGAGCGGTCGTGTCATATTTCAGATGCTTAATGTGTGACCATGAAAATGATACTTGACGGTTTGTCCAATTACCACAAACAATTTTGACTGACATCTTTCACAGTTATTCTTTTCATCATGTGCTTTTTCTCTTTCTCCCTCTCACAAACAACATCAAAGAAATAGATTTGAAGTTAGGTTCAGGCCCTGGAACGCGTCTAAATGCATAATATCCGCAATTTGGTCTTTTCTAACTGTCTGTGCTGGTTTTGTTCTTCAAGGTTTATGCTCATTTGGGGGCCTGTAGCCATTATTCCGTCAGCTGCACATTTCACCAATCAGCTTGCGTGAAGTCCTCCGGCAATTCGTCGCATTGGCCAATCAGCGCACAGATGCTAAATGGGTCAGGGTAATGAACTCTGAATCGAAAGGCAATATTTCATGGGGGAAAAAAAAAAAACTACAAACACATGTCTGCCATATACGTGCACTACTGTACAGCGATATACCGTACGCGAACCCCCATTCATTCAACGTACAAGTACAAGACCAAACGATCGGTGCGATATGATGTGAGATTTCTATTTTCATGTAATAACCGCTCACTGTGAAACCACCGCGCAGTGCAAATGTGATTTTAAGGAATATTCCCGTATATCTGGACCAAGAGATAAGGTAGAGTATGATTATTTATTCTTGTATTTATATAGGTAGACGTCTTTGCATAGCGTGTTTAATGAAGCTGAAGAAAAAGATTGTTATGCGATAACAGTGCGTGCGGCATACATGTTGTACGGTTTTTGCATGTCAACACGACATTGAAATTGAACGTGAACGAGGGACGGGTATTGGAAGCGAGAGTCGCCCGATACACCGGCTATGCAGCTAAGCAGGTCCGCGGTAGAAAATATGGACGAAAAATGTCACTTCGCGGTATTTAAAGGAGAACGTCGACACATTATGTATTTATCCCAGGGGCCACTGTTAGACCTTAATTGTGGCCTTAAATAAACAACCGTGAACTCGGTTGTTTGTACAATTGCCTCAGCCATAGTTTAAAACCTGAAGAATATTATAAATATAATTATACCGGTCGATCATGTATAATCATTATTCATAGTCATACACTCGTGTACATGTACACTGCAACGTACCTCCGATCCGGTTGAGATATTTGAGGAAAATGTTTCTTAGATGTAGTGCTAATTTCCTTCACTCGAAGCAAACTCCAATGTAAAAGCACATGTTTATGTCTAACATTACAAACATGCCCCTTCCATTCCAAAAATTGATGTATTCATTATTTCATCATACACCTGCTACAAACTATATTCCCCTAAAGTAAACTCTAAGGGAAAAAAAATACCCTGATCCAATAAAGATCTATAACAATGATAAATTACATCAATTATTGATTTGTGTACATGAACATGTATGTAGGCCTACATGTAGGAACTATACAAGAAGGCATAATATATATCAATATGCATATCTGTTATCAGTATAATTCACTCATTAAAATATCTTGTTTATTAGGGAACATAATATGCCTATTACTAGTATTACTGTTAGCAACAAAATGATGTATGAAGTGTAGTGGCAATATACTCACATGGAACTATACCTATATAACTAGAAATGATGAAATAGGTATAATATTTTTTGAAGGAAGATATTTAATTTGGCCATGAATCTATAAAGTCTACTACAGCATTATGGTATGGCACAGAGTGTATCTCATACATGTAGTTTGAAGACAAAATATTATTTGTCTATTTGCATCTAATATTTGAGATAATTGAAAAATTAATCACAAGCATTAAACCATAATAATGTAATTTGACTGACCAAATACCATTCCAAACTGAGTATACATATGATACTGTATAAGATTACTGTAAAGCATTGTAAAGGAAACTAGAAAATATTATAGCTGCTATATATTACTTCTAGTTCTACAACTATAGCACAAACTACAACCAGAACAAAACAATAATAACTACACTACCGCTAATATTAGCACTACTACTACTTCTACTACTTCTACTACTACTACTTCTACTTCTACTATACTACTACTACTACTACTACTACTACTACTTCTACTTCTACTTCTACTTCTACCTTTACTTTTTCTACTACTACTCCTGCTACTACTACTACTACTTCTACTACTACTACTAATACTACTACTACTACTACTACTACTACTACTACTACTACTACTACTACTTCTACTACTTCTACTTCTACTACTTCTACTACTTATACTACTATACTACATGTAGTAGTAGTACATTACTACTACTACTACTACTACTACTTCTACTACTACTACTTCTAATTCTACTTCTACTACTACTACTACTACTTCTACTTTTACTTCTACTTCTACTTCTACTTCTACTATTACTACTTCTACTACCTCTACTTTTACTACTACTACTTCAATTACCTCTACAACTACAACTAGCACTGCTGCTACTTCTACTACTAGTTCTACTTTTACTACCATACAATACTGCTTAGAAAATTCAAAGGTTTCTGACTTTGTCAATAGACCTGACAAAGTTGCAAATCATATAATGTACAAGTAGGAATCCAAAAATGGGAAATTGAAATAAAAAACGTTAAAAACTTGATGGAGGTGACCATAACTAAAATTGCACAAAATGACAGATTTAAGATATAATGAAAAGCTGGAAAAATGTAGACAACAAATTACATTTGAAGATATTTAAGTTACAAATAGAGGAAAAAAGGGGTGTAATAATGATGCAATTTCCTGATAATGTAAAAATGATATTAAACAAGTTCATATTTTTAGAGCTCAGTGACATTACTACAAAAGATTATATTCATGAGAGATTTAATATATCCATGGCGCATAGGGACATACAGTGTAGATGTACTTGTATGTGAGTTGGTATACACTATACAAGGATAGAACATTAATATCAACTTTATTGTATTGGAGAAGAATGTACAGGTTACCATAAATAGTCAAAAGGGATGAATGTTTATATAATTTGTGAAAGCAGTTTGGATTTTGTAGGCTACAAAAATTCAAGTTTTTATAACTGTAAATCAGCAGCATGTCACATAAGGTTTTGTATTAAAATTTAATGTATTTTGTAGGAGCTTGTTTGTCAGTAAAATTATGTTTCTTTAAACAATTTCTCACAACAATTGAAATCTCTCCCAGGAAGCCTAAAATTCAAAGATAATATTAAGTTGTAAATTATACATAACTATACATTCTCAACTTTTCTATCATAGATTTATTGTTCATGAATCTATGCTAGAATATAGGGGAAAAGGGCATGAATATATGATAATTCTCATTTAACTCCCACTTTTCTCCATGTACAGTACACCTGTATGTATTAGTAAAAAAAAATTGGCAAAAGCAAAATTGACACAATAATTGTCAGAAAGTTAACAAAAAAACACTTCACAGATGCATTAAACATATTTCTCTAATGACAATTCTTGTCTACATGTAGTTGGAAACATTTCACATGTATGTATACTTTTACTGTACTGTAGACTTTGGAATTCATTTTGTGTTTTTTAGGAGATTTTATTTTATTTTTAGAAAATGGCAGGCAGTTCATTAATACCCTTTATCATTAACATTCATTGGAGAATTTCCAATGAGTAAATATTTTGGATAAGTTAGGCTATATTTTCATCCCCAGGACATTTCTCAAAATGTTTGTACATATTTTTTGTTTGAGACCAAAGAATTGCTTCTTTTTAGTGAACAAAAATATACCAGAACATGTTCTTGTTGAGATTTGCTGCCCATATCATGGAAGAGGCTAAGAAATAGATAATCAGCAAATTCAGTATTCAATCTACCACTATTGAATTGGTGATACTACTACTACTACTACTACTAAAATAATAACAATAATAATGATATTGATGATGATATTAATAATAATAATACTAATATTGATAATAATGATGATAATGGCAAGAATATTAACAATAATACTTTTGATAATAATGATAACATTTACCCATGGAAGCCTCATCTGCATAAATGCTATTCTTCCCAAGGGCCCTGCAATCATTATTGTCCTAGCAAATGCCAGGTACCCACACCTGAGTGGAGAGTGATAAAGGTGGATTAACATCTTGCCAAAGGATGTACATGCTCGACTGGGATTTGAACCCTCAAACCTTGAATCAAGAGTCAGTAAATGAACCACTATACCACAACACCTCCAGAATATTGCTAGCACTACAAGTGGTAATGCTATCGAACACTTTTACGATCTTCATATTACATCTTTACTTTCGCTACGTGACTGTTTTTACTTCAATCACATGGTACTATAGCTACATGTAGGCTTACATGTACTACAGCATTAATGTTTTTGTCTACTTAATTCAAAGTAGCTAATTATCATGTCATTGTACTTTCGAATACTTGAAATTTCCCTTTATACATAGTGAGAATGATCACGTCCGCATCGTAATTTGCCAATAAGGAACTACAGAAGTAACAAACACATATTTTTGTAATGCAATGTGATATCCCTCCATTATTTCTGTTTTTTTGTTTTTGTATTATCACTGACTACATCTTAATTGCAATATTTATTTATCCGACACTTAAGCTTATTGTTATGTAAAGGGACTTTCACAGTTTAAAGCAACACATGTATTGATATCATCAATATTTTGCATATTATGTATTAGTGGTGTAGCTACAGAGGGCATGTGGGGGGGGGGGGGGCGGCATGTGCCCCCCCCCCCCCCCCCCCCCCCCCCCCGGACGAGGGGTGAAAAGAATATAATACAGAAAAGCCCAGAAAGAAGAGACAGGGACTTGGAGAATGTAGAGAGGACATTTAAAGAAGACACTTGGACAGTCTTGTGCACAGGTCAACCCCATGACCAGTAGCCATTTATTCATTTCCCCGGGTAAGAAGTGTGCCCCCGAATAGTCCCAGTGCCCTCTCAGTGAGTGAACTAATGCTAAACTAACACCACTGGTACATACATTTACAGCTGTAGTAAAAAGCTTTAACATCTATCCTCTGTAAAGCAAATCAAGAGCCAAATCCAATTAAAAGGAGATAAAAACACTTTTTAGTATTATATTTAATTGTAATAGATTATATAAGGTTGGAAACCGAAAATGAAAAGTGTAATGTACAGTGTACATGTGTACACCCTGTATGTACAGTAATTGGTCAAAACAGCAATATACAAATTTGTTGCCATTTCTTAGTAAAAAAAGGAGGTGATCGATGGAAAGGTCCTAATCTAATATTTATTGATGCCACACAGATACATTTGTATTTTATGTCAGCTATCCCTAAAACTGAAATATAAATTTTATCTTTTAATCTGTAAATTTACACAATATGTGAATATCTGTAATATCGGAAAATTTGTGGTCCCATTATTGGTATACCATTTTACTTTTTAAACAAAAGGAGTGGTAATGGTGCACTACAGTCGGTTCATAATTTTGAGATTTTATAAAGTGCTAAATAAATATGTTTTCAAATTACTTCTGAACTTTGGTATTTTTCTATAATTACTTAAGGTATTCCGGTAAGTTATTCCATTTAACAGTGGCTGCACATGAACATTACCTTTCTCCGTAAGATTTTGTCATACACTGTGGCTTGTGAGACATTTCCCATTAATAGACCAAAGACAAGTGTCCATGACTATACATGTAATTACAGTATGCTGATTAAAAAATAATTATTTTTATGATACATGTAGATGATAAGTCTGCCAATGGGGAATATAAAGGGGGCAGGGAGGGACGGGGGCAGGGGAAAGGGGGCAGAGAGGAAAGGGGGCAGGAAGAACTCCTTGGAGTGGAGACAGGAGGTTATCGATAGCCCTCCTGCTCCCCGTCCCTCTGCCCCCTCCCCCTGCCACCCCTCCCCCTGCCACCCCCTCCCCCTGCCACCCCCTCCCCCTGCCACCCCCTCCCCTGCTACCCCCTCCAAGTCCTCCCCCTTGGCCTTCTGGTTCTACTTTCAGGGCCATACAGCACAAAAAAACTCATTAAATTTAATATTTAATGAAATATGTATACATTGTATGATTGAAATAGTGTTAAGCGCCTGCATCATCTGCATACAGTAATTGTAGCATTTAATTTCAATGGTAAAGTTCAATGTCAGGATGATTTGCTGGTTGCTATATACTTGAATATTAAATAATATGTAGCTCTACCTTTCGGTCTATCTACCTTTCGGTCTATCTACCTGTATATCTCTTAATTTCTATCTATATATTCCTCTATTTAAAGGTAAAGACCAGATTATGGTCATGCAATTGCATTGTGAAAGAAACATTGTGGAATCGATCAGAAAAGGTTGATCATCTAGCATATAAGTATTGGTGTGTACTGCAACTTCTGCAAGGTTCTGGAATCATCAAAATGATAAGAAATTTGGCCCAGTCTTCGTAAAGTTACAAGCACTGTACACAGAAAGATGTATATGGGACTACGCACACGTGCGCGACACATGCGTTTAACTCTCACAGTCCAATAGATATACTAATTTACCAAATATATCAATTAGTAGGCGGTTTCCCGGCAAATTTTTTATCATCATGTATGAGTCAAAACTTATTCTTTCACATGATTGGTAATAAGAGCTTCCATTTCATTTTTTGAAATTGGGGCGTTACCAATACTGGTCTTTACCTTTAAATCTACCTTCCATTCATCTATATGTGATTTATCTTCTATCTACCCTATTCATATGAATGCTACCAATTGATATTATAAGGTCAATAATCTTTAACAGAGAATTTTCCAATGTTTCATGGTATCTTTGTTCCACTTCAGATCTTCCTCCCGTGAGGAGAGACGAAACAAGCTGTAGACGAGAAGGAAGGAAGGAGAGAACGAACAATCCCACCGAAATTGTTTTATGATGAGTGCCAAAACCAATCCCTCCAATACGTCGACGTCACAGTGTGACTGTCCAGAAAAGAAGAACCACCACAGCATTCTATATACGTTATTATCATCAGGGACATCGTCGACCGCGGCGCCGTCAGCATCGCCGAAGACGGAAGCGACGGAGGACGCGCAGTGCCAACCGATTAAGCCGGAAGAAGAGGAGGCGGGGAACAACCAACAGGAGGCAATATATCCGTGGGATTGCCCAATGAGGGCGCTACACACTCTACCCACGATCATCAGACTTAAACATGCGGAGGAGGCGTGTCCGTACGCAGCCCAGCTCCTCATCAAAACGGTCGATTTCATCAGGAATCTACCCGCGGTGCTGTGTCTGTCACGGAGCGATCGCGTACGACTCCTCCAGCACTGCTGGTCAGAACTCCTCATCCTAACCATGGCGCAATGTCAATTCCACATACAAGTTGAAAAAGTCTCCTTTCACAAAGACTCGCAAGACAACAACAACGTGAACACCGGTGTAAATAGTAAACCCGCGTCGTCGGCAATGTCCATCGCCAAATCCTGCTCGGAAAAGGATTGCCGCGAGGGCGCCCTACTGAAATATATTATTGCGACGCAAGGAATTCCCACCACGTCGGACATAGATACTTTAAATGCGTTTTTCCAGAAGTGTCAAACACTCCAGATCGACGATAAGGAATTTGCATATTTGAAATCAACCATCTTCTTCAATCCAGGTAAGAAAAAGAATGCATTTAAATAGTTTATTAATACAAGAAAATGGGTAAATTGTCTACATGTATGTTCATTTTTATTTGTAGGGATGCATGAATGATATGTTGAAAGTTGAAAGGTTATAAAAACTCAATACAAAACCAAATGTGTTTTGGCTGCGCAACAAGTAATAATTAAAATGTTCATTCTCATAACTTAAAATGGGGAAATATTTGTGTACACCTACCTGTATCTACAATGTAGGTAGATCCATCCATATTCTTTTCTGTGTATCCCGTGCACAACTATCATGAATGTACAGTAACTTTCTTCAAATTGCGTGTATTGTTATTTTTATTTTTCTAGAAGCTTATAAATGCTTGAGATGAGCCCTTTTCTGAATTTACCATGTCATTATCATACAGTACATCAAAAGTTAGAAGATCGTAAAAGTATATAAATGTTGATGTAATAAACATCATATCAAATCAACCCAAAACTAAATTGACAAAATGACTGTACTACTGAGTTAATTGATGTGATATACTCGTAGGTCAAAGACTATGAGTGTTTTATTGAAATGACGATGAGAATAATCTTAAGCAACAAAACTGTCTTTAAACACTCCTGGATTATTTTGCCAGTGATATTCATCTAGCAGTGTCGTTCATGTCTGTATGCATGCATTCTGTGCATAATATAGCACACATGTACATTTAATACATCAGCCATATACTGTGTTTGAAATGCATGGAATCAACCCTGTTTCCGTGCGGATGATATTGAACTCCCGACGACTACAACGGTGGAGCCATTCGATCGGCCGAGGGCATATGTCTGCCCTTGCACCTGGAGTTTGGATGGCATGGGGAGCTTTTTTTCTTTCTGGTGTGCGGGTATAGAATGGATGGTTTGGTGGAGAAGCGTCATGGATACGGCATGGATGGGGGTGGAAGAGAGAGAGAGAATGGGAGAATGGGAGAAGAGAGAGAGAAAGAGAGAGGGAGAGAGAGAGAGAGAGAGAGAGGGAGAGAGGGAGAGAGAGAGGGGAGGGGGTGAGAAGGGAGAAAGAGAGGAAGCAGAAGAGTATTAAGGGAGGACATGTTAGAAGTGAGAGAAGGAGGGAGGAAGGGAGGGAGAGAGAGAGAGAGAGAGAGAGAGAAGTGGGCGGAGAAAGGGAGAAGAAAGAGACAGCAAAGGGGGCAGGAAAAAGAAAAAGAGACAGAAAGAGAATTTAAGTAATTGAGGGAAAGAAAGGGTAAATGGGCGAGAAACAGAGGCTTAGAAACAGAAGATGAGTTTTAGAAAGGGGAGAGAAAGAGAAGAGGAGAGGGAGAGCAAGAGGGAGGAGGAGAGAAAATGGAGGACGGTAAGAAGGAATACGTGGGTCTACATGTTTGTGAAGTGTATAGAATACCAGATATTAATCCTTTGAGAAATTACTGCTGATGCTTGAAAAATAATCAAACAATGATTGCAAAAATAATCGAACAATGATTGTAAAAATAATGTCAGTACGATCTAGAAATTGACATTTTATGCATTTTTAATTTTTTTAATTTAGAAAAAAAGAAAAGTACTCTCCTAGATTCATGAGCATATATTGGAATGTTCTTACAGGTAGCTGATGCCATGCAAATGCTATTTTTTTTTTTTTTTTTTTTTTTGGGGGGGGGGGGGGGTATATTCCCCTATATTCTTGTTGGGTAAACAATGATATTAGAATTAGATGATAAACCAATGTACACACTGTTTATGCATTTTGGTTGTATACGTGTATTCCCATCTATCATTGTTAATTAAAGAAGGCTATTTATAAATGATCAACCAAAAAAGTACAGCCTTGTCTGCCTACAGTCTCTCATCACAAGTATACCAGTAGATCTTTCTTTATGAGTCATTGATCTATAAAAACCTTGTCTTTGATTACAGAGAAGACCTCCACAGTCTCCTGGTAACCTTGGACCAACTCTAGGACATTGCTTTTGATCCCTTTTGAAACCTTTCATTTATTAATGCAATATTTATATTGATGTTTTACTACAGTACATGTATGACATGGTTTGGACAAAAAATTCTGATAGGGAGGGGGATCGAGGGGGGAGGGGGAGCTAGGGGAGGAGGGAGGGAGAGGGGGAGGGGGAGGGGAGGAGGGAGGGAGGGAGAGGGGCACGTCAGATCCAGAACCACGTATGCAACCTGTTGACTCGAAGCCACCAACATTGAAGTTGCATAATAATATGATATTTGTATATTTGGGAGGGGGTGGGGTGTTGGCATAGCAGTAGCAGCTGTTTGAGTCCCAGATCGATGAACATTACCCATTGGTCCATAGCCCCATAGCCCCCAAATGAGTCATCAGAATTGGGGTTTTTCCAAGCTAAATGTCTAGACATTTTGATTGGGAAGGGGGGTGGGGGTGTTGAAATATTTCTGAAAGATCTAGAATGACAAGTTTGACCCATTCATTTAAAGCCACCACTAAATTACAAAAATGATTAGTTTTATGCTTTTTAACGCAGAGTTATTGCCCTTCTGGCTTTGATCAGATGATTTGCTGTGTCAAAAATAGCTATACAGTATGTACAATGTACATATAGTCGCTCAAGAGTATAACTTGTTAATGTTAATTATCAATTTCCTTGATTTCCTAGATTATAAAGATATCAAGTTTGTGTTTTTGATTCCTTTGATGCTACAGTATATAAACAGTGGCATATTTCACTCCTTATACAGTTGCATACCGGTAGTCACAAATTACTTTCTAATACATTTGTATATTAAGAGGTAGTTGGAGGTGTATCTTAAATAGTAAAACTGCTACAAGTTTAGGAAGAAAGACTTTGGCTGTAGGGCAAGATGGTTTCTAATTCTCTATGACCATTCATTCCCGATCCTTGTGAGTCATCGTCTCGGATATGAATGAACCTATCCTACAGGGACGTATTCCTTTTCTTTGTTTGAAACTTTGTAGGACTCTAAAGACTGGAACAACATGACTCAGTGTCTCATCCATAGTAACGAGCCTCCAAAATATTGTATGGATGTGAGTCGATATCTGACACCTTAAGACGTTGGTTAGTGCCTCGCGGGGTCTGGCGGTGCAGACTACGGCGTGAGTCATTGGCCCACTGAGGCTTCTGTATCGCGCTCCTGCCGATGTCTTACACCTCGACTTTTCAACCCTCTTCCTCCAGAGATAAGCGCGCAGAGAACCTTCTTTTCTCTCACCATTTCCTACTTAATCCCAACCTAAACATGTTGTCATTTATTCAATCCGATATATCAATGTCTAGACTTGCCAGGTCGCCGTGGCAACCGCGCTAGACCCACGCCATTCTCCATCCTACACTGCTAATCTCTCGAGTCACGACTTTCCTCTGGAGCATTTATCTTGGCTTCGAGAAGGAGATGCAGTCATGATAGTAGTGGCAGGGTTTTTAAGCGATTAGCGATACTGCCACGACCCAGGAGAAACAGACCAAAAAGTTTCTACTCGATTAAAAGGAATTAAATACACGAATTGGCGGCGATCACAAGCAACAAGTAGACCGTGCGGCTTATCTAATTGTCGGTTAAGCAATCAAATTCTACACTTCCTGTTGGAATGCAGTCTAATATATTAAGAATTTGTTCCTCACGTATTACATTTCTTACATGAAGGTACAAATAAGGATTGCCAGCTATAGGAACCGTGTCAACGCCATACCCTTTGGTAATTAATGGGGACTGTCTTTTTTGGAATTGTGGATCAACTTTAAATGTATCTAGGAGTCTTCCTGGCTGGTTCGATTTCTTACCGTCTTTTTTTCGAATTCTGGGTCGATTCTATTATATGTATCCAGGAGTTTTTCTGGGTAGTTCGATTTCTTACTGTCTTTTTCCAGATTCTGGATCAATTCTGTTATATGTATCCAGGAGTCTTTCTGGGAAGTCCTATTTCTTTGAGGCCCAAGTGTTCTTTGTAATCAGTCTGTCCAACTTCGCTAGCAGCGTCTTATTTTTAGAGTTACCCAGCATGTTGTGATTGATTTTTCCTGCCGTTCTCCCCCCTTTGGTTTCGAATCTTCCCCGAAATCGTGAGGAAACTGATTTCATGTGAGCGAGATGCAGACTGCAAAACAAGCAATCTTATATGAATCTATTTGTATCCTTGAAATGATAATATGTCAATGGCTATATTCTATATTCCCTTTGATTTGCTTTTAAAAAAAAAGTCCAATTTGAATGCCAAAATGCACTATTATTGAAAACAGCTACACTGCATATTCAATTCAATTTGATTTAATTCAGTTTATACATGACTACATGTGTAGCTATCAGAGATATATAGATGTATATGTACATGTATGTATACTCTGCAATTTAAAAGCCATTCTTACAATGTACCTTCAATAATTTCTACATGTACACAGCATAACATCATACTATGTTCCTGTGCAACGTAGGTCCAGTACATATAAACCCTAAACTTTAGCAATATTAAAGCGTTCGCGGATCATTGATGACGGTCAGTGTCAGGTTAAAGAAGTTTAAAAATAATTTGTGTGGTGAACTTGTAATATGACTTACATACGGCATTATTGTTTCACAGCATGCCTGAATGCCTGCTCAATTCACTAAAAAACACAAAAGTTTCTAGTTCTCATTAAGCATATCATATTGTGTACTGAGAGCTAAAGGGGCATTACAGTATGTTATGTCCTGGTTCAAAGCAGAAGATATATATATATATATATATATACTATACATGTAGGCCTACATATCACTTTAGAATACACCATCGCAAGAAACTGTATCTCCCTCGAGAGTGAGATATCCCCTCACTGACATGGGCTATTTGAGGTTTGGCGTGACGCGGTCGGTTGGTATTGCCCCCTCGTATGTCAGGCAGCAGGGTCTGCAAGTCGCATTACGGAGTAGGGCTGACATGGGCCAAGCCTAGCTTTGCACGCACATACTCCCTAATGAGCTTAACACGCATAGCCTTAGCGCTGGCCTGGCTGCCCTTACGCTGTACCTGGCTTCCTGAACAGACCATTGACTTCTCTTTTTCTCCAGAGAGCTAGAGAGAGAGAGAGAGGGAGAGAGGATAGAGAGAGAAAGAGAGAGAGAGAAAGAAAGACAGACAGACAGAGACAGTGGGAGAGAAAGAGAGGGGGAGAGAGAGAGAGAGATAGAAAGAAAAATAGAAATTGGGCAAAGGAAAGAGGGGGAGGGGGAGGAAGAAAGAGAAAAAGGGGAGGAGCAAAAAAGAGGGATAGATGGAGAGAGAGAGAGAGAGAGAGAGAGAGGGGGAAGGTGGGAGAGAGAGAGAGGTAGAGAGAGATAGGGAAAGAAAGGGAGAGAAAGGGAGAGTAAATAATGAGAAGCCTAATATGTAGATTTCATTTTTTTCTGCTTACCTTCAAATAAATTAGGGAAAATCTATGTAGACAAAATCAAAACAAAAGTAACTCGTACATTTCCTGTTTTTTGTTTCAAGACGGAACAAAGAACATTTTATCTGAATATTGGCTGTAGTTGTCATTATGAAAATGGATGTAATCTGCCTAATCCTCTCTCTTAAATTCTTCTCTTGGGATTTCAAAACGATGTCACTTCTTTGAAGAGACATGAACTACGGCTCAGGATCCCTAAATAGTTGAACTTCACAAAATAACTTGGCTTTAAATCTAAACTTTCGGCTGTCGCATGATTAGAAACATTCGACGGTGGAAGCTTTGGAGTAGTGACCAGATACGCAAACTAATCCCTCGCGAGTTTTCACGACTCCAAGTCAGCGCCCGATAGGATGAAGAGGGATTTTTGTTCGGCCTGATGGCTTCCTGCACGCTATCTATGCCTCCTTGATATATATGTACTTCTACATGTATATATATGCCTCTTGACGCTGTGGGGGCATGTATGTACGTAAACCCAACCTAGATTCATACTGAGAGGGACTGTACACAGCAAGCCCATAGGTGACCCTGATGTTCAACTGCCCTGCATCTGCCAAACCCATTCTTCAAAACCTCTTTGGCTGTCGTGTTCTCATTGTGGGAAATGATGTCTCAAGCAACGTTTTGAATAGGGATTGACTCGGTTTGTGGTATATTTGACCTGACGGTTGAGTGACCCTTTGCCTAGGCCTCAGGTGGATGCTTGTAGGCAAGTCTAACAGTAGGGAGACCAATAGCTTTACATCTAAGTCCTACCCACAGGTCTTGATAATGAGCATCAGTGCACTACCGTAGCATGTTGATGTGGTTTTGAACCCAGGACCTTCCCGTTTCGAGATCCTTGTGCTCTACCTCTGAGCCATCAGCAAGTTTTTTTTTCTCATTGCCTGATGGATGTTTCAATCGCATCAGCTTTTTCCTACCGAACGTTGAGTTGTTGACATTTTTGGAGAGACAAAAAAAAATCCCATTCACACAAACCATCGATATGAGTTGAAATGAAATCTGACATACACAACATATCTTGAAACACCATCGTGGGAAAGTGGGAACACATACACCCGGACCTTGGGTATATTGTTAGCTATTATTCATATCTATCCCCTTGACTTAGATTCGTGTGGCTTTTTAAAAAATACCTGGAAATGCAGGCTACTCAATACCCCCACTGTCAGTGAGCAACAATACAAGTTGAAATTAATTTGGCTTTGAAACGTAAATTCAAACCGGATTAAATAAGAACACAGTGTTGAGTCTGTGTTATTCATATCTCACGGTGTATTACCTTGACTTACATGTACATCCTTATGGCTTGTAATGTGTCTGGAAATACCAGCTTCTCAATAGCTCTGTATACAACATGTCTGATATCCTTCATAAAGCTATTTTGTATTTTGTTTGATTATGTTCAGGATGTTCAAAAAAAAATCTGCTTTTGTCAGTAACTGGGTTGGAATCTCTATCTTTAGTGCCTGTTGACCCAGTTCAGTTGATTTGTATTGGACCATTTCCCACAGAACTAGTTGATCGTTCCAAAAGTGTGCAATTATTTCAACTCAGGAAGTGGAAGGGTTGGGGGGAGGGGCTGGAGCAGAACCAAATCTAGCATAATTTAAGTACACAAAAGAAATCCTAATGTGCACAAAAGTGTCTTCACGCCTCCCCCTGCAAAATGGATGACCAAAAAGGTATTTTAAAAATGTGGCAATCATGTTTTCTTTTGCTTGTATATAGTTAAAAAAGGAAACTCGAGTTGAGAAAAAAGCAGCCATATGTAGAGAAGGAAGAAAAACAACCCCATGTATATTTAAAGTTACAAAAGGAACCTTGTAGAGAGAAAGAAAAAGGAGTAAAATTTGTAGAAGAAAAAAGACAGTCGAATATAGAGAAGTAAAGACAAAAGCAGTCAAAACTTAGCTCTCAAAAGTGAATTTCCTGAGCTTCCATCAGCAACTGCATTCGTTGTGATCGAGCAAGTCTTCTTTGACTACTACTGTACCAGGCATTCTATTTCTGACTTGGAGTATTTTTGGAATTAATGTCATCGCTTCTATCTCTGAGTGTAGTCACTTGTGTACTCTCATAGTCTCTTCTTGTCTTAAATCTTAGTGACAGTAAACGTGACATTGCCTCGGAAAATGCCCCTGAAAGTGCCCCCTGAAAGTGCCCCCTTTCAAGTGCCCCCCTCAAGCTCTTTCTTATTTTGACACTTGTTTACCTGTGTATCTGTAGCTTGCCCTCCCCTTTTGGCACCCTCTATCTCAAGCCTCAATCCAATAAAACCAATCGTTGTCCTAGTTTTCTTTTTAGCCTCTCTTTCAGGAAGAGTTCCTCTTTCTCCTATTTTAGTTGAAAAGAAGAATTTTCCAGATTTTGGAGCACACATTCAAGAGATAAAATAAATACCTTATTCTGAGCACCAGAAGGGCTTTAACTTGTATCACTTTGCAGAAAGCTAATGCCCTTCTGGCTCTCAGCAGGTGATATATTCATGAGCAATTTTTAGATAGCCGTTTGCCAAACTCAAATAGGGCTCCACTGCATATTCACCCCCCCCCCTCCCCATTTCAACTTTGGACCCCCTGTAAGATAAGTTGGTGTGAAGCCCTGTTTTAGGCCATGCTGGACTAAGCCTGCAAGATTCCCAGTGATTTTCTGCATTAAACCTCATTTACAGGGATGTTTGTCATCCCAGGGGCTCCTTTTGGAATTTCAGGGGCAAAATCTATGAGGCTACTTTTAGAATTCAGGGGCAGAATATCCTTGTTTTTTTCCCTTCATTTTCATTGGTAGACTTTCCACTCTGGCTACATAGATTCTACACTCATGTACATACATTACTGTACATTTAAACTCCATCCAGACTCAGTGAAGCAAATTTCAGAGAGAGGGAGAGAGAAGAGAAGAGAAGAGAAGAGAAGAGAAGAGAAGAGAAGAGAAGAGAAGAGAAGAGAAGAGAAGGGTGGTGTAGAAGAGTGAGAGAGAATATGGAGGGGGGGGGGGGGCTCTTTTAAGTGGTCCCATTTATTATTTTTCATTTT
Organism: Strongylocentrotus purpuratus; assembly: GCF_000002235.5. NCBI lineage: Eukaryota > Metazoa > Echinodermata > Echinoidea > Camarodonta > Strongylocentrotidae > Strongylocentrotus > Strongylocentrotus purpuratus. The sequence goes on along the minus strand of NW_022145572.1, from coordinate 400,154 downwards.
TGAGAGAGAGAGAGAGAGATAAAGGAAAATGAAGACAAAGAGACAATTAGACACAGTTAGAGATAAACAGACAGGGAGAGAGAGAAAGATAGAGAGAGGGGGAAGGGGGGATGGAGTCAGGACTCTTCCGGTTTTCGTAAAAGCCAGTTTACCTCTCTCATCGAGGATACTGCAGCTATTCTGCCATCGCGCCCCTCTCGTACTTCTGCGGCTACCAACCCAATTAGGATTCTGGAAGGCTGTTTCCACATTTTTGTCAACATGAGATGAGTAATTTTGGGTGTTTTCAATTCCTCTGATCCCACATATCATTCATAGGATATATTGTTTGGGATTTTAGGCGAACAGCTAGTTTTTTTTTTAGGTATCTTCCTGCTGTCTGTGACTGGCAGCCCCAGTTGCGATTCTTAACAAGAGCTGATGAGAAAGAGAAAGTAAGCTTTTGAAATCATCTGCATAGAGCCTGCAAGGTGTTAACTTGATGGTTTTATGGAAAGTTAATACCCTTCTGATCTCCAGGGAAGGGGGAAAAGGACAACAGAAATGAAAATTACAAATGCTAAGTGATGAACAACTATTAAATAATTTACTCCTAATGATTATTTATTGTGATGCAATTGTATTCTCAAACTGACATACTGTACACAGATCTACTTTGTAACAAAAAAAACAAAAAAAAAATTAAATGCAGGCATTGCCCATCTCAAGATGACCAGCTAAAAAATAACAAATCCCTAGAGATTGTAGGAGTTTTGGCATAGGAATATGTTTAGAAAGAAGTTTTGATTCAAATAAATATAATTCAAAAATTGGTAACTTATATGTCATAATTCAACACAAGTCTGTGGTACACAATAGAAACACCAAGTAAAAGATGCAAAATGAAAAGAAAAGAGAACAAAATAATTGGTAGAACAAATATTCTATGAAGAAATCAATACTTTACTTTACAATAATAAGAATTAGCATTGTTCAATTTTCTTTTCATGTACTTGTACTGTGTAGAAACAGTAATTTAATTATTTATGATTCATATCAAAAACAATTGTTTGGTTGATTTCTTTCTAATGTGAGATGGTGTCACATGACCAGAGTACCACACACGAATCGGATTATGATTTGGCTCAATCGGAAAAGAACAACTGTTTCTCGGACGAGCATAATAGCAACATGTGGGCCCTCTTTTGTTGATAGACGGTAGAACTTGTTGTCCTGCCAGCTTTCCTTTGAAATCCCTTGAACAAGGCTTTAATTACCCAATTATCTCACTTTTGTTCCAAACTCATCCCCCACTGCACGTTTGATGAGTAAAGACACGTGTGCCAATGAAACCATCTTTTTCTTTTATTGTTATTTAACACCATTACATTGCTTGCATGCATGAGTAACATGAAATAATAATTGAATTATGATTTATCGCCTCTCCTGGGCACATCTGTTTTTTGTAATTCTTTTTTTTTTATGTTGTAAAATTAGCTAAGCACTACTGGGGCTTGGCTGGATTTATTATTTTGTTGTTGGTGTCCGTCTGTACAGATGTTTTAAATGTTGTGCATGTAAGTGTTTGAATAATACCACAAAAATCTGTTAATAATTAATGGTAAGACTCAGTTAAAGAAGGTAGAGTTAAAAGGCTTGAAATATTTATTATTTATACATTTATTTTCATTGCACATCTATGGATCATAAAAAATATGACAATGGGCACTGGGGAAATTGTAATTCTTTCGTGATGTAATGTAAAAAATGCATTAGAATTACCTTGGTATAAGCTATAAAGAAACCTGCTTTATGAAGATGATGAATGAGAAATGTATATATGGAAAGTATATATATATATATAGAGATATCTTAATATTTTAAATTTAAACAGAAACATCAAAAGTGAAGATCGATTTCCAACTCCAGATGGATCAAGTTTCAAATTCCATGATGGACGATCATCTGTCTGGATTCTATATTCAGACCATTCTATAGATATAGTAGACAGTCATTGACCAAGCATCGTCCTAATCTTTCTTTGTAAATACATGGACGTCAGATTCTATTTCCTGTATATCTTTAGGTATGCACGTTGTTGGTTTGTTTCCTGTAATCAGTGCGCTAATGCCGCATTTCGCACTCGTCCATTGTCTCCCGGCTTACGAGTGACAAAAGAACTTCTCGGATGCAGGAAATCATCAATTTCGGGTGATAATGTGTTTCAAACTCACATGAATTTTTTAATTCAGCGGGGATTTAGCGCCGTTCACGTTTCCATTCTTTTCTCTCACGATTCTGAAGGTCATTTTGGTCAGTGCTCGTCGAAAATAGAACGCACGAAAGTGGCGCTAAACCCGTGGCTTTTTCCTAACAATCAACTGACTCTGCTAGGCTTGTTTTTGTTTGTTGTTGAGAATCAACACTTTGACAAAGTATGATGTTTACTCTATTTTAAGAACACGCATACTTGAAGGATGTCTTTAGAGTTTGGGAATGACAATGTACAAAATGAAGAAAGGAAATACTTGGGATGAGAAGGTGGAAAAAAAGAGAAAATTGTGTATCTGTTGATAATTAGTGAAAGAATTTACTCAAGTTGGAAGTTTTTTTTCTCAAACAATTATTAGTAAAAACATATGGTTTCAAGCGTTTTGATTTGATTTGATTTATGTCAATCACTTTCTTACAGATCATTTATGATTCCTCTAAGTAAAACAATAGAAAGAAAAATATGTTGATGATATTGTCACCCCGTCCCCCCCCCCTTCCCCCCATACAAATAGTTCCACATCTCATGAAGATGACCATTCCTTGCTGTGTGGTTATGCAATGTGTCATTAAAACTTCTCTGATTCATCAGAGGTTTTAGGCGATATACATGTATGCATGAGTAAAAAAAAATGATCAGATTATTTTTGCAATTTTATTTGAGGTAAAGGACTTCTATTTGATTGAATTCCTAGAGCCCTTAACTAGAACTCTCCTGAGGTGAACCCCCCTCCCCCCCCTCTCTCTCTCTCTCTCTCTCTCTCTCTCTCTCTCTCTCTCTTTCTCTGCTCCCTTGTATGTTACCAATTTTATTTGTTATTCTTTTTTTGCTTTTCCTAAGTGTTCTCTCTTTACATTATTCTTTTTTTGATATTTTACTAAGCTTTTTACATGGAGAAAAGTGGTTCCACATCTTATGATGATGACTACCATGCCATACCCCACTGGTGGTCATTTAGGAGATGGGTACATCTTGACCACACCCCATATAACACCCTGCTCTGCATACCTTACATACATGTATAGGTGTAAAAGTAGATGTATGATCACAAACACAAAAGTGTTCCCCTAATTGTGTGTGATGGTACCCAATTTCCAATGTTAAACTCAAAATGCATCTGAAATATTTTCCTTATCATTCCCATCCAAAGAGATTGTTGAACGCTCGCAAAAAGGCTTTATGATGTTTTAGTGTCAATGGCAGAAGTGGCCTTGCTGCAGGGAGCCAGCAGTTATCAAAAACCAGGATGACATTGCATTATCATTTTCCTAGTGAATGCACATACACATAGTGGAGAAATACCTCTTTCCTATTTTTTACATTATTGTGGAAGAACCTTGGGACAGGAATACCTTTTACAGCTCATTACATGTTCACAATACAGTCTTTAGCTGGGTGGGAAGAGCTGCTACGCCTTTGCATTTGTGAACGTTTGTTAACGTTTTACTGCTCCCTGCCCACAAAAGTGCATTGTTTTGAGAGTAGTTTGCATGTTCGGACTCAATTCAGTGTGGTGAGAAGGGGGAGGGGGGGGGGGGGGTTAGTTTAATAACCCCCTTGTAAATGTCATCATCTGCCCACATTAATGCCTAAAGAGCTACATGTATGTATTGCATGGACCAAGCGACATCAATTGTTTGGAGCAAGAGTTAACTCTGTGTTAAAAGTACAATGCCCTTCTGGATCTAAACAGACAATTATTAGGCGTGATTTGCGGCCAATAGTCATGGAATAATAGAGGCGGTGTTTAAACCTCGTGTTTTTGTGGTGAAGATCCACCGGTATATAATACATAACATGGCATTTTCCTTCCGATCAGCTGTACAACTACAAGGAGCCATTTGGCAGTCACAAATTATTTGCTTGATTAAATCTGTAAGTCGATCAAGTTAATCACATACAAGTCGTTACGTCTCTAACCCGCCGGAACAACAAAGCATCGCCGTGAAGATTTGTGAGTGATACGCATGATGAATGTGGTTAATCGTTAGGTATCGCTGGCATCAGAATCAATAGGTTGAGGTCTTGTGGTACTTTTATTTCTCAGTTTTAATAGTGCAGTGCCATTGAAGCCTTCTCTTCATTAAACTTGGTCGACAAATCTGTAGGTGTTAGGTAGTTATGGGTTTTCTTTGTCGGTTTCTTGTTAATATGCAATATGGCCTTTGCAATAGTTTGAAGGTCATTTTCACAATATCCCAAGATAGCTGCAATTTATGTCTGTAAACATGTTGAAAATGACTATTTCAGGGATTCAGAAAGATGCTTTTGCTTTTTATGTTATAGCATACATTTTCCTGTTTTAAAAAAGATCTATACAATTTTTGTTTTTAATTTACTCCCAGGATTGATCTTGCAGTTCCAATGTATGTCAAAGGCATCAGATTTTTTCGTATTGTAAGAAGTAGTTGTATGTCCAGGATTTCTTTATCTTTACTTCATCTGCTTGAAGAAAGGTATGTAAGTTAGGCCTGGTCAAAGGCAAAAGGAGTCTGAAGGAGAGACTACCAAGTTAGAGCGAAAACTTGATTGTACACATTCTGTTCTTATAGATAGATACCTGTGCTGGGTTACTAGTACGAATGGGACAATATTATTCACATGTGTCAGTCATATATAGAACGCATTCAAGATGTTTCCTATCTGGAAGTTGCAAGCTGTACTGAGAATTGTTGTCATTTCAACGAATTGTACACATGCACCCACGCACAGCAGCAGCAAGCACACACCGATGACTGTAGGAGGGACTACAGGTTGATTCTGGGGGTTTGTGCTCGGATCAAGCATACTGGAATAATTGCGAATTTATTAGTCCCTGAACTTGAGGGGACTGCCTGCTGGGTACTGGATAAAAAGTACAGCTCCCCCTAATGTCTGACTTTGACTCTGGCTGAGCTAGGCAAGGCAGCTAGTGTGGCCTGCGCATGCCGACGATGACGATCGACGTCAGAGTTGTTGTTATTCTGCCGGCTTCAGACTGCACGTGGCGTTATGTTCCTTTCACAATCGCTTGGCCGATTACCTTCCCACATTGACTGCAGCTATTGTGGATGGATGAAGAAGGTGGGAAGAAAGATCGAGAGACTGGCAGGGGGAGAATGAGAGAGATGAAATGAATCTTATGTCTGGTCGGCCTTGAACAGGCAGGTTTAATCGCGTCTTCTTCTCCTACGGTCTTCCTCCGCATATTTTCTTTCATATCTCCCGGGTTGTTAAGTAGTAATAACTCTCCGCGATTCTTGGCAAGCTTTCGGCATTGTCAATGCTCTTTTAACGCTCTTTCGCTTCATTTGCGCTTCATTTGCGCAGTACTTCCTGACCGTGACCAGTCGCTTCAATGAAAGTTTTCTCACCTTACCCTTAACAGCGCTAGCTTTCAGTCTCTCCCTTTCTCCTTTTCTCTCTTGTTCTCTATATCATTCTTTCTTTCATTCTCATTATATCTCTCTGTCTTTCTCTTTTCTTCCGGTGACAGTATTATTACCTCTGTCAATGTTAAAGGTCTTGTTTATGCTTATAATTCCACCTTCTACCTATCGTCATCCTTGATGGCATTTTTTTCGTTGTCACTTTTTTTCGGGGCGGCCGCGATGCACTGTCCTTGGTGACGAGCAGGTATCAACTGATTATCCCATCATCGTGCGTTTGCCGACAGAGTGCACATGCATTCCTCACGCCCTGTACGTTTCTCCTTGGCCCGCGTCGGGCAGGCAAGGTGGCGGACTCCATGTTACTTTGCATTCATCCCCGTCGCCTCTCGATCCGCCACTCTCCTCCACTCTCCTCCACTCTCCTCCACTCTCCTCCATGCACCCACACGCACACACGTGGGTCGTAACGAGGAAGAGGAAGAGGGGAGATCCGCCGCGACAATCGGGCTCGAAATATCGCAGGATATGGAGCAGAAGTGATCTCTTCTGCTTGGCTGGGCCGGACCGAACCGGGCCGGCGTGGTGCGTACGGTAATCGGCGCTGACCTTGTACGTTGTCGGAGCGAGAGAAGGAAAGAGAGGAAGATCAATAGTTGGGAATGACCTCTTAGTTGAAGTACAGAGGGTGTACTTTGAGGTGAAGTCAAGCAGACGTAGATCGCTCGGCAGGTAGCCGAGTTCATTGCCTGTCATGATAACCTTCAATCAAGACTCTCTTGCTTTAATCTATTATCCTCTTACATGTACATCACTTTTCTGTCTCTAATTGGTTCCATTTATAAAAAAAATGTCTATATCTAGTTCTATTTTGCGTTATGTCTTTTATCCCCTTTCTCTAATCAATGGAAAGAAAAAAAGTACCCCCAAAAAGAAGAGTTTTATCTATTAAATTAACTAACTCCATTCTAGCTAATCACCTTGTACAGCTGTGTATATATGCAAATCAAACCTAGAAAAAGCTTGTACCTTACCAAGCACTCACTTGCAAACCTGGGTATAGAGAAGCAATGCTCAGGATGATGATTTTTTTTTATTTACATTGTAAAAATGTGTTGTGAATATTAAAAAGTGAGCTCTGATTTTGATTTAAAGGCAGGTTTAAATTTATAACAATCTCCTTCACACTCAATATCAAATTGATTTGCATTATTTCGGGTTAAGACTGTTCTGAAAATTCTTGCATGTAGTTCTGTTGTACATGCATAGTATTCTTTTTATCTTATTTATTCACTGTGCCTTGAGCATGTGTGGAATTGGTGGGTAATCATCATTATAAATTAATGAGCCTTGTACACAGTCTAGGTACAGGCGTATCATGCAGGCAACTCAGCATGCTTCTTCCTCTTTGAGTATCTCCCCCTCTCTCCCCCTGTCTCCATCTCTCTCCTCCTCTTTCCCCCTCTTTCCCCCTCTTTCCCCCTCTTTTCCCCACTTTCCCCCTTTCCCCCTCTCTCCCACTCTCTCCCCCTCTCTCTCCCTCTCTCCCTTCTCTCCCCCTCTCTCCCTTCTCTCCCCCACCTTGTCCCCCTCCTCCATTTTCCATCTCTCCTTATTTTTTCTTGCCCTTTCTCTCTCTCTCTCTCTCTCTCTCTCTCTTCTTCCCTCCCCCTCTCACCCTACCTTCCCTCTCTCTTCTATTCTTTTTATTCTGTTTTGCCTCTCCTTGTTCTCTCTCTCTCTCTTTCTTTTCTCCTCCCCCAACCCACTATCTTTCTTGCTCCCTCTTCTTCTCTCTTCTTTCTGTCTCCATCCCCCCCCCCCAGTCTCTCTCGCCCCATTCTCTATTTCTCGTACATCCCCTTTCCTGTATCATTCACACTGACTGCCAACTTCTTCTCCCCGTTGAAATTTGCTCTCTCTCTCTCTCTCTCTCTATCTCTCTCTCTTTCTCCCCTTCTCTTTCTCCCTTCCTCTCTCTCTGTCTCTCGCTCATTTCCTCTCCCATTCTCATTCATCAGGGAAGGTCAAGGCTAACTTAGACTCACAAATAGATCATGTTTACATCACACCGTCTGCTGGGAGTGGGACTGGGAAGGAATATTTTGATTTCATATTCTAATGAAATTCTCAACCTTGAGCCTTTATTAATAACGTTTCTCTCTTGTCCTTCAGTAGTACTTTACATCATGTTTCTGTTGTGCTCATCATTGTTCCAATATGTTATTGTTACCTCATTCTTCTAATAGGGCAGCGCACTTTATGATGCATGAGCTAGGGATATTGCAGTTATACATGTAGATATTCAAGGGGAAACTATTCATAATTGCATCATGTCATTTGAAGATTATATTTACTAATTAGAATTTCATGTTAAAATGATATCAGTTGTATGCAGTCTAGTAGTCTACCATAGAATGCTTGACAAACATTGAATAGTTTCAAAGGTACTTTTTTGATATTATCAAGAGGAAATAGTTGACTTGTATAGTTGTTGCAAATCAATCGAAATGCTTATATAAAACAATGAAAAGTTTATTACTCAAAATATTTTCCTCTATCAAAGGATGACTTCATCTCATTTTGTCTTTGTTTTCCACAACTATATGCAATGCAGTCATCAAATATAAATTTTGAGAAATATTTCTTTAATCTCTTTTCTTATTGACAACACAGAAAGGGGTGTCATTCAATTGCTTTGATCATATGTTAAGAGTCAAAAGGCCGCTCATATACTTTTACACAGAGTTAGCATCTTTCTGGCTTTAAACAGTCTCTAAACAGTATAAACAATAAACACAATATTTCAATAATACTATTTAAATATATTTTGGTTGCCCTTTAATAACAAATGGGCATTCATTTAAGGGCAAATGGGTTTATTTCACCCTGATTAACATGTACCTAAAAAAAATGATTTACCTGGATTAACATGGCAATGATGGTCATCACAGTCACAGTGATAGAGATCAGAGTGCTGAGGTTCAAATGTCTATGACTTTTTCTATGAAATTATCCCACATATGCAATATGAATATGCCCCCGGCTCCCTGCTCCCCCCCCCCCCCCCCACCTGCCCAGTCCGCTCCATTTCTCATGACGAGTTATTTCAGCTGTAAAATGCCAAAAGAATTTCACCACCCTGCAAATGTGCAATTCTATTATGGAATCACACCTTTCAAGTTCATACCTGACTTCAGTTGAACTTGCTTGCCATTCACCTGTACAGTACAGGTATGTATCCTTGATTTTGTTATGTCAGGTGCATTAAAACAAAGTATTGCCAATTTAGAGATTCAAATGTTGTTTAATTTCTATTCTATTATTTTTTTAGTCTGCTTGTTTTTTTCAACCAGGCATTTACCTTTATGTACCCTTCATTTTGTTATGTCAGGTGTATTAAAAACAATTGTTTGCTTGTTGCCAATTTAAAGGTTTTAAAGATAAATTCATTAAACAAAACACTCTGATTACCTATCCTTTTCACCGGGCATTCACCTCTACATGTCAGTGATTTGTGTTACATGTATATCAGGTGAATATAAAACAATTGATTGTGTGTTGCCAATTTGAAGGTTTTGAAATACAAATTTGTTTAAAAACAATTCTGATTACCTGTCCTTTTCATCACCTTTGTGCATTGTATCCTTCATTTTGTTGTGTCAGGTGTATTCAAAACAACTGATTGCTTGTTACCAATTGAAAGGTTTTAAAGATAAATAGAGATAAATTCATCATAAAACATTCTGATTACCTGTACTTTTCACTAGGCATTCACTTCTACATATCCTTCATTTTTTAATTTTTTTTAGGTGAATAAAAAACAATTGATTGTGTGTTACCAATTTAAAGATTTTAAAGATAAATAGAGATAAATTCATCAAAAAACATTCTGATTACCTGTCCCTTTCACCAACATTCACCTCTACGTATCATGTCAGTTGAGTAAAAAAAAACAATTGATTGCGTGTTGCCAATTTAAAGGTTTTAAAGATGAATTCATTAAAACAATTTCTGATTACCTGTCCTTTTAACCAGGCATTCACCTCTACGTATCATGTCAGTTGAGTAAAAAAAACATTGATTGCGTGTTGCCAATTTGAAGGTTTTTAGAGGTGATTTTGTTACAGAAATTCTGCTTACTTGTATTTTCAACCAGGCATTATCACCTCTATGTATCATTGACTTTGTTGTGTCAGGTGTATTAAAAATAATTGATTGCATGTTGCCAATTTAATGATTTTGATGCTGTTCGATAAATTTCGCTCAACTACATCATGTATCTTTTTGACTGAACTCAAGGTTCATCCAACTCTATATATTTTACATCATTCTCTTTTTTAAAAAGATTGATCGTTCCCAGTTTAAAGATTTTAAGACTTATTTAATTTTATGCAAACTAATGTCATTTATTGCAATGAATCATGTCACAATTCCTTAATAATATTTTAGTACGTATCTCAATATATGCTAAATGGTTCTATAGTTGTACCTGGTAGCACCCCTTTAAATAATGGATACACTATCATTGTTTATTTTTATAGCAGAATTTCATTATCATTTACATTTTCCCTCTCACTGGCAGTCTAAATGCTTCATACATATTCTAGTGTTGAAAAACATGTGTATTTTTCTGTTAAAAGAGATGGATTGACATTCTTTGGTTCGCCTTTTTCGACCTGTTGCCTTGACAACGGAGACAGGGATTTTCACAATGTGCTTGTCTGGTTTTGATTCTCTTTCCTAAAATATCTGGCTTGAATTCGAATATGCAACAGTGATTTCTGGTAGATGTTATCAAGATGTGGATGTTTGAGAGAGGGGGGATGGTGGGAGGGGGTTGGTAGGGGAGGGGTTTAGGAGGGGGTGATGGAATGTGAAGGGGTGAGGGAGAAGAGGAAGAACAGGAGATGATTCTGTTTCAAAACTAACAGACTTCAACTTCAACATCTTATCAAGATGTGGATGTAGGGGAGGGGAGGGGCCGGAAGGGAAGGGGTACGTTTGGTGGATTTTAGGAGATGAGGGTGGTAGGATGAGAGGGAGGAGAGGGTGGAAGACGGAAAGGGGGAGGGGAGATGGGAAGAAAGGGAGTTGAAGCTGTTCTTAACATAATGAATTTCAAAGAAGTCATGATTTTGTAACGTTTTTTGAAGATGTGTAAGAAGATGGCTTGCATGTGTTTGTAATGTGGAAGGGGGAAGGGGGAAGGGGAGGAGGGGGCTCTGAGAGTCTAATATAAGAATAAACAAAAAGGAATTGAGGGTTAGACATTTGGGTTTGAAAGCCCTCTTTACAAATAAAACCATAATCTTGTTTACATGTTTTACACAGAGACCTTTAAGATAATGCTACAGTATACCACAAATTTAATTGCTCAAAACAATTCTCCACTTCACGTATTGCCTTCCAACTGCAATCAATGATAACTCGAGACTTCTTTATATAATTGCAATGAAAGGGCTTTGAAAAACACTCCTACCGACAGTAATAAAATGAGAAAGTGTAGTTTATGCACTTTTCATTGAATGAAAAAGGGCAGTTTCCTTTTGTCTGCCACTAAACAGCCAATACGCCAGGTGAATGAATGAAGCCCCTATAGTCTGGCGATTCGATCGGTAGCTTCGTTCTTTTGTCGTTGTTGCTGTTCAGCTATCGAAAAAGTGCAGTTTGTCTCCTTTCCAACCACACGCAGAGTCGATGGCGGAAGTGATCGCAAGAAACGGCGGGGTACGCGCTCTCAAAATAAAGATAACTATGATTAATCATATTTCTGCCCCTCCTGTAGGTTGTTTATGTTGAAATTGGAGATGGTTTTGTGTAGCATTTTGCACTTATTTTATGATATATGTTTCATGAATATAGATGTATGCTAGGCATTCTAGGGATTCTCATGTTTATTCTTTTAATTTGAAAATGTGCAAAATGAAAAAAAGTATTCTCTACTGGAAGAAAATTTAATGAAAACAAAATTCGGTTTCAAATGTTTCTAAAACATGTAAATTCATTAAATTCAATCAATTTTCTCTATGTACATTTCTTTGTGATATGCAGTACAGTGTGTACATATCAAAGAAAATTATTTATTATTTTTCTCATGTGAAATACTAGAAAGTTTATTGCTTTAACATTTTGATAAAAGTGTTGAGATGAATTTATTGACGATTACAAAAAAGGATCAAGGATTCCCTAAAATGGCAGAGGGCATACTTATGAAAAATTTCTGGCAAGTGAGGGTTGCCCCCCTCATGCTTTCTGGATCTACTTCTTTTTTTCTTCATTTATAAATGTTGAAAAGTGCATTTTGGATGATAAGAACATTAGAATTGCTTTTTCATCAATATCTTGACGAGTGGCCCTGACCTAGGAACTTCAAACATTGGATAATAGCATTTTCGTAGGCCAGCTGCCAAGGCAAAAAGGTGGAATGAAAAATTATAGAATTGTACGTTTGTTTCCTTTGTCTTCCTACATCCCCTTTATGATGAACGAACCGTTTTGCATTGAAGGTCCAACGTGAGGAGATGAACGTCACAGTATGGAATCATAGGTGCGCTAATGACTCCGCCCTTGGTATAATGATCTCCCACGCACTCCTTAATTTTCACCTGATGAGCTCGTTTAGAGCGAGTCGTCTTCCCGGAGCCAGAAAGGCAATAACTCGTAATCTTGTATCATTTCAATATGTAGTTAATGTCCTTTTGGCTCTGAACGGGTCAAGTCTTGGCCATGAATCCCTCAGACTGTGAATGTGAAAGCCTTCTTCTGAACTAGCTTTCAGCGAACTTGGCTTTCAAATTTACAAACAATGCAAAGTCCATGTTAAATGTAATTCATGGGCTTGGTGGGGGGGGGGGGGGGGTTGTGAGGGGGGGGGGGGAGGTGGGGTGATTGTTATATTTCTTCATTTGCCTTCTCAATTTCAAATGTCTTTCCTTTGTTTAATTCATTGAGACCTTCTATCAGAAGTAATAACACACTTGAGCTTTTTTTTAAATATGTTTTTCCAGCTTTCAATGAACTTGGTTTTGCCTTTGTATCACTATAAATTTAATGTCAAACATGAGGTTTAGGATAAGGGGAGGGGAGTGGAGTTGTCGTAGTTTTATTTTAGGACATACTTAATGTTACTGCTCTGAGTGCTCTCTTTTTTCATCTAACGGAGGTGTGGGGGGGGGGGGGAAGGAATCAAAGTGCACAACATCAAGTTTTATACTTCAAGACAAGGTGGAATTCCTAGAAACTGACCTTTAGTCAACGTGTTAGTCATCCTGACGTAAAAGAACACAATTTAATTACTTTCTATAATTTCTGTAGCCCTTACAAGACATCAGTCTGCTCTTTTGAGTTCGCAAAACTGCACATGAAACATGATGGGTCAATTTGATTATATGACATGAGTATACACATGGAATTTGATGAGTGGTGCTTTCATATTGAATTAGTGTGGGGATGCGCACGCTTAGGGATAGTTCGCAAATGCCACGGGGATCGCGAATGTGATACCCGAGACACGTGTGTTTGAACAAGCTGCTCCCTACTTGGCGACGACGTCACGCAATCGATTGAAATTATTATTTCAAACATTGCCTTCTTAATAAAGCTAGTAGCCTTTCGTTGACCTCATCCAACAAACAGAAACCAACATATAGCTCGATTCAAGGAAGTAGATTACTTTTTCACACTATACAAAACAATTTTAGCAATCATGGGTTATAATTTTGTATCATGATCTTCCTAAGGTTTTGCTGCCTTGAATTACTACCAATAATTTAATTTGTACATTGAATTAAATGCATCTACATTTCAGTATGCATGTAAGTTTCATTATTCATGTAAGTTTCAGCAAATTGTGTAAGTTTCACTATACTTCTAAATTTCAATATGTATATATAGATTTCAAAGTGCATGTCATTTTATGACTTTCATGTTTCAATTTGCTAGTTTCATCCATGCATTTTGACCTCGAAACTTGTATTTGAAACAGTATCCATTACAAAATTTGTTGGAAAGTAAAGTCCGTTACAGTAAGTGAGAGATTCTCCTTGGATATTGGGGAAATTGCAGGGAGATATTGAGAGACTATAATATGTAATTATTTTAAAATAAGGAAATACTAACATGGAAAAGATGATTGTATGAGACTTTAGCCAAGCTTTAAATGAGCTAATTTAAGACAAGGTATATTTTGATATATGGAGCTTTGAGTTCCAATTAATTATATAGATAAAAACGACCTCCACAAGCCTGTCTCTCTATTTCATGCATAGAGCCTGCACTTTACAAAGTACAATTACCTGTGGAAAGCTAGCTCACTAATAGAGAGTGAACATGGGACCAAAAAAAAAAAGATTATTAAAATACTCATCTCAGCTTGAGACGCTGGCCTTGGCACAATTCTCGCTTTTTTTCACCCACCTTTTTCCTTGATTGTTTGTCTAACTTTCCACTCAACGGCCAGCGATCATGCCCGCTATCTAGGTTAGACAATTAAACCGTGCCAAGATTTCCTGTCCGGTATTAAAGCCGAGTAATAGAAGAAGTAAAAGGAAAGACCCCCAGCGGACTTGTCCCAGAGTACTTTGATGGCCTTGCGCCAAAGTCTCGTTTACAAGTAGCTCGTTGTTTTTATTGAACTTGAATTTCATACAGGTCACTTGGTTTATTTATGATATGATGTAATAAAGAATTATTGATTATGTACCCTTCCGTTTTAGTCTATGTGATGTCTTATTAGTTTTTTGGTTAAAAAATTACTTGCCATGATTATCGTTATTAACATCATTATGATCATATCGAATTTTTGTGTAAATACTTGTATTGGTCCATGGCATCTATACATAAAAATTGAAACATTATTATCAACAACAGCATTATTTCCATCTTTATCACTATCAACATCATTATCAGATCACATGCATCCCTATCATGATCATCATGATCATCACCACCTTCACCACCATCATCATCACCACCACCGTCATCATCATCATCATCATCATCATCATCATCATCATTATCATCATTATCATCATCATCATTATCTTCAATATCACCACCACCATCATCATCATCATCATCATCACCATCATCATCACCATCATCATCATCATCATTATCTTCAATATCACCACCACCGTCATCGTCATCATCATCATCATCGTCATCATCATCATCATCATCATCATCGCCATCTTCAACATCACCATCACCATCACCATCATCATCATCATCATCATCATCATCATCACCATCATCATCATCATCATCATCATCACCACCACCATCATCATCACCATCATCATCACCATCATCATCACCATCATCATCACCATCATCATCATCACCATCATCATCACCATCATCATCGCCATCTTCAACATCACCATCACCATCATCTTTTTTATCATCATCACACCAATTACTTCCAATAAATACCACCATCATTATCTCCATCCTCTCTCTGTCTTCTCACCCTCGTTTTGTCACCGATCACGTTTCTTGATTGCTTAAACAAACTGCCAAGCTGTTATGAGCCTTCTTCTCTTTCAAAGCTTTTAACCTTAAAAGAAGCCTCACGCCATGTTTTCCTTCGGTGTAGGATTGCAGAAACTTTATATTTCCGTCATAATAAACACCGGCCTGCTTAATATCAGCAGCGTTATCCTGTTATTGGTTTTCATTTTGATATAGGAAGATGACGGAAGTTGAGAGACAAAGGTTTATGCTTCATTAGATAGCGATCAGTATTTTTCTTAGGTGACAAGTGTGGCCCATTTTACGAAGGAGATATCCCGAAATTGTTTGGACAATTTACGAGGATTTGAGGCGATATGAGGAATTATAAGCTAATGTAAACAGTGATTAGTGTAAATGTGGATCATTAAAAGAGTACAATAGAGGTGGAAAGTTCCATAAGATATTAAAATTGTATCATCATCAACATCGAGCATGATTTCAAAGCGTGAGAAAGTAAGATTCTTGGCCTAGATCACCTGTGAGAAAAAATGAGATATTTTTTTAAAAGACAAGTTCACTAAATAGAGTATGTTTTGCCATGTTGTAATACAAGATAGCCAATATAAACTGCATCATTGTTGTGCTGGGGGAGATAGTTTTCATTTGTTTTGCTTCCTTTTTGTCTTGAAGGCTGATATAGCGAGGCAGATAACCTTTTAAAACTAGGACAAAGTATAATCCTACCTATAAAAATAATGGTTGAAGTTTATTAGTTCATAAGATTGTTGAAGAACTTGGAAAACGTGAGGTACGCCTCAGGAGCCTTGTATGAATTAGTGTGAAACATAATCATTATTTTTTAGAAAACAATTTAAAGATGTAGAATCATTATCATATCATCATCATCATTATTTGTCTTAAAAACTTTTAATAATCGTAGAACAAATTTTCTAAAGTGGTACGTACAGTACTTTCTGGACCAAAATTCATTCCAACTGTTGAAGTTTTACAGGATCTCTTGCTTTACAAAAAAATGGCTAAAATGTCAAATTGAATCCATAAACCATCTACAGTGTACATGCAGTCATTCACTGGTACGATTTAGGGTCAATGTTAAGGTTATTAAAACCAACTTTGATTTATGATTTTGGAGTGATGATGAAAAGATATTTATTTGTGAAAAAAGTCACCATCTGTTGAGTAATTGACATGGATGAGCGAGTGAGCAACAAAATTAAACTGCCTTTTGGTAGAAGAATCTATTCATTTTCAAGGCCTCTTCTGATAATGTGTTGCCTTCATGACAACAGCAAAAATGGGATAAACAGAAAAGGGGCAATTTTTTGGAGAGATGCGAATTCCATCTTTTATTTCCCCAGCCAATACACGCTCCTGGCCTGGGCTGGTTGGGGTCACAATGCCTCTCTTTCTTGTTCTCTCTCTCTCTCAGCTGTCAGTTTGTGAATGCCCTTGTTGCGCTCATTTCAAACATGGAGAGCCCAATAACCTTGAACTTGGTGTGACCTTTTACCTCTATCTTACGTCTTCTTGTCTCTCTCTCTCTCTCTCTGTCCCTCTCCCTCTCTCTCTCTCTCTGTTTCTCTGTTTCTTTTTTGCTATTTTTCTCTTTCTCTCTGTCTTTGTCGCTCTTATCTGTTGTTCTTTGTTTTTCTCCCCTCTCTGTACAACCCCCCCCCCCACACACACACTCTCTCTCTCTCTCTCTCTCTCTCTCTCTCTTTTCCTGTCTTTTCCTGTCTTTTCCTGTCTTTCTCTTACCTGCTCCCATGTTATTTAATTTTCCTCCACTTCCCAATGATTTTTCTTCTCCATTACCCATCCCTATTTGCACCTCTCCTCCTCTCTCCTCTCTCTCTCTCTCTCTCTCTCTCTCTCTCATTCTCTCTCTCTCTCTCTCTCTCTCTCTCTCTTTCTCCGTCTGTCTTCCTCCCGCCATCTCTCCCTCTCTCTTTCCCTTTCTTTCTCTTTTTTCTCCTCTCGTCTCTCTACCACTCTCTCTGTATTCAATTCTCATATGGTTCGCCATCTCCCGTTCCATATTCGAGCAAGCAATTGTCATCAGCGATGAAGGGCTGTCCGTTTTGTACCATGGAGCCTTCCCATAAATCAACTGCCTTGTTAACACATTGACCCCTGACACTCTGACCTTAGTCTTGACATTCAGACATTGTTGTCCTAAATATGTTGTGGGGCAGTGATATACATTCAATTTTAATATAAACTCTAAAATCTCCCTAGAAAATTTAGAGAAATACAGTTTGTATGTCAAGTGCAAATTGTTCTTAATTTCTAGTGTTTACAAATTAAGGAGAAGGGAATTCCATGGTAATAGATTCTTTATGTTTTCAACTCATGAACAAATTAATTATATTGGGGCATTATCAGTACAACTACAAGTTCCTTGTGAGGCATTGAGAAAGTTAAAATTTCACTTGTTTGAAATATCATCACTACCTCTGTATCCAAATGCTGTATTAGAGGCAGGAGAGTTTGAATTCATATCATTTAATACAGAGTTAATGTCCTTATTGCTCTGAACACTTAATATCCTAGTTAGAATAGGCTTACTCCCTTACACCATATCAAAATTAATTACAAATATCAAATAACTGAAAACAAAACGTGCATATAAAACTAAAAGGAAGTGAGCAGGGACCGTATATTAGCTAGAATCAAAGAATCAGTTTCACTTGACCTTGGAGGATTTGAAATGTAATTAGACACAATTTAAAAAAAAAATATGTTGAATCAAGGTCTGTTTTTGGTACGTGTCAAGACTATGCATGACCTTGCAACATTATCTCTGTGAGAGCAATGGTCAATTTCATGGGCATCCACAGAGATTCAAATTGAAGGAGACGGGGCTTGGGGGGGGGGGGGGTTACGTGGCAGAGGGGGTGTGCCAATTGCTAATCTTTCTCTACTTGGAAAGTCTGTTTCCAAATTTTAAAAGTACTAATTTAATGTTAATATGGTTAAAGTAGTCCTATGTTTGTGCTGAGGAATTCTATTAGGAAGATGAGGATGATTAGAAATTAGTTTTGATAGGACACACCCAAATTTGACTATCCTGTATTTTGGCATTTTGGCAAAGAATAGAAGGGGAAAATGTTTTTAAAATGAAAAATAAATAAAAAAAAGTTGAGTGAGGTAAAATCAGTGATCATTTTCATGAGGCCGTATGATAACTCTTTTGTAAAATTTGGAAAAAAATGATCCTAGATTTATTTTGGCAATCATTATATATAATGGGTGATCATTGCAAAGTAATTCCGTACCATTGTGATCAGATCTTGTTTGCCATATCCTTTTTGACAGGTTTTTCACCTTGCTTTTTTAAAAGTTAACTTTCAAGATTGAAAAGTTCCAATTACTTCAATGAAATGCATTAGAAGGTATCTCATTTTGCTTGAACAGACCAACTATTTCTTATCAATTTACTACTAATCTCTGCTTTGTAATGTTGATATTATTCTAAGATATATATATATATATATATATATATATATACATGGATATAATACCCCTACTTCCTTGAGTTATTATTTGTTCACCATGCCTTTCTATGCTTCAATTTTAAATTATTGTTATTTTGTAGAACTGGAACCTACATGTATGCAGATTTAAACAAAGTTCTTTGTGTCTGCCGTCAATAAGCAAAAAATGAAGAGTTATAAATACTCTAGAAAGCTAGTTCTTTTTACAATTAGCTTGTTGAAAATGTACTGGGTATAACATTTCACTGATATTTGATAAGTCCCATTTAATGACAAATGATTGATAGGTGAGTTATATATGGCATTCAGTCAACAGGAAAAAGTAGTTTGTTTTAAATCATTTAGACTTCGACCTTGACAAAAGAGTGTATTTCAATTACAAAGCAGATCTAGAAATAAAAAAACATGAATCCATCTTAACCGCTTTGAACCGCAACAAATCACGTTCCATTTAATTTGAATTATTTTAATTCAGTTTTATGCCATGATTCATATATGCCAGCATTTGTTTGTCAGGCCTTTAGTGCCCTTATAAATTGAATAATGGAAGATTTATTATGGGTTCAGTACAAATCCTGGTACCTTATAAATTATCGTCGGACTTGAAATTGAAACTCGTCCGACACCTCACTTTTAAAGAGAATAATGAGTTTCCGGTCAAGGGATTGCACAGAGATTTTTGTTGTTGAAAAGTTGATTAGGAAATACATAGAAGTAGGGGTGTAACGTGAGGGTTTGGTATCGTCAATATGATAATAAATTGGACTCAATCTTGCTTAAAGGCCATCTGTACTAGTTTGGCTAGGAGGGATTAGACCACCCAGGGTGGTCACTGACAGGTGGCTATCTCATCAACTCAGCTCTCAATTAACATAAGAAAAAGAGGATCATGGGGGACCAATGGTCACCGATTATGCATTGTTTTCTATATAGAGGGAGCAAGTAGCTACAAGTAGTACAGTGGGGCTTTAAAGTAACAAAGAAATGTGTATTTGGGACTACATGTACATATCTTCATTTGGCGGGAAAGTTTGGTCCTAACATTTCAGCTACTTCATGTCACATTTCAAATATGCGGGCATTAAAAAAAAACGTCTTCTACAAGAATGTTCTCCAAACTAACGTGAAATGGATGAGAAAGCTTACAAATTATTTCTCACCTGTCCCAGGGAACCTGTTTCACAAAGCCTTTTTCAATGACAAATCACATAAATCAGTGACAAATCTGCTGATAGCCAATCAGAAGCAAGGATTTCCGTAGCTGATAACAAAAATTGTCATTTGTCACTGATGACAAGTTTTGTGAAACACCCCCCAGAACTCGACTTTCACTTTAAGTTGGATCCTGTTTCTTCCGCTGCTTCAACGGTCGATATTTAACGGTCGATATTTAACGACCCTGATCAAGTTTGGCTCACCTGGCCGATATCCGATCAATCACATACCATTAATCACGTATCATATTTTAATAAGGATTAAGACTAAGTAAACAATAGGTGGTTCAAGTGCGATTCACTTTCATCTGAATTTATGGACGATGGCACAAAGCGCACGTAGGCAAAACGGCTGTTAGGTGTCAGTTTCCATGCCCCTGTTCATTATTTCTTAGTGGACTTCCTATTTAATTAAGTTTAAAATGTATTCAGGTGAAAATTTACTCAGTAAATGGTGATAAGTAAAGTTATATTTATATTTTGGTTAGGTATTCTAGTTTGACCATAGCAAGTGATAACTGTTGTAAATGTAAAAGAAAAGAGCTTTTTATTCCCGGAATTCACAAGGGAAAAAGAATACAAGGATTCCCTACAAACTCACAAGCGTCACAATCCTCGGAGAAACTTAGCTTCATAAACCCACATGTAGGATATATCTCTAACCGAATGTCTAACATTAGCTGCTTCAATTACGCAAATTGTCACTGGTTCTCGGATTACGACGAAGCGCATCAACCGGGGTAACGAGATGAGTGACGGGATGCGGGGGGATCGGTGTGGAACACGGGCCAAGGAAACGGGTCAAGCCTGAAGCCAATCGATCTGTAAGGCAGAAAAGCAATGAAAAAGTTGCCAATTTGTAAATTGACTTCTTCTATTTTCCCCCACGACTTGATTTTGTTGTTGCTCGCATGTCTACATTTGCACAGATTTCCAATGCCGGACATTGACATTATATAACTCTGGTCTACAAGGCAAATAAACCTATACAATTTATGAAGACTGCCACATTTTCATTTTGATAGTAATCATTATCATTTCAAATGATATTTGAAACTGTAGTCATAGGGTTTGCCCGAAATTCATCCTGACATAGCAACATCGATTACACCATTTGTTGCATTATGCTACTTTAGGTCGGGTGCTAGGAGGTAAATGTAAATATATTTTTCACTTCTCATTTCTTCACGATTCAACTTATAGAGAAAAGAATAGCATTAAATTGTTGGTATCTAACTGATTATCAACTGAAATGAAGAACTCTAATGAGTATATTTTTTAATTGAATTGAATTTATTTCCACAAAACATGAGAGAAAAGTGTATAAAATGATACAATCAAATGAAGTGGAGGAATAACTAAAGTATTAATACTTATCTAGGTTATTCCCTTGAACAATATTATCCAAAATTGGTACACAGAGTGAACAAATTACAAATTGAAATTGAAATTGAAATTAAAAAGTACAAGACTTTTACTCACTAATTCTTAAACACATGCAATTCTACCCATAGCCACACAAGCACAGACACACATGCACATGAAATGCCTGACTCGTATTATTTACTGTTCTATAACGATGATTTGTATCTCCTTTTAAGGGTGTTCAGAGCTGGGCTTTCTCTTATGATGTCATCTAGTGTATTCCAAACTTCTAGGTCCTTGAAGAAAAGGCTTACCAAAACCATACCTACTTTAATCTCAGGCGGAAGAGAGAGAGTGAAGGAGGGAGCATGATGATGAACTTGAAAATTGACCTCGATAGAAATAGCTTTGGAAGTGGTTTGAGGGTTTAGTTGAGATGAGGAAACACCCCTTTAATTTTTGCGGTGGCTTGTTCATCCTCACCACCTCAGGTTTTCAACTTAAGAAAATTCCATAAAAACTGACTGCATGGATTAGGGCGAGAGATATGACCACTAGTTAACCTCAAAATTCAAGTGTGATTAAATTCCATATCTTCCCTTAAACTTGAATGAAAGTGACTAGTATAAACAAGTATTAAGTTAGTTGTAGTTTCTTGTGGCAACTGCATAGGGTGGGCACGAGATATGACCAAGGCTAACCTCACCGTTCATGTTTAATTTCATATTTTGCCTTAACTTTAATAGAGATCTTCAACTATTTTTGAAGAGACTCACTTCTTTACCTCATTTTAAACTATTTCATGTGACTGTGTTTTTTGAAGATATGACCCAAGGATAACCTCACAGAACTTCAAGTTTAATTCCATATTTTGCCTTGATTTACTTGAAAGTTTTTTGTTGGTAGTTTTGTGGTTGATTTCTTTACCCAAGTTTCAACCTGGGAGAAGTTTCTATCATGTGATTGCACATGGGGGTGAGTTATGACCAAGACTAACCTTATATTGCGAGCTCGATTCTATATCTTGTCAATTTTCAACTGAGAAACTTTGTGGATGTAAATGCTTAGAGTGACTCTGAGATATGACCAAGGCTAGAACCTCAAATTTCAAGTTCACTTTCAGATCTTGCCTAATATTGCTGATCTGGAAATGTTTCTTAATTCCTTCTTCTTTATACCCAAGTTTCAACCCAAGTGCAGGGTTAATGTGGAATATGAACTAATTTAACTTTCTGGCTAATATTTCATTCCATGTCTTGATTTAAGTTAAATTTCTTGATTTTCTTCTCGTTTGAGGTGGGAGGGAGTGAGGGAGAGTAAGATGGAGGAATTGGAGAGAGGGTAGAGAGAAAAAGGGAGAGAGGGGTAGAATTAATAAAAGACTTAACTCCGTTTCGTTGACCGAATCAGCCGTAGACGAAAGACTTCATGCATGGCTGATTGTCAATGAAACGGAGTTCAGTCTTTTGTCAATTTTGCTTGTTGCTACGGCAGGCAGCCAGTGAAAACAAATTTGTTTGATAAAATTGTGGAAATGCAAGCACTACTTTAAACAAACAGAGCTTTGTCATTCCTTGGTCATTGTTCCTGATTGGGGTGTCATATGAAAGGGCAGGAATTCAACTTTCTAGAAATGTGATTTTCTCTTTGAAATTCAGGTACCGTCTGCCAAATGACTTTTTGGTTTCCTCTCTTCAAATTCATTTTAATCACTCATGCATAAAATATGAATCATATGAGTTGCATCAAATGAAAGAGGAGGATCTCAGCTTTCCAAATATGTGTCATTTATTCATTATAAATGTGACAAAGTTATGATAAAACATAGATAATTCTCGGTTTCGTTTGTTCTGGGTCGCACTGTATAAGATTATAATGTTGGTGTATTCTCTTTCATTATGTTATATTTGTAGGATACTAATTTGTGTTTCCTTTCTCTTTTTTTTTTCCTCTACAAATTCCTGTTTTGGCTCTGCTCTCCTTGCGGTATTCAGGTAAGCTACGTTTATTCTTATGAGGTAACGGGTAGGCGAGCTTTTGATGGAGATTGGAGATAGACTATACTTGTATATAGGAGTGGTGAGCGAAGGGAGAAATGGAGGGAGGAGAGAGAGAGAGAGAGAGAGAGAGAGAGAGAGAGAGAGAGAGAGAGAGAAGGAAGGAAGGAGAAGGAGAAGGAGAAGGAGAAGGAGAAGGAGAAGGAGAAGCAGAAGGAGAAGGAGAAGGAGAAGGGGAAGGGGAAGGGGTGATCAAAGAGATGCTAATGTGTGCGGAAAGTCAGAAAGGCATAAACCTCTGTAAATGTAAAGATAAAGCCCCTCACCCTTACATCTCATTATTATATGACAGAATATTAAAATGGAAATGTTTAGAACTAGATAATTGCATTCTGGATTATTTGTTCTTCCCATGACAGATGCATTTATGTAGATTGATTAATTGCAATTTAATTTGCTATCAATGGCACAGCCCTAATTATTTTCACTGGAACCAATTTGTAACAGTCTGGCTATATCGCAATAGTCCAGACACAACAGACAATATGTGGGAGCTGTGCATTGTTTTCAAAACTAGTCTAGAAACCCAGAAGCACTGCATGTGTGTAGTATTGGTAGTATTAAAGGTAATACAAAGTTTTGGGAAATTTTTGAAATTGGCTCAAAAGTGATTCTTTACAATTTTGATATTTTTGGATGACCCTGTGGACGTACTATAAGCACTAGAAAATTTAGTCCCTAAAACACTTCTGCTTTCGAGAAAAATTGAATTAAAAAATTTACCGGTACTCCCGGTAAATTTTGATAAATTTCAAATAGCGCTTACGGCCATACAATGGTAAGTGCGACCATGAAAATCTCAGAATATGTACTTGTGATATGTTATTGCCAAACGGGAATAGCCAATCGGTCGATTTTAGTCAAGACCATTGTTTTATGGTTCAATCAATATTTCGACCTTGAGAGGGAGCTATATAACATGAAGAGTTCATTATTTACAATTTCATAACTTAAGACTCGATTTCAACCGCGACAACGATCACCGAATATTGTAGGATCACATATGCTTCCAATATGTTCATTTGAACTAAATTCATGACCCCATACCAAAACTTTGTATTACCTTTAATGTATGTGCACACATGAACTTACTTTGGGGGCTATGTTTTGACTGGAAAGTGACACAATGAGTAGCATATCATTCCATTATCATCTGTATAAAGTATACCGAGAGTCTAAAAGATGTCTATTATCTGTAAAAATGATATACCAGGCACTGGGGACAGACAGTAAATGCCTGCTGGCTCTCGACAGAAACAAATATAAAATATCCTTGCAGAAGTGTGTGTTAAATGACATCCTCTTTCACATCTTCATACAATTTTAAGTGAATTTCACCATCAAATATTTGAGACCCTCAACACTTTAGAGGGGCTTTAAGCATTAATGTGAACATGCCAACGAGTAGAAGGAGTAGACGAGTATGAACTCATCTTATTGTTATGCAAGTGGTCACCGGCTTATGTGGGTCAAGTCTGTCGTTAATTTTGTCCGCCCCCGCAAGACGAAGAGGCTACTTTTAGGAAACTGTTCTAGTTCTCAGCTTGAGAGCTCTTTCGTCCGTAGCAGGTTGTTGTCTTACTTTCATCTGTCGTTACCTGCCTAATCAAGACTCGTTCTGTCCTGGATTTTCTACCTCTGTTTCCATCTTCTTTATTGTTTTTTCCGTCTCTTACTCCCTTTCCTTTATCTGTCATTTTCTTTGTCTGTCTCTCTATTTCTGTCTCTTATACAACACACCCACTCACTCTCGCTCTCTCTCTCCCTACATGTATCTCTCTCTCTCTCTCTCTCTCTATATCTATCTCTCTACCTATCTCTCTACCTATCTCTCTGTCTCTCCCTATCTCTCTCTCTCTCTATATATATATATATATATATATCTATCTCTCTACCTATCTCTCTATCTCTCTACCTATCTCTCTGTCTCTCCCTATCTCTCTCTCTCTCTCTCTCTATATATATCTATCTCTCTACCTATCTCTCTATCTCTCCCTATCTCTCTCTCTCTCTGTCTCTCTCTCTCTTCCTTCTCCCCCCCCCCCCCCCCCCCTCTCCCTCTTTTTTTCTTCTCTCTCTCTCTCTTTCTTACTCACTATGTTTTGATTCTCTATCAGACCTCAAAAATGTATTGTGATTACGGATCTAGAATACAATTTTTATCATGGTATCATGGTAAACAATATTTCAAAAGAAACAAACAAAAACAGCAATAGTGTACAAAAATAACTTACCAGAACTGTGTGTGATTATTTTATTACATTTTTATTAAACAACTCAAAAATACATGCTGCATTATGTGGTTGATATATCACCTGTTGGGAGCGAGAAAGACCTTAACTCTGTGTTAAATGAAATAACGCAGTGCCCTTCTGGCTCTGAGCAGTCTAAATCAGCTTTCCTTAAAAAAATGAAACTTCAATCACTTTCCACCAATGAAAATTATCAGCTATAACCTGTTATTCCATAAAAAATGTATGTATAGGCCTACCATGCCTGAAAACCAGAAATAAGCGGTTATTTCCTGAATCTCGGCTATATATCATCCAGCCCTTCAGTTGTCGGTACCTTTTTATTGATCCATTATTTTCAGGGATATGATATTCCTATTTGCTCAAGGTGACCATGAACTGGGGACCGATGAATAAAAAGTGGAGAAAATGGAAAGAGCAAGCGAAATTATGACGAAAATAGAGATAAAAACAAATAGTGACACATCATGCGATCTGCATGAATTCTTTTGACTTCCCTCAGTTTGCTAAAGCTTTTATCTCTTCTGTTGACACATGCATAAAGGTATAATTCTACTTTTTAAAGAGTGTTAAAGGTAAAATATTGAAATGTGTGTATATATGCCTTAAGGTCTATCTGCACTAGTTTAGCCAGGAGGGATTAGACCTCCCTGCATGGTCACTGACAGGTGGTTATCTCATCAAATCAGCTCTCAATTAACATAAGAAAAAGGGGACCATGCGGGACCAATGGTCACCGATTAGGCATTGTTTGCTATATAGAGGGCGCAAGTAGCTACAAGTAGTACAGTGGGGCTTTAAAAGAGATTTACAGGTAAAATATTAAAATGTGTGGTTATGCCTTAATTTGCTTGTTTCAGATCAAAATGTAATCACCAACAAATGCCATTTTGAGAGGTATAGATACTTTTCCTGTGTGGTTATTTTCTATTGATTTTCTATATGTCTCAAGCATCCTACAAATAATTAGTTTTGTCGTAAGCACTTGAAATATTAACACTTAGGGGAAGCTAGCCTTGACAGGAAGAAATGAAACTCGAACAACGTGAGAATATGTCAGTAAAATTGTGAGATAAACCAGATAATGGATTAGAAAGTTAGACAGTTGAGGACTAAACACAAAACTTCATCTATGTGATTTCATTTGGAAGATGTATTTTATAACACAAAATCATGTTATCAACTCTTGATTGGTGAATAATTAGAGAATATATTTGTTGGTCTGCTAAGATCGAGGCGGCTGTTGACTCTGCTGTAGAAATCTTAGTGGAATGTTATGTTAAAAGATATGTACATGATTGTACATTTCTTTTGCTTCTACATGTATGTTTACAGCTTCAGATTCATTCATTTCATTTCATCATCATCATCACAATAATAATAACATCATTTTCCTCCACAGTGCATTTCGAGACTGTAGGCCATCTCTATGCACTTCACAATTTCGAGTTTATAATGATTGAAAACACTTATCAAAAAGAAAAGTTTTAGTGCTCTCTTAACAAAATTTGACTCACAAATTTGTTCTTTGCTTTTCTGTTTTTTATATAAAATGATTTGATATTTAGTTAGATTTCTCCTTTAAAATTAATAGACAAGCATTAAACAATGCTACAGCTGCACGTCCCCATCAAGCCCAAGCGCACTAACGAACGATATCGAGGCAAGGTTCTGGTTACACGTCTCGTTTTCAGTAGGCCTGTCTTCACTATCTCGAGATTTCCAAATATCCAGCTATTTGAACTATCCCGATCGCAAACTATCAAGCTAATTTGCGTCTTCATCAGACTGAAGTAGCAATTAGCGGGATATTTGGTCGGGATTGTCATCCCAAGATATCTTGGGATAGTTTGCAAAATATCCAGCTATTTGTCTGGTGCGTTTTCACCAGACTGAAGACTCGCACTATGCGCTAACGCTGAGCAAAATATCTCGAGCTAATTTCTCAAAGTGTCAAGTTTCAAGTTTCAAGTTTCGAGGTTGAATCTCGAGCTGATGAAGAGGCGATTTATAACTTTGGGATTGTTTCCCAAATCAGAAATAACAGGCTATTTGGCAATCTCGAGATAGTGAGGACAGGCCTAGTGTGAATGTCCGCTGTGGTGAAGGCATGGTATGGTGGAGTGCAGTGTGAAACAGAGCAGAAAATTAAAAAAAGCACGATGAAATGAAAATTAAGCTTAATGCTTATTTGTTGCTTTTGAGCGTGACCTTGTCGAACTATGGTGATGTGGAAGGGATAGGGGCTGATTTGATGTAATGGGTTTCTTTGGTAAAATGTTAATGAATATTTAAGTACTTCCATTAATATTATTTTGCCCTTTCTTCCTCTCTCTCTCCCTCTCTCTCTCTCTCTCTCTCTCTCTCCCTCTACCTCCCTGTTCTCCACTTGTCCTAA
The DNA here is from genome assembly GCF_000002235.5 of Strongylocentrotus purpuratus. Taxonomy (NCBI): domain Eukaryota; kingdom Metazoa; phylum Echinodermata; class Echinoidea; order Camarodonta; family Strongylocentrotidae; genus Strongylocentrotus; species Strongylocentrotus purpuratus. Next base: position 372,272 of record NW_022145572.1, on the reverse strand, counting down.
TTTTTCAGTTTCTTTTTCTTTTCCTCTATATATTTGTCTCTTTTAATTTATAGAATTAATGATCTCTTTACCTTCTCCCCCTTTTTCTTGAGTCCCCTCTCTCTTTCCCCTCTCCCCCTCCCCCTTCTCGCCCCTCTCTCTTCCCCTCTCTATGTCTCTGTCTCTGTCTCTCTTCCCCCTCTCTCTTCCCCCTCTCTCTTCCCCCTCTCTCTCTCTCTCTTCCCCCCTCTCTCTCTCTCTTCCCCCTCTCTCTCTCTTCCCCCTTTCTCTCTTCCTCCTCTCTCTCTTCCCCTCTCTCTATCTGCTGTCTCATTTTATATTGTTTCTCCTGTCCTTTATGTTTGTCTCCTGAAAAAATAGTTATTCCATCAATTTTTTTTAGTTTATAGAGATTGAATGTTCAATTTAACATTTTTTGTTATTAAAGTAACATTTATTCAAATTGAATATGAGTAGTTGATTACTTTTAGACAATATCTATATTAATCTTTCTTTACTTTTATAGTTGTTCTTTTTTAATGTATATTTATGTTGATATGTATTTGTTTGCTGTCACTTTATAATTGTTTTTATACAAAATTGAGTTTCAGAATATTTTGAAATGACACCAGATTAACATTCCTTTGGTATGATTCCATTAATGTAACAGGAAAAAAATACCACAGGTATTTCTCAAAGGCCAATGGACTTTGGATATTAATCCAGTTATCATGTTTTCCAAAAAGAGAGCGGGGGAAGGGGGGGGGGGGGGGTCAGGTGTTATCAAATCTGACATTTTGGTTATTCAACTGTGATTACAATTGAATGCATCCACACATGCAGTGCAAAATATTCTATTTAACAAATTAAAAAAAACATATTTTTTGGAGGTCACCTCATAAAGCACTTTAACATTTTTGGTATGCCCTCAAGAATATTATTACAGATTAATCTTATTTTAGTAAAGAAGTAGCAAGAAACTTCATGTAGCATTAACACGCTGCTGTAAAGTTTTTGTTTTCTTATCCTAAAGTGAAAAATTAAACAAATGATTTAATATATGCCTGGCTCTGCATGTAAATTCAAATTATATCTATGTGCAGTAGGTCTTGTGTGAAACCTACATGTACGTCAGCTGTGGTTATGCAATTTCTACAAACTTATTGTTGCATAGAAAATGATCTTACTGTACATGTAAAGCACTACCGGTATGTAGCCAAGATCTTGCATTTCTTTTAGATATTTTCCAGATATTTAGGACCCCCCCAAAAAAAAAAAAAAAAAAAATTATTTTGAAATTGTGGATGAAATATCTCATGTTTGTATATTTTATACAACAAGAACAATATGGGAGTATATTTAACATATTTCATTCAAATTCTCTAAATTGACTCCATTACTGTTTATGGTCTTTAATTCAGAATTCATTTTGATGTACCGGTATATCATAGTTCGTGGGGGCGTGGGCGGGGAGGGGGGGGGGGTAGGGTTTCTACATAAATGTGGTTTGAAAGGTATGTAATGCGATATGCTCTGCCCTTCGCTTATTAATCACTACCTATTAAAACTGGGTTAATGTTTGCCCATATCCATATTTGCTAATTTGGACTTTAGATAATTTGATATGCCCCACGAGGTTAAAAGTATTGGAATAGACTTAATTACCAATGCGACATTGATATTGAAAACGGTACTAAAACGTCAATGTATGATGTGTTGAGAGCCAGAAGGGCGTTAACACTGTGCTTAAGTACCGGTTTATGTGTCCACACTCAGTTAATGATATAAGCCTACTCTTGTCATTTACACCAAACATATCGTCCCTATTTTCACGAAGTGACGGTAGTGAGGAAAATTGCATACAATTTGCGTGCGGATTTTCCTCACTACCGTCACTTCGTGAAAACTGTAACGATATATACTGCACTGAAACCTGTATGTAAGGACCGTGCAGGGGAGACAAGAAAAGCGGTCTATTAAGGCAGGTGGTCATTCTGTACAGGTCCCCTAATACATATTTCAATCTTAAAGAGTATTCAAGGGAATCAGAAAATGGGTCTTTATAGACAGGTGGTCGCTCAAGCAGGTTTCACTGTATGTTTAAATGAAGGATTTTTGTATCATTCAGTTTACTAGTATACGGGTAATTTAAGTGGAACAAAATGTTAGGATGAGGAAAAGTATGTCTTATAATTTTGGGTGATCAGAAGGGGGATGGAGAGGCAGTATGCTGAAGGAGGGTGTCTTATCGCCTTCTTTCCTATACCTATTCCCTCCTCCCTTTCCACTTCTTTGATTTCCTCTTTTTCATCCGTCTTTTCCCCCCATTTGATGGTGCAGGGCACTCGCCCCCGTGCCCCCCTCCCAGCTTACACCTCTGGATTCCATACCAGGCTCGATTCGGATCTGTAGAGTGCATTTATTGAGAAAATATGCAAGAATTACTACCAGTATTTGAAAAGTGCAACCGAGGTGTTGATTTTTGTTAATTTTGATGTTGGTTTTTGTGGTCTCAGGTGTGGTGATCAATCCTTACGATTTTCTCTTTATGCTATATATATTCAGATTGTGTTAACTTAGTATGCAACTGTGGTTTAAACATCATAGCACATTACCATACGATTTATGAAAAATATTCACTTTTAATATGCATAGTATATACCACAAACGGCACAAAGTATTATGACTTTGTGGTAATGTTCAAATTTACCTTTGAAGGTGGCGTTGAGTTGAGGGTAAAGGTGTGTGGAGGAGAGTACCAGGAAGAGAGGGAGAGAGAGAGAGAGAGAGAGAGAGAGAGGGAGAGAGGGAGAGAGAGAAACAAAAGAGAGAGAGAGAGAGAGAGCATGAAGGGGGCCCAAGAGCAGGAGAAAGAGAGAGCGAGAGAGTGAGAGAGGAGGGGCAGAGAGTAAGAGAAAGAGAGAGTCAGAGAAATAGAGACGGGGGGGGGGGGGGGGGGGCAGAGAATCGGAGAGAGAGGGGGGGGGGAAGTCAGAGAGAGAGAGAGAGAGAGAGAGAGTCAGAGAGAAAGAGAGAGAGAGAAAGAGAGAGAGAGAGAGGGGGGGCAGAGAGTTAGAAAGAGAGAGAGAGAGGGAAAAAAAACCAAGAGACGAGGTAGATATACTGTAAATGCAGTCACTCATGTGGCAAGCTGTTTTAGTTATCAGATCTGATCATACTTCAGGTGTTTTTCATGAGACAGCGTCATGGCCTTGGAAGCGATATATGAAAAAGCAAAATACTGTTCATCCCAGGGCCTTCAACTTTACCAGTCTACGTAAACAGACCTTGATCGCCGCCCGCCACGATATCAAACCTTTGTACTTTTATCTGCGAATACACTCCCGAACAAAGCATATAAGGCTACACACCGTCTGCCTTCGTCCTTGCCATCCTTTCAAAGTAAGGTTGCCCCCTTCTTTTATATAATAGCCTTACTTGGAAATAGAATATCACAGCTATCACTTCTGTTTACAAAGCTTTGTATTTCTCAAATCATTTTGTACTTTATTTTCCCTCCATGATGATCCAGACATTTATTTCTTCAATTTATTGCTTTCACAGCAGACTGCAAACATGGCCTTGAACACTCGTGTTATTGGAACATAATACCGGCTAGTCTTCGGTTTCAGAATTGGTTCTCGTTCTGAACAAGCTTTTATTCTTTTAAAAGATTTTGCCTTGTTGGTTGGTTTGTTGGTTGGTTTGATCTGACTGCTAAGAAAGCATGTGTATGGTTTTAAGTAAGCAAGCAACCAAGAGAGGACCAATTGATGTAAGTCCTCTCCGAGGGACTTGGTAATGAGGATTAATACTTAACCAAAGGGCATTAGTGCTTAAATAAATTGTAATGGTAAAACACATCAGTCTAGATTTGTAATATTATTTGGGATTTCTACCAAAGAAATATTCAGTTATGGCATTTTAAATCTTCCATAATCTTAAATAATGTTGATTAATCCCCCCCCCCCCCCCATTCTATGAAAATAATATTTCTATACTGGTAATAGATAATACGTTCATGAATATACCTACCGGTATGTACATTTATGTTGATAATAATATAATTAGACCAATTGATATAGGGAACTACTATTTAAATATACTCTACTGCTCTGTTGTGACAAAAAACAACTCCTAACAGTGCTGCAAGTACATTAGACCTACGAACATTGCAGCAAAATGAATTTTGAAAAACAATCTGTTTTTAACATTTGCAGTACTGGAAAAAAGTTGTGCGAAAGTACCACTTGTCACATGATCAAAAACCGAAAAAGGTTCACCATTGTTTGGAGCGCGAGCATTTACACTGCAAAAACCGTGGAGGTTCGGCCAGAATTTTAAAAAGAAATCACATTCCAGAGATGGGTTTTACGTCTTGTTTACGGCTAGTTACCCAGTAACTTCTAACAAAACTCAGGATTGGGAGAAACAAAAGACAGTTTTTCCTTGCATTAAATGCAGCTATTAACAATCTCTTTCCTATCATGCTGATTAACGATTCAAAGAATTCAACCTTCACCCACATTTTTAAAGATTGAACTTTTTTTAATTCCCACATTCGTGCATGAGGAGTGGAAGACACTTTGGAAAGCAGTGAAACAAAGTGAAGGCAATTAAGTAGATGTGTTAATTTTGATAATGCGGTTCCCTTTCAACTCCTCCATGGCAATTTGTCCGCTCGACTGGACCCCAAAGATGTTTATCACGACCTTAACAGGTGACTGGGTTTATTCATCGGGTCGACCTTGCTGCTTTTGTTCTGTCCTGCGTTCTTTTGACGTTGCGCCCTACTTTGGGATCACATGAATCAATGCACCCCTCCCCCATCTTCCAGTTAATTAGCCAATAACATTTCTTGATCAGAATAGAGGCGGTGTTTATCTAATCAGTTGTCTGGCTTGTGTGTTTGTAATTTCAAGAGTGCATCTCAATGTCGTTGACGTCGCTGCGTCAGTTCACTGTACTTCGCTGCGCTACCTGTGCTTGGAGCAGACCTGGCCTTTCCGCGCTCCATGGGCTCCATCGGTGCGGGCTAGCGCTGCCGCTTGCCTGCCCATTGTGCACGGTAAATTAAAGCGTGTCATCGTGTCGCGCACCAGAGGGATGATCACTGACATCATTTCTCTATGAGGGTTAGTGGTCAGTGTGCGTTTCAAGGTCATTTAGGGGTTGAGGGGGAGGGGGAAGGGGGGGGGGGGTGCATCTCTCCTTCACCTTTTTAAATTGGCCAGACCAACCGGCATTTCCATTTCATGAACTTTGCTCCTTTGTGAGCTGTAAAGTTTGATGGAGAAGCCGGTATTGTCAAGAAATTGTACCCTTTCTATGTCACAAAGTTGTCAAACTATCGTCTAATATCATCTCCCAAAATCATGACAGTTATATCTTTGTCCCATTGTCTGATTGGGCATACACCTTCTCCAATAGGAATTACAAATGCATATATGGTTTGCATGATCCAAACAGCAAAGTGCTATTTATGAACATTTGTGGTGCAATTTTGCAATAATTGCATTAAAAAAAAAATCATCTTGATTAAACATTACTCAGTAAAACCTCACTTTATGGTTTATTAAACCATTTGGAATTTAAAGAAAGAATGACTAATCTGTATAGTCGAAGATTTGTTACACTTGAGTTCAGTTTATTTTCATACTTCAAATTATCAGTATTCCTTACAAGAACAAAATATTAGAAAGATATTTAAGTATCCAAAAACAGATGATATATATCAGTTTGATTAGTTTCTTGTAGTTAATAGTTGTATGTTATGAGCAAGTTGAATGGAAGTTAGGATATAAAGTAACTGTCAAGTAAAAGAAAACTGTTTGTTTTTGAGAGGCTCTACAAGGGTAATACATCGATGTTTGGGTTGGACAAACCACCTCCAGCTCTGAAAAGGCTAATCCTCTATTTTGGAGAATATCCCTTGAAACTCCTGGCTGGAGAGCCTAGGTGTTAATGAACTTGCGGGTGTTGGCCAAGATCATACATATGTAGGATTTCCTCTCCAAACCGCTTCTTCATCTACATCTGCATTCGGTAACTCGTAATTTCACCACGTATATGTCGATCTCTTTCCGTATCACACACATCTAACAGTTTTATCGTGTAAGGTTTCTTTTTATCTCTCGTCTCGCAAGCCCCTGCTCCGCGATTGGTTAAAACCTGGGGTTCAACGACTTCCAAATACTCGCTGAAAATCTCCCAAATCTTGAGCGGTGTTTCCGTGGCACATGGCCGACCTCCCAAACACGGTCTTTAGCCCTCAGGATTTGGCTGAAAAAAATCTCAGAATCTTTCATCACGGCACAGTTGGCTTAAGACACGTTCTGCCCTCTTACCCCTTCTCTCTCTTTTTTGTCCTTCTCTCTCTCGTTTTCCATCTCCCTCTCCCTCTTTTTATCCATTTCTCTCATCCTTTCCCTCTTCAAGTGTTTCTTGAAAACTCAATTTAGGGAGTGCACATGTTTGGTTTAACTTTTGTTTTGCCTTAACTTTATGTACTCCTCTTTCTGCCCTCTTTTTTCTTCTCTATCACACCATCATCCAAATCCTTCTCTGTCACTGCATCAATTTCTTTAATATCTTTATTTTCTGCCATTTCTGCTTTCTCCTCATTTTCTCTCTTCTATCTCTCTCCTATCTCTCTTTTTTGTTCTCTTCTTATTCTAAGGTATTGTGTGTTATCAATTCTTCCCCTATACTGGTCTTGACTCCCTATTCATTTCTCACATTTCTTTCTCGATCTCTTCCCCCTTTCATTTTCTCTCATTCTCTCTAACATTATGTTCATATCATCTCTACCTTTACCATCTCTCTTTCTCTCTCTTCCTCCCCCTCTGTTTCTCTTGCTTTCTCTCTCTCTCTCTCTCTTTATATATCTCTCTCCTCCCCTCTCATCCTCTCTCTCTCTCTGTCTTTTACATTATGTTAATTTATCCTTACCTTTACCATCTCTCTCTCTTCCCTCTCCTCTCTTTCTCTTGCTTGCTCTCTCTTTATCTCTCTCTCCCCTCTCTCTCTCTCTCTCTCTCTCTCTCTCTCTCTCTCTTTCTTTCTCCCTCTCTCTCTTCCTCTCTCTTCCCCTCTCTTTCTCTCTCCCTCCCTTTCTCCCTCCCTCCCTCAATCATCCCTCTCCCCCTCTCTCTGTTCTACCATTCAGTATAGCATATGTTTCAAGACACCCTTGATCATGGACCTTCTCCCTCTCTTTAATAGTACTCACCGTCTTCATTCACATTTTACCCAGAAAATAAAAGTTGTCAGAAAAACTGTGGCTTCGACCACAAGGTCATCCATTTCCATTCGCAGATGCGTCACCGGCTTTTCTGTGTCTGATCGAGTTCTCGCCAATTTGCGTGACATCTCTTCAGCAAAATTCCGCGCTTCACCGGGAATCGTAAACAAGATTTTGTGAGAACTCTGAAGTTCAATCCCACCTTGCACTTGTGGGGAAAAGGTTTATTTAATCATGGCTTCTTTAATACAATGATACATATTGTCTGCTAAGAGACAGGAGAGCATTCACACATAACATGTAAAGACGGTTTGTCCCTTCTGGAGACTTCAAAAACGTGAAGTTCCATGAATCCAGTGGTATACTGAAGAGGTCTTTTATTAGGAAACCTCCCTTCCACAAAATGAAACAAAATGGAAACTGGCTTTCAAAGAATGAATTTTGTATGTTTAATTCCAGATATTTATTTTCTAGATGAAAAGAATATTTGTATTTGTATTCAGAATTAATCAAACCATTATATCTGTTGATGTGAGAACAGCTCCTTCTGCGGCAGTATGAAGACAGTGCCAATTTTTTTTTTTCACAAAGAAGTTTCAGATATGAAGATGACAAACAACAACCAAAACAAAATGATAAAAAGACACACTTTTTTCTAAATCATTCATTATATCAGCCAAATTTTTCTTACTTGAATAGGCTACTAAGTTACAAGTATAATTTCATCTCGGTGCTGCACGTTTTGAAGACCCATTTTTATCTAATGACATCAATTTCTCTTTATATATATATCTGAAGACGCTTTGGGAGTAATTCTCAGTAAATGCGTTGTCATTGAGCGTAGCTGTTTGAATTGTTCCTACCTTAATTGCTACAGGCACCTGTATTCCGCTCCTAATCCCCCGAACCCAATTGAATTATCATCTTAAGGACACCATAACCTTTTGAACTTGGCCTTAACCCACTCACACCCAATCCTATGTGTGGGACTGACCTAGCAGTACATGATTGTAAAGGTGTGGGACCGAAAGGGTTTATTTGAGATGTTAGTGTACTTGTCTATTGAATTAACTGTTCATGGTGAGATCGTGCGCCAGTTTGGATGTTTTACCTTAGAATTTTAACCTTGGTGTTCTGGGGATTTGCTCCATACATCGGTTAATACTTGGAAAGTGATAGAGACAAGTAAAGCTTTCCAAATCAGCTTAGAAAGTAAACATCTTTAATTGACCTTCGAGATTCAACTTACAATTCTTTGTTCCTTCTTAAAGGTAATACAAAGTTTTGGGAAATTTTGAAAATCGGGTGGATAGTGATTCTTTACAATTTTTATATATTTGGATGCCCCTGTGGATGTATTATAAGCACTAGAAAATTTAGCCTCGAAAGTACTTCTGCTTTCGAGAAAAATTGAATATAAAAATTTACTGGTGCTCCTGGTAAATTTTGATAAATTTCAAAAAGCGCCTACGGCGAACGGGAACAACTAATCGGTAGATTTTACTCAAGAAACATTGTTTTATAGCTTAATTTATATATTGGCCTTAAGAGGGAGCTATACAACATACAGAGTTTATTATTTACAATTTCATCCGCGACAACGATCATTGAATATTGTAGGACCGCATATGCGTCCAATATGTTCATTTGAACCAAATTCATGACCCCATACCAAAACTTTGTATTACCTTTAAACAGCACCAAAAATGTCATTACTTTTTTGAAATTTCATGCATGAAATGCATTAAGGGTAAAATTGCTGGTGATATGATTTCATTCAGCAAATTCAAATTTATAATTATATTGTTATATAATGCAGCAAGGTCCCAAATTTAATTGAATTGTATGATGATAAATGTAAATGTTCCAAATGTTTCTTTATTCAAATGAATGTTAGTCACTTGTGGTAAGGTCTTTTAAAGGATCTGCCCTTTTGAGAAAAAAATAAAAAAGGCTCTTGTAACGGCCGAGCCTTTTTCTTTTTGTGAATGAAGGAACAGTTTTTACCCCTTCTTTGTTTTGATATGATTCACAGTTGTCTAAATTTTGAAGGAAACCAACGTTATCTCTTATACTCCACGATAAGTGAGATAGAGGGATGTTTCTAACCTAATTTAGAAGCTAAATTAGCCGTCACTGCATTGAAATCCCTCCTAGCAGTGCATTCAACGTAGAAGATCTAAAAGTTGAGCACAAATTGGCCTTGGCATTCATTAGAGAGAGAGAGAGAGAGAGAGAGAGAGAGAGAGAGAAGGAGGGAGAGGGGGGAATTTGGGGATAATTATTTACATGCATATGAGTTGTGAGATGAACAAAGTATGATGAACTTGTGTCTCTTTCAGCGCTGACCCCAAAGCTCTTTGTTGTCAGGTTCTGAAAAAGGACTTGCTACACTCCTTGCCTCTCGTAGGTTGTAAAATGTCATCCGATAAGGATGACTTGAAATGCTAATTTTCATGACTGAAGCACAAAAAGTAGGACTTCAGCCATCTTTTGGGCCTAAGGAAATCAGACATTTTAGTTTTAAATTTACATGTAGGTTAAGCCCCCTTTGATACTTGTAAAGATGCTAAATTATTGTATGCTAAAACCTAGAAAGATTCCAAATGATATGAGTTATTGCCCTTCTTGCAAGCAAGGTATTCATTCAATGAGCATTTTTCATCAGAATCGTTGTGTATCAAAAGCTTCTAGATTGTTCTAGCGCACAAAAACTTTGCTTATGTAATATTAACAGTCCCACTCTGAGGAACAATTCAAAGTAGTTTAATCATATACTTGTGTATTTATTTTCTTTCCTTATGTTCATGATACTGTTCTTAATTTGACACAGAATGAGGAAAACAAATTTAGAGATGCAAATGATATTATTTGATGAAAGGTTGTGAACCATTGATTTGTGATCCAGAAAAACAGGGCAAGGGGTTGATTATCATGTGTTAAGAAAGTTTTACGTCTTCATCTCGAAAGGAAAGATCCTCACCAAATTACATCTGTTATCCATAACTAATTATGACTAATGGACATTTGGTTAAGCTTATGAACTGTATCCCCTCGGAAATTTAATTGATTTGCCAATTTGAGTCTTGTCTGTGACACTGATTTCATCCGCAGAGGTAAAGCCGATGATCCTGGGCGCTGTTATCTGTCCGTTTGAACAGGACAAAGCCGCGAAAGCGAGATGTATTTGGATGTCGGGCTGTCTTGTAATTGACGCCTTCTGGCATGGATTACCATATATTCATGTTGGTGTTAGTAGAGTTGGGCAGGATGATGCATGTTACATCTCAAATGAACTGTGCTGGATGTGAGAAGTGATGTATATTTGATAAGGTTGTGACTTGTGAAAGGATAATGAGACTTGGAAAGCAAGAGAAAAGGAATAATATATACACATATAACATTGCTTGTTTGTGTTGAAATACAGTGGTACAGTGTGATGAATAAGGAGGAGGAGGAAGAGGAGGAGGAGGAGAAGGAGGAGGAGAGAAGTAGGAAGAGAAGGAGAAGAAGGAGAAGGAGGAGAAGAATAAGGAGAAGAAGAAGAAGGAAAAAGAAGGAGGAGAAGAAGGAGGAGAATAAGAAGGAGAAGGAGAATGAGAAGGAGAATGAGAAGGAGGAGGAGAAGGAGAAAGAGAGGGATAGAAGAAAAAGAGGAGATATTTGTTCAACATTCGATCTTCAGAAGATATGAACCTATCCACACTTTTCCCACTTTCTTCTCTTACTCTCTCTTTCTTTCTCCCTCATTCTTTTCTTACTCTCTCTCTCTCTCTCTCTCTCTTCCTCTCTCCCTCTCTTTCTCTCTCTCTTTCTCTCTCTCTCTCTCTCTCTCCCCCTCTATTTTTCTCTCTTTCCCTCTCTGTCCTTCTCATTCTTCTCTCTCTTTCCCCAATCTCTATTTTTCTTGCACCACCTTCATCAGCAACTCTCTACCCCTCTCTCCCCCCTTGTCTCTTACTTAAAACCAAATTATGTTGTGAGAGTAAGAAATATTCCAACATATCCACCACCCAACAGTTTTGATAATGTAAACCCCTGACATTAGGGAATGGAATTTCAGTTCAGTTATCAGAAACAGGTGTGAAGGTTACATAGCTGAGTGGTACCTACCAATGAAAGGAAAATCATATAGATTAGGGCCTACCTTGGATTCCACCTCTATCACTCAACCAGGTTCAATGGCGGATTTGAGGGGGGAGGGGTGGGGAGAGGGGTTAATGCCCCCTCTGCAAAACCAAATCTGGCATTAAGTACACAAACAGAGAAAATAACACCTGCAAAGTTGTGTTCCTGTGCCTGCCTCCCATAGTAAAAATCTTGGACTACATTGGTGCCTCAAAATGAAAATGTGCAAACCCTCTTATTTTTGGAGAGGTTGCAAAATGTCTAAATCTGCCACTGAGGTTTACAACCATCTTACCTGAACATTCAATAGACATACATGTGGTTTTAGTTATCTTATTTGCCATGTTTGATAAATTTGGCACAAAAATGAAATATCTTTCATAGGAATTTACCTCACAGTACAGACCTGTTTTATGTTTATTGAAGAAGAAAAATCAACAAAAAACACTGATATTCTCAGGTCAAACACATTAAACAAACAATGAAATAGTGGCAAATACACCTTGTATAAAATATTTGAGTTTGTGGGACTTAAACATAAAGATATGTTTGTATACAGGATGTCCTTTCTTGAGTTTCTTCTATTTTTGCCTCCAGAAGTTCCACATACACTTGAGCCACAAAGGCATGACTTTAATTATTGAGAAACAATCATCTGATGGAAGATTGCACAAAAATGAAAAATTGCAAAATTAAACTCTGCATTGCTTGGAGGCTTTCACGACTGTCAAACGTTGAGGAGTCGCTGATGAGAAAGAGTTAGGAATTCTGATTGCATGATGTTTGGAAGGAATGTAAATAGACATTGCCCAGCCTTGGACTTGGGACTCTGATATGCATAACATGTTGCTGGACTGTATACAGAGGAGTGGGAAAGAGAGGAATTGGTGGTGGTGGGGTGGTGGGGGGGTGGTGGGGGGGGGGGGGGGGGAGGAGGGACTTGGGACTCTGATATGCATAACATGTTGCTGGACTGTATACAGAGGAGTGGGAAAGAGAGGAATTGGTGGTGGTGGGGTGGTGGGGGTGGTGGGGGGGGGGAGGAGGGACTTGGGACTCTGATATGCATAACATGTTGCTGGACTGTATACAGAGGAGTGAGAAAGAGAGGAATTGGTGGTGGGGGAGGGGTGGAAGGGTGGGGGGGGGGTAGCTGTGAATGAGGAAATATAGAGGTGTTGTGCTAAATATCGTGGGCTGCGAGAAGAGAGAGGGAGAGAGAGGGAGGGAGAGATAGAGAGAGAGAGAGAGAGAGAGAGAGGAGTGAGAGAGAGAAAAAAAGGAGAGAAAGAGAGGGAGAGAGATAGCAAAGGGAGGGAATTGGAGAGAGTGGGAAAGAGGGGAGAAAATGAGAAAGGAGGGGGAGAAAGAAAGAGTAGACATAAAGATGAAGATAACTATTTTTTTAAGGAGGAAGAGTAGTAAGGGGGTGATATGAAGATGAAGGAGGTGAATAATCAGAAAGAGAGAGAGAAAGGGGATGGGGGGGGGGGGGTGCATTTAAAAGATGATTTTGAGAGAGAAAGTAAATTGTAAGTTGTAATTATTTTATGATATGGCTTCGATGATGCACACATTTTCCCTAGCCCGGCTTGAGTCATCTGGGGCTTGGTAGTCATAGGGTTAAATAGAAAAAAAAGGGAGACATGAGAGGAAATCCAAAGGAGAGATAACTTGATGAGGTAAGAAAGAGATATGAGGGGAATAGTGGATATGGATATCTCAAATATGGAGAGGAGGGGTTAGCGATTGGAAGTGATGAGATGTTTGTTGAATAACAAATGGCAAGGGGGAATAGAACGACCTTGAAAATGAGTCGTGTGAATTTGCTTTGTGTGTGCCTGTAGGGAGGCTAGATGGACAAATTCATCTGGGGTTGGAGGAATAATAAAAATATAAGAATATTTCAACCTTGGACATGAGACATGAAATACAGGAGAAAAGGGAGATAGAGTGAAGAAGAGAGCAAAAGAGAGAGAGGGTGAGAGAGAGAGAGAGAGAGGGGGGGGGGGGAAGACAAGAATTTATTGTTCTTGATTTATAAATCAATTTATTACTTTATGATATATTTATTCATTTGAATTATGAAATCTTTATTCTCTGTAAGAAATAAATGTGTCAGATTATAATGTTTGGCATATTCTCTTTCATTGTGTAATATATGTATGATAACTAATCTGTGTTTTCTTATCTCTTTCTTTTCTTTTTCCTGTTTTGGCTCTGCTCTTCTTGCGGTATTCAGGTAAGCAATGTTTATTCTTATGAGGTAATGTGGGGGGGGGGGGGATTTTGATGGAGATTGGAGATGGACCTATATCTCATCTGCTAAGATCCAGAACATCTTTTAATTTTTTTAAAATTGGAATTAGCGCCCTTCTGACTCTCCAGAAACAACCTAGGAATGACGAAGGGAGAAAAAGAGGGAGGAGAGAGAGAGAGAGAGAGAGAGAGAGAGAGAGAGAGATACGACAGAGTAAGTGAGTGAGAGAGAGAGAAGGAGAGGAAGATATATATATATATATATATATGTAAAGAGAGGGAGAGAATAAGAGAGATGAGGAGTCGAGAGATAGAGAGAGAGAGAGAGAGAGAGAAAGAGAGAGAAAAAGAGGGCGAGAGATAATACTAAGGCAGGAAAATATGGGATAATTAAGTGCAACTGAAAGGGGAATTTATAAAGCAACCTTGAATTTGAGTTATGCGATAAATATATCATAGCTTGGTAAACACATCAACATCTAAAGAGTTCGACCTTGAACTTCATACCTAAGATAAGCTGCAGTATTCAGACTGATACAGAGAGGGTTCTGTGCCCTGTTTAAGATGAAATTACTGTAATTTTTCTCTTTGTTTTTATTCCCATGCGATAGATCGGAAGGACCTTGAGTCTACAGGAAACATTAGACTTAATGCTTTTTTATTATTTACTCAATATATTAATAACAATGTCACACAAAGGATTTTTATCTTAAAATACCCTCATATTCCAAATATGAATTAGAAATAGTTCGAAACTTTGGACTAAATTGTGATGCCTCACCCGTTTGTGTTGTCCCGTAATATGCTCATCTTTGCCTGCAGAGCATTTCATAATTATCTTCTTTTTTTGTTGCAAGCTACCATTTTCATGGGCTGTACATAATCTAGCTCTCCCAAGAACTTTTGGCCTCTTTCACTTCATAATTTGTTGATCCAAATGCAACTTGAGTGTTTAAAAAGACAGGGAACTTTGTTGAGATCATCATCTTGAATGTGCACAGGAGTTGGTGTGTATGTTGTTAATAAACAAGAAAGACAAACGTAATCTTCCAGTGAGACCCGCAAAGATTTTCTGAAAACCTTTTTTTTTATCTGAACAGCCAATATCTTGGATCAGAATGTTATGTTGATATAAGAATGCTATCCTTGGACTTCAGACATAATGAGAGAGAGAGAGAGGGAGAGAGAGAGAAGGTGAGAGAGAGAAGGGGGGAGAGAGAGAGAGAGAGAGAGAGAGAGGGTTGGAGGGGGGTAGTGGGGAGGGAATGCAGTTGGTCTGTGTGTTAGGATGGGAGAGGGGCAAGCACAATCTTTCGAGAGCCACAAAGATGTCCATACAGAGCACCCTTCAGGCTCTCTCCTGTCAATATCATAGATCAAAATTGTACATCATAATGGAAAAAGCAACCTTGGACTTCAGACATGAGATGAGATGCCACAGATAAAAGCAGAGAAAGAGAGAAAGAGAGAGAGAAGGGGAGGGGAGGGGCAGATAGATGTTTTGAATAATAAACTGCAAAGAGGGAATAGGACAGCTCTGATGCGAGTCCCACGAATGAACCTGGCATTTGGCGTGCATGTGTGCGTGTCAGGGGAGATTGGTGGACAAATAAATACATCACGGCTGGGACAAATACATCACCAATACATCACAAATAAGGACGAGGATAACCTTGGACTTCAGACTCCCGGAGGTCATTCAGAGAAGCACCGAGAGAGACCAGAATTCAAAGATGTATTGCAAATAGATACAGGGTAGCCTTGACGATGAGACTCCGGAGGGGGAGGGGGGAGATGCGGGGAGAAGAGATGGAGACAAAGGGATTTGGGAGGATGACTTGGATGACAGGCATCATGGTTAATGAGAGGAGAGTACACAGGAGAGGAGGAGAGAGGTGATTGAAGGTGGAGAGGTGATTGAAATAGGGGGAGATGGAGCAGAGATGGTGAGAAAGGAAGAGAACGAGGGAGAGAGAGAGTGAGAGAGAGAGAGAATATAACTATGGAGACTATGGAGAGAGTGTAGAAATAGACATTGAGAGAAAGAGCAAGACACAAAAAAGAGGAGGGAAATAGGAAGAAAAATGGGATTTAATGTTTCATGTCATGGAGAGAAAGAGAGAGAGAGAGAGAGAGAGAGAGAGAGAGAAAGAGCGAGAGAGAGAGAGAGAGAGAGAGAGAGCGAGAGAGAGAGAGAGAGAGATGGGGGGGGGGAGAGTCTTTAGTGGCAGTATGAGTAACATTTTTGTAACATAAAGGACACATTTCGTCGCTGTTTTCACGAAGTGACGGTAGTGAAAAAAAATTGCATTCACTTTGCGTTACGATTTTCCTCACTACCGTCACTTCGTGAAAACAAGGACGATTTCATGCACTCTCATAGACATAAAATGTGTGTACTTGAAGCTTTTAATTGCATGGCAGTTAAATTTCATGATTGTTTTGCTATAAAACAAAAAATAAGAATAAAGAAAAAAAGGGGAAAAGGGAAGAGACTATTTATGGGTTTGCTGAACATGAGTAACCTCGGCTCGGAAGAAACTCGAGATCCCCGGTTCTGTTCTATGTTTCCCTCATGAACTTGCGAAGGAGGGAGCGAGCGAGCGAATGTTGAGGGTTGACGAGCAAAGAATATGCTGCCTCCAAGGTCGACGCTGATATCATGAACACATTGCTGCTACGGCGCTGAAAGCCAATCTACAGGATTCGGTAGCAAATTAGAGCCGCTATTGGCTATTGAATCCCAGCGTCAAGGCTGCCTCGATGGCTAACCCATTAGCTGCCAAATTGTTGCCAATTTTGTGCATTTTTGCATCCCACCGACTGAAATGTATATACATGAGAAAGCAGAAAGAGATATCGTCTGTTTTTAGCCGACTATAACTTCTTATATTAAAGGCATCGTTTAACAATGGTTAATCTGAGATGCATGGCCCTACGTGTTATCAGTGTCTTTGTTATGTTGTAATATTGAAGCCCTAAAAAATTGTGCCTCAAAATGATCATGAAGCGCCTCAAAAAAGTAAAGTATATTTAAGTGACCAGTTTTACCCTACTTGTTTTCCCTAATAGACTAGTGTTATGAAATCGCAAAATCTGATTTTGATTTCCAATCATAAATATCTTGATAATCAGACAGGCGATCGGCTTGTAATAGACATGGGATCCCTGACTGACCTAAAGTTTATAATTATCATTACAGCATGAGCTAAATTCTTCTGATCACACAATACATTATACATGTTTAATTAACAACCGATTGTTTCATACACTTACGTAATTTATTAAGTATGTGAAAATTTGATTTTCCCCCGAGTTATGTCTCTTGAGAATGTGAAATAATAAAGCTTACATCTAAAAGAATTCAAAGATGTAAGGCCCTCATTCAACCAGTCCACCTCCATTCTTTAATTATGAAAAACACACAAATTATAAAGGGGGGGGGGGGGGGTAAATGATTTAGTTGTTGACTGTATGTCAAGTACATTTAAAAATAACTTCTCATTATGAGTGTGGTGCTGTAAAGTCCTTGTTTGAAATATTTCAAAGAACAGAATACGATGAATGGACACATGAGGCCTTGCTTGTGGGAAAGATATATATATATATGTTACTGTGTTTCATTGATAGTATTATTTTTTGTAAATATGTAAAGTACACAGGGAAGAATTGTGCTTTGTACCACCAGAGACATTTATGGCATATTGCAGTTATTATTTGAATGCTAAAAAGATTCAAGATAGCAAATCACACCATGGTGTTGCAATGGAGACAAATTTACTGAAGGAACGTTTTTATCCCTCACAAAACTTATAGAAACTGAACACAAAACTTTAAAATGTAATTGCAGCCTTATTGTTTTTTTGTAAGAGAGAGAGGGAGAGGGGGTGGGGGGAACGAGAGAGAGAGAGAGAGAGAGAGGGGGGGGGGGGGGGAGGGAGAGTCTTTAGTGGCAGTATGAGTAACATTTTTGTAACATAAAGAAAATTATTTTATGCAAACTCATAGACATAAAATGTGTGTACTTGAAGCTTTTTAATAGCAAGGCAGTTAAATTTCATGATTGTTTTTCTATGAAATCAATATACAAGAAGAAATAAAAAAAAGGGGAAAAAGGAAGAGACTATTTATGGGTTTGTTGAACATGAGTAACCTCGGCTCCGGTGAAACTCGAGATCCCCGTTTCTGTTTAATGTTTCCTTCATGAACTTGCCGAGGAGCGAGCAAATGTTGAGGGTTGACGAGCAAAAGATATGTTGCCTTCAAGGTTGTAGCTGATATCATGAACACATTGTTTCAACTCTGAAAACCAATCTTACCTCGACCCCCATCTTTTTGTTATATCACCCACAAAATAACGGAAAATTCAACCAAAAAATGATGAGGAAGATCATTTGCAATCTCATCCGGGTCGATATACACAAGAGGGGCATGTATGTTTGAATAGAAATCTGTAATTATTTCCTTAAACAAATTGATACCTTTAGTGTCGGTGTAGTATGTAATATAACTGGATTCTCAAAATGAGCATTTCTGTTTACCTCAGTTGCTTTCTTTGTCTATTTCCGTAAGACGATGATTTGATACAGCACACTTCAGGGGACAAAGTCCTGAAACTTTCTGTGAACCTGTAAACTTTGATGCTTTATTTTGGTATTTCAGTTAAGTGATGATTAGTCGAAGCACAGTTCAGAATTACAAAAAAATCCTCAAACCTTGTGAACTATTAAACTTTGATGCTTTATCTTGCAGCTTGGGGGATTCAAGTTCCACGATGATCGTTTTTTCTTCTCTAACGTTTATAGTCCCAGATAAAGGCACGGGTCCCAAGATGGTACTTTGTAGCCCTGAACGTAGTCCTAAATATGACCCCGAGATAGCGCGGCGTGTGGAGGTGCGATAAGGGCACTCCTCAGCCAAGGACGTCACATTCGTGCGAGCTGCTCATTAGGAAACAGCCTGATTAAAAAGTCGGTCCCGCATCCCCCCTCTGACAAAATAAAAAAGCATGAGTTCTGTTTGTTTAATGAATTTCTGCATACCTACCCTTGGCCTACTTCCACGGATTCCAAGGATAGTCTCGTTTCAAGACCAAACAGCCAGACAGTGTCAAGATGCGGGTACTTTCTGTTCCCAGGATCTCCTTCAGAATTTGATGGAATGAAATTGTGATATTTCTCCAAAGATTTTTATGTATTTCATTTCTTTTTGCAAGGGCTCTTTGGAGCTTCCCGGAGCTGCTGTAATTTGCTTACAGCTCATATAATTTGTTTTGGTGCTCCCAACAGCAGAAATGAAACCATACTGTATTCTGTATGTAAATGTCAGTGAAAAAATACACGAAGGCTCGGGCGAATTAGCCCCCGAAATGCCAAAAAGAGCCCCCAAAAATGTGCATAGATTTTAATGCAAAAACAAATAAAGAGTGTTATTTTCATGCAAGCAAGCTTAAAATGTTGCCCCCCAAATTTTAATTTTTTGTTTCCCCCTGGTAAATGTATTCAGTTCTTAAGGACTTTAGGATGTATACTACTGCATTGTAAACAAGTTAAATATTTGCTCTTTCATATCTCATATCTGGAGACAGAAATGTCAATATATTTGTAAACTGCATGAGACCAGATATTGGAAGCAACTTATTACAGAAATTAAGAAAATGTTAATTGAGAATCATGACCCTTCTCTGCCTCTGCAAAATTCTGTATATTTCTTTTTCGAGGGGAGGGTAAAGTCAAGACTGAGGGGCAGTAAAAGACATGACTCTGATTATTTTTCACATGCAAAAAGATATTCTTTTTGTTGCTATTTTCTTTATATTTTTATGGTTTTTCCTAGAAAACTAGTCTATTTTTTTTCAATTTTCTCATGGAGTTTTCATATGATATGATCTGCAAACATGCATTTTGCTATATGAGGTTTCTTCATATCACGTTTGAAGTACCGTAATACAAAAAATCGATAACTACATGTAACCATGGATCTACTAGGTCCATGATGTAACTATTAGTATTGTAGCTGTATGATTCTTGTGTAGCTCTACAAAGAATTTGGGTAGTCTGAATCGGAGTATAAAGGCCTGTCCTCATCAGCTCGAATCTCAAGCTCGAGAAATTAGCTCAAAAAATTTGCTCAGTATTTGTGCATAGTGCGAGTCTTCGGGCTGGTGAAGACGGACCAGACAAATAGCGGGCTATTTTGCAAACTAGTCCAAGTTATCTGGGGAAGATTTCCTGAGCAATAATCCTGCTATTTACGTCTTCACCTGCCAAATAGCCCGCTATTTTGTGATCAGGCTAAATTCCCGAATCAGAAATAGCAGGCCATTTGGCAAACTAGAGCTAATGATGACAGGCCTCATTTGGATTTTCAGAAGCTGGGGTCTGCATGGCGGTGAAGTGGAGGTCACGATTTCTAAGAAGTTCTTCCCGAAGCCTCAAGGCCGATGGAGAGAGAGAATAGGTTATCTGAGGACATATCGGGTTCCTCCCATTACACAAGCGATCTCGACAGTTTAACCATGGTTTAACCCTGAGACTGTCAGAAGCGGAATCATCATCGAACGCACCGTAGGAGGGTCCAATGTATGGTTCGTGGGATACCAGCCTGAGCAGAGTTGATTCCCGCAAGCAGATCGAGAGCATCTTGCGGAATCACATAGTGCTCTAAAGATACTGTATCTGCATTTGGATTATATTAATTTTCTTCCTGTTAAAGTATTTGATGAACTTAGAAATCGCACGTAAAGATGCAATGTGAAAAAAGGTAGAATTTGTAGCTAGTAAGAAAATTATTAACAAAGTGAGTGGCCAGTACTGAGTAGCAATTATTCAAGATAAGTTTCATTAAACAACATGATTTACTATTTAAGGCCATTGAAATATTGTATTACTATTTAAGAAATATGGCCTCTTACGTCTTAGTTACATTTTTGCTTGAAATCCATTTGCCTGTCTGCCTGTATAGGGGCAACCAACATACAAGTAATTGATGTAATGTCAGGATAATAATAATAATAATAATACATATGATTTATAAGGCGCCAAATCCACTTGACAGTCAAATGCTCAAGGCGCAGCTTGTGCAAAAGATGAAATACATACTTGATACATTTATACAAAGTGCGATAAGAAAGGTACAGACATGAAAGGTAATGGTAATCAATTATAAGCTAAATTAAACAGATATTTCTTAAGATTGTTTTTTAACACCTCAGCAGAACTGCTATTCTTAACCCATTGAGGGAGAGTATTCCATAACGAAGGCCCAGCATGAGCGAAGGTTCGTTCCCCCCACTTTGTTTTAACCCTAGGAGTAACAAGTAAGCCAGAGTTTTGAGAACGTAGCTGTCTAGAAGGAAAGTAATGCTTAATCAAGCCGATGTTATACTGCGGAGCAGAGCCATGTATACAGTGAAATAATAGCAAAATAATCTTGAAAACAACACGTTTTTCTACGGGCAACCAATGGAGTGATTTGAGGACTGGTGTGATGTGACTGTACTTGTTGGACAGGGTCACGACACGAGCAGCAGCATTCTGTAATCTTTGTAATTTTGCGAGTAGGTTGTGAGGCGAACTAAACAAAAGGCCATTACCAAAATCCAAGCGAGAAGAAATCAAAGCATGAGTAATTTTCTCGGTGGCACCACGGTTAAGATATTTACGAATAAAACCCAAATTGCGTAACTGATAACGTACTGATTTTGAGACATATTGAATTTGAGTAGACATTTTCATGTTTGAGTCGAGAAACACACCAAGGTTGCGACATACATTAGATAGGGTAATTTCATGTCCAGCAAGAGTAATTGAAGTGATGGAAGAAATCTTCTCTAACTGAGTCTCAGAACCATACATTATAAATTCGCATTTGGCGAGATTTAATTTCAGTGAATGTGAGTTTAACCAATTATGAACATCTTGTACACAAGTCTCAATGTTATGGATAGCGCTGGCTGCATTGCTCTGATTGGGTTTGAAAGAAGTATATATTTGAATATCATCAGCATAAACATGATAAGAGAGAGAATGGCGATGAAAAATACTCTTCAAACCCGTTAAATATAACGAAAAAAGCGTGGGCCCGCCCACAGAGCCTTGTGGAACTCCGCATGTAAGTGGTACAAAATCTGAAAGGTAGCCGTTTATCAAGACAGCTTGAGAATGGCATAACAGGTATGATTTAAACCATTCCAGGGCTTGACCTTTAATACCGAGTGACATGAGGGTATTCACCAGAACAGTGTGGTTAACAGTGTCAAAGGCGGAAGACAAATCAAGGAGTACCATAGCAATTACTTTTCCGCCATCCATCTCCTGGAGTATAAAGTTGGATACATTAACAAGGAGGGTTTCTACACTGTGGTGGGGACGGTATGCAGATTGAAATGGGTCAAGGAGGTCATTATCGAGACAGTAATCATTTAATCTAGAGAACACCACCCTCTCAAGTATTTTAAATAAAAACGGGAGATTAGAAACTGGACGGTAATTACTTAGTAATTCAGAATCAAGATTGGGTTTCTTCAGTAAAGGAAGAATGTGTGCCGTTTTAAGAACAGAAGGTACGCATGCCTGAACAATACTTAAGTTGACAATCTGTGAGATAACAGATGCAAATGAAGAGGAGCAATCCTTAACGAGAACAGTATAGACAGGGTCTAGTTTACACGACTTAGCTGGCAATCTATGAAGCAGTGATTGTATCTCATCGGAGGTGGTAGGTTGAATCGTCTCGAGGGATGCTGACGTGACAGGATCAGGTGGAGTTAAGTCAGGAGTGAGACTGTCCTGGATCTTCTGAACCTTGGAGCGGAAGAACTGAATAAATCTTTGAGCCAGTTCTTTACTACCAGAATGTCTTGGAAGTGGAGAGTTCTGTTTCCGATTCAAGAGACGATTGGCCGTAGAGAAGAGTTTCTTAGAGTCATGTCCACATTTATCGATTAGCCCGACAAAGTACGAACGTTTGGCTCGTTCGACGAGAGAGTTCGTGAAATCTCGTTGCGCACGGAACATCTCTTTGTCAATGTGAAGCTTGCCGTTAGATCGCCATCTCCGCTCAAGCTGCCTACGTTTACGTTTCTCAGCAGTAATCTCCCCGTTGTACCAGGGATTGTCCTGACGGTCTCGAACCTTGCGGATCTTGGCAGGAGCGTGAATATCGAGGAGCGAAGAAAGAATGGTGTTGTAGCGACTAGTAGCTGTGTTGACACTCTCTGACGTTAAGGGCATAATGTCGCTCTCAGCAACATCCTTCGCGAAGGCTATCCTGTTTATGTCTTTAATATTACGGGAAGCAAATGTTCTGTCGCTGCGTGCAGGCTTAGTGAAGCGAAGTACACAAGTGATAGCAGCATGATCTGATATACCTGGAACGATACTTGGCTTCGAAATTGACAAATTGTCTGAATTGCGAACCAGAACGACGTCCAGAATGTGATCTTTGTCGTGAGTCGGAGATGTAACCAATTGGGATAGGCCATGACTGTTAATAAGGTCCACAAACCTGAGTGTATGCTGGGATGAAGTGTTATCTAGATGGATGTTTAAATCTCCGGTGATCAAAAGTGGGTATGGTTTGCACAACCTCTCATCAAGAAGCACAGAGAAGTCGATAAGAAACTGAGTGAAAGACTGGTATCCTGGTGGTCTGTATATGACTATAATGTCAACCTGTGTAGAGCCGCCAGATACAGTTCCATAACAGTAATCATTACTTTGTATCCTCTGGATTTTTTGGGGGATATATTTATCATTATTATTGAAAGCGGATTCGATGATTTGAAAAATTAGTCACTGACCTACATTTTTTAAATATAAAAAAAAATCAACTCCAATTTTATTCAAAAGTTATGTCTCTAGCCGCCCTTGACTTCTCACCAAATCTTCAATACCTCCTGAAGGGAAATAACAATCTTGTCGAAAACAAAAGGATGGGGAGTATTTTCTAGGAATTCTTGCTTGCTTCCTTATCAATGACTTTGCAGGTATGTGTTTTGAAAATACATGCAATGATCTGGTTGAGCTCCGGTTATGAAGGAAAACAAATTCTTACAGAATCAAACCAAATTTACACTGAATTTATGAGACTAAAGATTTTTTTATATAAATACCCGCAGGATGAATTTGGAAGAAAATCTATAATAGCTGAGTAATAATCATCAAGGAAATAGAAGCAGAAGGAAATCAAGTTCAATGTCTTGATAGACATGAGGCCTGGCTTCATCAGACCAAAGCCATGCAAAATAGCCCGATATTTTAACTAACCCCATCTCAAATTAGCCAGCTAATTTGCGTCCTCATCAGCCCGCAGTTGCAATAAGCGGGCTATTTGGTCGAGAAACTATCCCGAGAAATTTGGTCTTGTTTCCAAAATATCCTGCTATTTGGGAAATAGCAGGCTAATTTTCACCCGTCCGAGCTTGTTTGTGATGAGCGTATTGGTCTGGTGAAGATGCAATTTCGAGGCTTCAGAATAATATCCTGAGTCAAGCTAATGAGGACAGGCCTATTGAGGTATTTTTGTAATCCGAACATTATTGGATGTAAAATGGGGTATTGACAATGCCCTAGAGTGGATTTTTCTAAAATAGTTGTGATCGTGTTGTCTAAACAATACATCTTCATGATAAACAATTTAGAGTTAAATTCAACCTGTTTCCCTTGAAATTCAACTCCACTTCCATAATTCAAGATTAGTTATAAAGGTGGAGAGTGCCCTGGATTTAGTTGGCTTTACTGATGGCAACAAAAGATTATATAACACAATCAGTGAAATCGTAAAGAAAATCTAATGGAGCATAATGAAAGTCCGATATTTGTAATGTAATATTGGTCATTCTCAAATTTCAAGCTTTCTCCTAAGGGAATACTTTATCATGTCCCTGCCCTAAATACAGGTTAGTAATTGGAGACAGCAAGAACCAAGAAAATGAATGCTTTTGGTAAACCTTTAAACAATACAAGTTGAGAGCTGCTCACAAGGAAATTAATAGAGTTGCATAGTGGTTATCAGGGTTGGTTTCCCTTTAAAGGGATTGGGTATCTTTGTCTCAGATTCTGAAACAAAATCCTGGATTTAGCTCATGCTACAACCATAATTATAAACCTTTTGGTCAGTCAGGAATCCCATGACTATTACAAGCCGATTACCTGTCTGATTATCAAGATATTTATTATTGGAAATCAAAATATATATTTTTTTTTTCCTCACTACAGTCTATTGGGGAAAATGAGTATGGTAAAACCGGTCACTCAAAGATATTTTACTTCTTTGAGGCACTTCATGATCATTTTGAAGCGCAATATTTGTTGGGCTTCAATATTACACCATATCACAGACACTGATGACACATAGGGCCATGCATCTCAGATTTAACATGGTTAAACGATGCCTTTAAAGTCGAAAGAGAGAGAAGAAAGAGAGGGAAAAGGCCAGGGAAAGTAGGTGAACAGTGATAGGCAAACTCCCCTCTGCATAAATTGTGGTGGGCTGCGGTTTCCTGCGGTGCTGAGAAAGAAGTTAGGTATTGAGTTCATCTTGGAAATCCCTTGTTACCAGGAGATAAAAAAGGGTCGGATATCATTGTGCTAATTTTATGAAGTTGCGTCATAAGAGAAGCTGGAAAAACCAGGGACCCTTGCTTCGGATTAAACTTCTTCATTTCTCAGGAATATTTTAGATTTATGAAAAATTTCATGCTGAGAAACAAAACTGAAACTGACACTGAATTTTTGCAATTTGTCAATGTTTCTTTCTGTTTAAATGGCAATGTTAATCATTTGTGAAAGTTTTATGTTGTTAGCATTTTTCTTTTGACATAAGATCTTCTTCTTCTCCTCCTCCTCCTCCTTCTTCTTCTTGTTCTTGTTCTTCTTTTTCTTCTTCTTCTCCTTCTTCTTGTTCTTTTTCTTCTTTTTCTTTTTCTCCTTCTTGTTCTTTTTGTTTTTCTTCTTCTTCTTTTTCTCCACATTTGATTTCTTCATCATTTTCTTTATTTTCTTCCTTTTTATCTCCATATCTGTTTCCTTTCATCCCTTTTTTCAAAACTTTTTCTTCTCTCTCTACTCCTCTTTATCACTTATATCCATAATTTTAAACATAAAATAGATAAACCTTTTCTAAGAATGGGTTTATACATATTGCATTTTGAAGAGAGAAAAAAGCAAGCACATATTCTCTTATCTGTCAAGTCAGTGCATTGCCATTACAATAGCACTCTGTACTTTCTCCATCAAGTTCAACCTAACTCTGCTGAGTACATGTACACGCTTAATTGCACCTTATTAGTTTCTAAGGGGCACGGAGTTAAAATGAATTACTTATAGCTTTGTGTGCGTGACAAGACGATGATTATGGATCTTTCAAGTGTCTGGGTGTCATCTGTACTTGTACATTTTTTGTTGTCATGGTGTTGCCATGGAAATACATATCTGGATTATATATCTTTTAAAATTCAGAGCCAGGAATTAAGGCTTTGTTCAAGTATAAGAGGTAGAAAAAAGGAGATGGGGAAATTCCCTTCTGGCTCTCAGCACTTGCAATGTTGCTATGACTTGTAAATCATTTAAAACTTGTTGATATGCAATTCAGGCTACAGTAGACAAGTAGGAATGGTATTTTTTTATAATCGGAAATTAATTCATGCATGCTTTTGTTTGAAATGTCATATATATAACTTGACTGAAAAAGTTTCTTGTACTGAATATTATCATGCCCTTTAAACCCTCAAGCAAAAGTAATGCAATACAATGCAATGCATGGACCTACGGAATAAAAGACCTCAGGCTGAGGTAGGTCCCTGTGCTTAAAAACAATATATGAAATGAATGATAAGTGATGGGACATTAATTAAGCAGATGATTAAGTATATTTAAAGCCTAATTTTGATACGAGTTGATTTCCAAGACTTTATACCAGGAATATCAGACTTAGTATTTATAAGGGTTAATTTTCAAATGTGAACAATTATTTGTTGTGTGTGTACATTCATTATATAACTTTTTTATCATTTAATTGAATTTGTCACAATGCACCAGATCAGTGAGTGTAAATTGCAGCCAGACGCTTCTTCTCCCGTCTGAACGCAGACGACCAGTGATCCAATCACAGGTTTAATTTGAAACAATTCGACTAGGAAATCGGTAAACAATTCGGTACACCGGAATCACGGCAGCTGTAATTACCTACACACCTGAACAGGGGATGGCCAACGGCACGATGTTCACAAAAACAATTCTTGGCAAATTACTTGCCAATCGGAACAACTGTTAATGCAATTTTTGTTTGCATCTGTTTTATCTCTCCTTTTTTTTCTCTATTTCTCTTTCTCTATTTCTGTCTCTGTCTCTGTCTCTCTCTTTCTACCTTTCCTTTTTCTCTTCCGCTCTCTCTCTCTCCCTCTTGTCTTTGGAACCTGTATTTTTAGTCTTACATTTATCGATGCGATTCAATGATATAACCCTTTCCATTCTCTATATTTGTTGTTTGCAAATGTTGTGAGTAACACCCTTTCGCCTCTAAGCAGAGATGGTTATGTATATTTTGTAGGTCATAATCTATGATCATGACTTTATAGCAAAAAGAAGGAACAACCATTGTGGGATACCTTCATGTTTATGTAGCATTCCTTTATGCTGAGTTTAATGAATGATATATATCTGTATTCTGTAACGTGCTTTGAGAGGGCCTGCAGTCCTGAAAAGCGCTATATAAGAACAAAATATTATTATTATTATTATAATTGACATCTCATTCTTGGGTATTCAGTGAGTTAAAGTTGAAGCTGTAGCGATTATGCACAATGCATTACAACTGTCCCTTTTATAACGCAATTAGGAAATACAGAAGCAAATCACGGTTAGGTAGACAGTTATTTGTGGAATCATTTCTCCTCCCCTGCTCTCTCTCTCTCTCTCTCTCTCTCTCTCTCTCTCTCTCTTTCTCTGACCTGCTCTCTTTGGCATCCCCCGAAATCTAATCTAGCTCACACCTTGACCACGAGGTTCGTTTGCGCGGAAATTGAGATCATTCACCGAGTCGTGTTTAAATCATTGCGAGCCCTCGCCAGGAAGCGTTTAATAATCTTTCCCCTTTTTTTTCTCTTTCTCTTCTTGATGCCTTCTTTACTTCTCACCTCGACATGCTAAACTAACAAATACCAGTGATGGGCTAGTCTGCGCTCTGGTTCTTTTTGTCGGTAAACTATTTGCTGTTGCCACCATCATCATCATCTGAGTAAATTTAAAGGATGCCTTTTCTTGGTTGTCAAGGGTTACCATTTCATCTCACACGAGTAATCGCTAATGAGGACAACCTTAAGGCCAACTTCTTTGACTTGTATTGAATGTTCATCATGTGGTTTAGTTTTTCCTCATTCTCTCAGACATTTGTTATTATCTAGTCAAATACAGGTAATTTGACATCTGTTCGGGCGACATTTGCTCCAGAATTTGTTTCGTCAAAGATGTAAGATTAAGGCTGAAGTTATCGAGTCAGGTTTTGATATTAGGGGTAGGGTTAGGATTAGATATGATGCTGGATTCAGGTTTTGAAGTTAGTTTTGAAAATCATCCGCAGAGCACTACCTCGTCTGTATCATACGCTCTCAACCAGGGTCTGGTAAACTGAGCCTAGCATCGGTTCACCTTCGGGCTTGTGTTGTACCAGATCTGGTGAAGGCGGTCAGCGAGAGGCATCTTGACCGAAAGCTGGTGGCCAAGTTTGATCCAGTATTCTTAACCCCTCTATCGGTCAAGGGTAACGCCCCAGGCTCGGAACGAACGGGACGTAACCGAAGCCGGTGACTCAGAAATGACCTCTCCTTTTATCCAAACAGTTTGTCCTAGAAATACACAAAACAACTCTACCAAGTGGCTGGGAGGAGGAAAGAGGGAAAGAGAGGGAGAGATGTGGAGAGAGAGAGAGAGAGAGAGAGAGAAGAGAGAGAGAGAGAGAGAGAGAGAGAGAGAGAGAGAGAGAGAGAGAGAGAGAGAGATGAGTGGGCGAGGACACATTGAGGATGAATTTAGAAAGCAAGCTACTACACTGCAGAGATAAATTTGTTATTTGTATTTGTCTATTTAAATTCTATTGCATTTATCTATTTAAAAAAAAAAAAAAATAAGTCATTGGTTCAATTTATTATTTCAACATCCTTGAGATGATGACATTTTCCTCAAACTTTTCAGAAATATTGATGCATTTTAAACGGATCTCATACTTGACCTAAATATTATGTTATGTTAATGAACTTTTCTTTTCTTTTTCTTTTTCTTTTTCTTTTTCATGTTCCTGTTTTGGCTCTGCTGTCTTGATGTATTCAGGTAAGAAACTTTTTTGTGTTTTTGTTTTTAAGCTGGAAAGGTAGAGGGAGAGAAAGGAGGACAGAGGATAGATTGAGAGGAATGAAGAGGGAGAGAGCGGGAGACAAAGAAGGAAAGAGAAAAGGAGAGACAAACATATACAGAGGAGGAAGAGACAGAGAGAGAGAGAGAGAGAGAGAGAAAGAAAGAAAGAAAGAAAGCAAAACTATAAAGGGAGAGAGGAAGAAGCAAGACGCGGAAGTTAGAGAGTGGTCAGAAGTGAAATGCCATTAGAAATATACAGAGGAGGAAGAGAAAAAGAGAGACAGAGAAAGAAAAAATATATACGGAGGTAGGAAGAAGCAAGTATAGTTGGAGTAGTCATAAATGAGATGCCCTTAGAAAAACTGACCCAACCGATAACCTATCATACTAATTACACTTAGGCCTATTCTATCAGATATTCATCTTATGTATGTAATTGATTTGCAGATGGCTTTCTTCACTTCCATGCCTGTCCATATGGCATCGCGCTTTAGCATTATAACAAAGAAGAAAGAAAATTTGAATATTTGCTGAATTTAATGGTCAAGGTCAAGATATTAATCGCTCTGTTTATGTTTTCATTCTGAATCTTTCATTGATAATCCTTGCCATCTGGACCAGTATTACAATTACTTGGATTTTTTAAAATGATCTTGTGAGAAACAAATTGTTGAGGTATTTTTATGGATCTGGGAGGAATTACAATACATCATTTGGGGAGGGCCAAAAGGGCGTTCACCTGTATATAAGTGTTGAGTCATGCTTTATAAAGAAGTTATCACAACATCTGCATAAACATTAAAATGAGCTGCATTCACACTGCAAGTAAAGATTATTGATTTTTTCCCTCACATTCTGGTGTTTTGTCGGAAGTTGCTAGGCAACTACAAGTTAACATGACGAAAAATCCCAACATTGAAAAATTCACCTCTGGAGTGTGTTTTTTTTTAACGCTTTCAGGTATTTCACCGATTTTTGTAGTGTAAATGCTCGCTCTCAAAACATTGAAACGGTTTTTAGTCACGTTGCTCACCTCAATTTTGTGCGATCGCATGCAGAGCAGCAACAAGTCGTGCATGCACACTGCTAACCCCCAAAACATAATGAGCAAACACCAATGTTTTTTAATGGGTTCTTCCAGTAGTGAAATTGGCAGCCCCCCCCCCAAAAAAAAAAAAATAAATAAATAAAAAAATAAAAAAATAAACAAAATAAGTTTTTCAAAATGTTTTTTGGGCTGTGTAAATAGGCCTATTGTCTGGTTTTTTTTTTAGGACTATAGACCCCCAAATATGACTGCTTTGTACACCTAACTGAGAATATAGGAATTGAATTTCAATAATTGTCTGTTAGCAAGTTTTAGTAGCCAGGCCACATGTGCAAATTTACATCTAGCAAGAAGCATTTTAATATTTCATCAGGGATGGGATGGAACTCCATTTAGCAAGTACAGATATTTAACCAAAAAAAGAGCGATAGAAATTGAGCCTCAAATATAAAACACCATTTTAAAAATCCACCATTTTGACAGCAAAATAGATTAAAACCAATTTGATACTAACACCTGAAGGAAGTAAGATTTTGCTAAGTTGACATTCGATATATTTGAAGTCATTAGTATGTTTTAATCATCCATTGCAAAACCTTTCAGGAACAAACAAACTGTAAAATCATTATAAATGGGCATACAGTTTTCAGCCAAGGACAAATTAGTATCCTTTATTAATGGCTAAGATATCAGCAAAACATTAAGCGGAAGTGTGACTGTCTGGATTTCCTTTTGTTCTTGGAACCAACAAAACGTTTATAACTTTGAGCAATAACTGGGACATGCTTTGTGACCTACATTTCATAATTGATATATTCTATAGTGATTCTCTACTCACAGGGATCACTAATTTGAGGCAAGAACTTTTTTTTAAATATTGGGAAATCCATGAAAATAAAGATATTAACATAAAAGAGTATATGTTTTTATTGTGGATTTTAAAATTAAATACATGTGTGAAATAACTTAATTTACCAAATTTTCTTGCATGTGGAATGCCTTCTTGGTGAGTTCCACATGTAACATTTTTCATGATTCAGCCTCCGACAAGTTCTAGGAAGTTCTTTTTTGTGTGTGAAAGTAATCTTAGAACTACAATTCACTGTTAGCTCATCTTAAGGGGTATTTTTTCAATCGTCAATAAATCCATTGAAATACAAACCTATAAACAAATGATACCTAGATGCTTATCTGTTAGCAATAATTGAAGATATTTTGTTATTGAAAGCCAAAAGAGCAATATTTCAACTTAAAAAAACAAACTCTAGCACTCGGACAAAAAGTAAGACAACTGTATTGAAAAGCAAGTCTCTGGATATGAAATTTTGTAGATGCTTTAATGAGTGTGCACTTCCTTAGAATCACCAATTTTCTTGAAAGGAGTGTTGCTCAAGTTCAACTTCACATGGAGTCCCTCAAGTTCAGTCCCTCTGTGAGAGCGAATGCTCGGCTGAATAGCCCTGGCGTACACCTGAGTGTAAGACTAGACCGTCTGAACTTGCAGTGGGGCTTAATTTGTTGTGCTGGAAGTTGAGCAGGAATATCACCAGAGGTCAAGGCTACCTCCACTGCCCGCTGGCTAGACTCAGGTGTGTGTTCGGACGGGTGGATGCGGCTGGGCAGATCAGGATTAGCCTATTGTATTTGTGTTGAGGCGAGGATATATATTGATATTTCGAAGGAGGACAAATTTGAGCTTGGATTAACGTATAGGCCTGCATTTTTTAAAAATTTAACACAGAATGGAATTTAATTAGGCTTTAGCACTTAAAGACTTCGGTGGAAAGCGTTTTATAAGGATTGTTTTTATTTATTGTTATTATTATCATTATTTATTATTTAGTTTCAAAATCAGGTCTAACAATAGAAGTCAGTCTGAAGTCTAAGTTTCCTTCTGTTAATCTTGATTTGAGACTCAGGGTCAGCTTTAACTGAAGCAATAGAATACAAACTATAGAGTTTGAACAATAGCAACAATAACAGCGACATTTATAATGTTCATGTATCCACCCCAAAGGATCTTCAAGGCACCAATCAATTCTATTTGTACACTGGCTTTAGCCCTCACAGCTGCTCTACATGAAAGACACTGAAAGCTTTCAAGAAATAAGTTCCTACCAATCGCCAAATACTAAACCTGGGTATAGAATGGCAAATGTAGATGAATGTCTTACCAAGGACCACAAACCCTGTTACCTGGATGAAGCAGAGAAAGAATAAAAAGAAAGTTTAAATTAAAGCCTTACCTTTCATGAGTACAATGACTTCAACATATGCAAGTGTCTGCGACTAGCTTTTTATATAGGCTTGATATTCTTTGTGAATTATGTTATGCCTTAATCAAATAATAACTTTTTTTTCATTCCTTACCAGCTTTTTAATTTCTTACCAGCTTTTAAATTTGTTGGCTGTATATCGCTGAGGTTTCATTATATCGGTAAAATCCATATCTATTTCTCTAATTTGACATCTTCTGTAGATATACGCTTTAAGAGACTAACAGCTTTCCTAAGATATGATAGCAAAAAAAAAAGCAGTTTCCTCTGTAAGGCTATACCCAGTAGAATTACATTTCTAAAAATACTAACAACATGCAAACTTCTTTTTAGATTCCAAATCGTGAAGTCACTGTTCCATGTGCCAACCGTATGAACACACTGCCTTTTATTCACTTGCTCAATAAGCCTGCGAGCTTTTGTGTTTTCATGTCGCTTTATGATTTGTATATGAGATGAACAGTGGTTGCGAATAGTCTGAAACTGCAGACCCTAATACTCTCATTTCTTGATATTTTGTTCCATTGTTGAGAAAAATAGGAGATTTGTTGCATATTTTGCAAAGTTAGTCACACATATTGGCAACTAGTTTATGGGGGAGGTACACTGATGCGTTCCGTTTTCTGAGAAGTGTCTTTTTACCTAACTTTCGATGGTTTAGATGAGAGTGATTTGCGTGAGGTTCGTTCGTTAAGACTAAGCTGAGTGACTCTAATGTCAATGTCCTGAGCGAGCCCCACTATCAAAGCCAAGGACACGCTAGATTAACTTGATGTCGGCTCAAAAACAGTCCTACGCGCAGGATCACGTCCACTAATCACAAAGTTGATGAGATAATGAGCAAATTCAATTTGTTCGATTCCAAGTTTGTTTGTTCGCCATGATTCGGTCAAGGATGTAGAAAGCTATCTCCTTGCTATCACCAGTTTATATTTATAAAAATGAGCCAATATCTAAATTGCGCGATTATGACCATGTACCGTTTCACTTTCATTAATATTGAAATTATGCATGCCCTTGACTTGATAATGATCAATATTGTCGGCCGCATTGATGTGAAGGGCACACGCAAGTATCTTTATTGATTTGGCTGGCTAAAACGCAATTACGTTTTGGCTAAATTGCTTCCATAGATAAATGGAAAGTCTCTCCCCGTCGCGCGAGATTGCTAAATTATTCAAGGATTTTGTGATTTTATTGTCGATGTGTTTTGCGAGAAGGGAAATGGGAATGATGTTGTTGCATAATATAAAGAGAAATGGCCATGGCCGTCAGATGCAGGAGGACATGTCTTTCCCCCGGCGAACGGTTTTCGAGTCGACTCTGAATGCTCCACTATGCAATGATGCTGTGAGCATCTGGGAGGTAGGGAATTTGTAGCAAACTACGGAAACAACAAGGAGCAAGGGGAGAGTTGGAGAAAATATGCATTAAATGTTGGGGAAATTGCGATTCCGCCGTGGTTGTACACTGCCCTCCCCGCGGCGTCATGCGACGTGACGAGGGAGAGGCGACTCATTTTGCCCGATTTCGCAGAAAAAGGTATTGAGATCAGAGTCTTTTTTAGGAAACTCTCCGACTCTCTCTCGTATGTTGTAAAACATCTTGCTGAAAATATTGCAGACAAAGCTAGTAACATATATCTATCATATCATATCTAGGGTAGTAATATTTGCAAGTCCCTCAGGAGTTTATATTGATGAGGCTACCCTGAGAAAAAGTTACTATGTTATTATTATTGTTGTTATTGGTGCTTTTTCATTTTCCTTCTTTTTTCTTCTTCTTCTTTTTTTTTTTTCTTCTTCTTCTTTTTCTCCCTCCTGTTCTTCTTCCCCCTTTTTTTCATTTTCATGGGGTTGTTGTTATTATTATTATAATTATTGTAATCATCAATCATCACCATCATCATTAGTATTACATAATATATCCCACCCAATCTTTGCATTTACATAACTGAGATGGTGAATTCAATTGAATTAAATTAAATTTACATATCTATTTCAGTCTGCGTCACATTATATACAAAGATAAAAATGGAATACCATAATATCAAAAATATCAAAATTACATGTGAAGTAAACAAATGACAGTCAAAATATAAAGAAAATATAAAGACATACACCATAATACAAATGGATGATGAAGAAACCATCTCCCTGAAGAAACTATCTCCCTGAAGAAACTAAGCGTGCTTGCAGCTAGGCATCTTTGAAACTCTCTGTCATCCAGTGTACTCCCAATGTTTATAGTAGATGCTCATTATGTGCGGATGGACGGACGTGTCATTCATGAATATATGCAGCTGATCCTCTCCATCTGTGTGCAGCTGCATCTGGTTTAATATCTCAAGAAGGGAGAAGGAGGAGGGGGGGGGGGGGGGGAGGTTTTTTCCGCTAATCCTTTAAAATGAAAATCGTGCAATACAATGATTGATAGGGATGTTTATATCTTAGACTGAGAGCTAAAATGACATTAAAACTCCTATACATCTATAAGAGCTAAGACCCTTCTTGCTGTCAACAAATGATAATTTTTCTATGGGGCAATTTATTAACATTAATTATCACAATATAAAAAAATATCTTATTACTGGGAAGGCTTTCTGCTAATTCTTTAAAATGAAAATCATGCAGAAGAATGATTGGTTGTGATGTTGATATCTTTGCTGGAGAGCTAAAATGACATTAACTCCTTTACACTTATAAATGATAATTTTTCTATGGGGCATGTTTTTAACATTAATTATCAAAATATAAAAAAATATCTTATTACTGGGAAGGCTTTCTGCTAATTCTTTAAAATGAAAATCATGCAAAAGACTGATTGATTGCGATGTTGATATCTTTGCTGGAGAGCTGAAATGACATTACCGGTAACTCCTTCACACTTACAAAGAGTTGAGACCTTTCTTGCTGTCAATCAATGATAATATTTCTATGGGGCAATTTATTAACATTAATTATCACAAAGGCACAAAATATCATATCACTGAAACAAACAATGAGGCATTTTCAGATACGATGTAAAATCTACATTATGAATTAGAACCATTCAATTGATATTCAAACATGTAGATACATTTACAATATATTTTGATATCGAAATAAGGTGTTAAGTTTGTTCTAGTCTGAACTTAGACATACATGTATTCATTTTTTTGTATTTTTAGGAATAAGAGAAAGAGGACTGAAAGATTTGTCACATTTTAATCAAAGCAGGGTTGAGGATCTTGTTAGTTGAATACAAAATAAATAGTTTTATTGCAGTCTTTTTGATTAAAAAAAGAAGAAAGTATGGAAGAAGAAGGTATACCAATATTTGAATAACCATAATAAATAGCAAATGTATTTGAAATACACAATACCCATCACAATAATACATGTACAATATTTCCTACCAAAATGTTGATATTGATATCGTCAGTTTAGCGGCAAAAGGGTTCTAATTCAATGTTAAATTATTTGGGTTATCGCTCTATGGCTTCAAAAATATGTTATGTCTTATAATACAGTGAAATAATGTTGTACAGAGAATGGAAGTTGGCTTTCACATGTAGTGTTTTGCACAAATGTAGGTTGAATTGCACGTAGGTGGAATGTAATATTAGAAAATGCATTCATCAGAAGGGCTCCACTTCTTGGAAACTCTGGGAGCAAGATTCCTGCCGGTTTAAGGCTGAAGTCGGACGATAGCGAGCGAGGGTTCAATCTGTTTTAAGGATGTTGGTCGTCAACTACCATAATTTGTTTTCTTCACTAATGATACAGATCAAAGTCAGAGCTTGACGTAGTAACCCTCCACAGCCAGTCCCTCCAGTGAACTTGAACCTGGCCTCACCTCTTGGCCAAGAATGGATCAGGCCAAAATCGTCCTTGACGAAAAGGGGTCAGCAATAAATCAGTGTTCTAGATATTACGGCTATGAACCCTATCCCACAATGCAAAGCTGCGAGAGATGGGGGTGGAGGGGGGGGGGGGGGGTGTGCAATCGAGCTTAATTCCCTAAAAGCAATTGAAATTGGGTGTGTGTATATTCAGTAAAACTGTGTGTTGATAAATTTCTCTCATGTTTTGCCCCGTGAGTCTATGTTAATCTGTATAAAGTGGGCGATGGGAATCTGTTAGTACAGCGTTA
Organism: Strongylocentrotus purpuratus; assembly: GCF_000002235.5. Taxonomy (NCBI): domain Eukaryota; kingdom Metazoa; phylum Echinodermata; class Echinoidea; order Camarodonta; family Strongylocentrotidae; genus Strongylocentrotus; species Strongylocentrotus purpuratus. Next base: position 335,855 of record NW_022145572.1, on the reverse strand, counting down.
AGAATACGATAGTATCAAGGGGGATTTCTGGTTGATATTCAGTGCAGACGATTTGAAAGCCACTTTACCGCGGCAGTAAAGCGCCGGTATGAGGGGAACAAGGGAACGTCAGTCGGAACGGGAGCCATCAGGAGACGAGTTACTTATTCAGATTAGTGGGCCAGCGTGCTATGTAAGCCCCGCCCACTGAGCCCGCAAGTCAGCTGGGGTCATGGTCGTTCACTCAACATTAAGGTGAGGCCTAGTCTGCGATATCAGACCCCTTGCAGGCAGGCCATGGGGACCAAGGATATATCAATGGTTTGCAGCGTAGGCTAGTGTAGATTTAGTTTAGCTGTACCTTCTATTATGTAATTTTTCCAAGAATCACACTTATGAAGATAGAGCATAAGGATACTTCCTCCCTAATAGAAGTACATATACTTCTATGTATATATATATATTGCTGGGTTTTCAATTTGTAAATAGGCCTATTTGTTAATGTTTCTTGAAAGTCAGAAGGACGTTAGCACCATAAAGTCCTGTGATTTAATAGCCTTCTTGCTCTCAGCAGATATTCAGACAATGTATTTTACTTAACCCTTCTAAGATATTGCGATTTAAAAAATTGATTTCCCTTGGAGAATTCATTCGCTTTCAAGCATCTACACTTTAATTTCGCCTTCCATATATATATCCTGACTCAAAAGTAACCTGTGTGTGATGGCAGCAGTGCTATAAGCTGGAATAAATTTGGATGTGCATAAAGACGTCCAACGTGAAAAATATGGAACATTATAATCATCAATATATCTGCAAGCGCATAGAGACATATCGTGATATGCGCTATATGAGTACGGTATACTATCATTACTTTTAAGACCACGTCAACGACCAAACCTGAAGGCTAGGCTTGAGACTAGGGCCCACGTCGCCCGTTATTTTTAGTCGAGCAAACAGCCAGGGCCCTTCTTACGTACGTAGGGAGCGCAGCTCATTAGTCTGAAAGCTATACGCGTAAGTCGCAAATTTATGTCGCAGAGCACCCCATTATCACCTAGGCCATACATCCCTGTGCTCCCACAATGCAACCCCCACACGGTCGGCCAACACTCAATCAATTTGGGGAAGGGAATTTTTCTGTTTGAGAAAGGAGGCGACATATGTCATTGTGCAAACAGTATGGATCGATCTAAATCGTTTCACAGTGTACACTCGATTGACGATTGCCTTTCCACTTTAGCTTTGGATTCATTTGTGACTTTGTCTGTGATTAAATGGATCATTTTGTGTCCTTGAATGTTTTATTGAGATATGCTTTAAAATAAAATAATATTAGGGGTGATTCACTCGAATTGATAATAAAAAAAGTTGGATGGTGCCATGGTAACTGAGTGGCAAGATGATTTGAAAAGACTCAAAAACTAAAAATGATTTGATTATGACTTTTTGGTCTGTTTAGCCCAATGATTACTCCATCCAGATGTATTGCATATGCAGTTAAAAACATGGAATTATAGAAATATAGGGTTAAATTTTATTTAGTCAAATATTCCCAGACTGCTAGTAAGAATTTTCCCTTTGAAATTGAAGTTTAGATACGAGAGGGGGCTCAATCAGCCCACCCCCTTAAAAAAAACAAGTAGAATACTTTAGTACACAGCCATAAAATGTGGCGCCCCTCTGCCCCCCCCCCCATTTCAAATTTGAGACCCCAATTTTTGACTGATCCTAAAGCCACCTTAGACATGACTATGATTTTTTCGCCTTTCGCATTGTTTGTCAGAGAATTGTGCCCCCCCCCCCCCACCCTTTACAGAATCTTGAATCTGCTCCTAGATGGATGATCTATTGGCAAATAATAATTGATGTCATTTTGATATTCAAAGGGTCCCATATGCCATTCTTCCATCATGAATACACGCCATAACAGCCAAAGCGAACATTCAAAACGGCACGTACACGGATATGAAAATGATGCACTGACAATTGCCGACGTAATTGGATGGCGCTGTGTAAATTTATAGAAGGAAAGAATGGGCAACCCGGAAACAAACGCGGTCAAATGTCACGTACCGGAGCCGTTCCAATCACTCATGATCATTCAGCGTTTGGCAAACTTGTTGCTCCGAAACGTGAATCAAACTTGACAATATCAAAGACAGATCGTACTTTTCGTATCACGCTTCATTCTGTATGATTATGATTGAAGTAAGGTAGATGAGATTTCAGACAAATTACATGTGATGATGAAACGCACTGTCCATTAGGATATTTTGCGTGCATATTACGTGAGACTATATTACTTTGCTAAATAACGACGAGCTTGCCCTTCAATCTGCAAACACCAGTATATCATATCTTTTTTTGAGTGCTCGATGCTGTGCATGACAGTCACAAACATGGTGCAATTTAGCTGTCAGGAGAGTGTTTTTTTCCAAGAAACATCCATAATGAATCGCTTTTTAGCGTGCATAAAATGTGTATCTTTCGTGACAACGGCGGCAAGGCCTTGATAGAGGTGTGTTTGAATAGCAACGCTGAGCAAAGTATGACTTGACATGAGAATGACAGTAATTGCTTGCACCAAGTGTAATGTCACTTTTCACTTCCAGCCAAATCACAAGAGTTATTTGCTGAAATAAATTTAAATAGATCGGCAAGTTAACAAATGTATTCAAAGTTTAATATATGCTTGTCTTCCTAGTATCTGGTGATATTGACTGCTGAGTGCCAGAAGGGTGTAACTCGGTATTTACTTTAATGGTAGGAGGTTATGCCCTTGTTGCTTTGAGCTGTTTAATTATCCAGTTTCAAGGTATCAGGTTTTGAATTTCCAAAAATTCTGGATGTCTACCATAGCTTTTGCTGTGCCAGGCAATATTAGGGGTTTGCAATAGAAACCTTATTAGAAGTACAGTAGTAGTAGTAGTAGTAGTAGTAGTAGTAGTAGTAGTAGTAGTAGTAGGAGCAGTAGTAGACTTTATCGCACAGCTTATTTGACACAAGGCTAATCGGCCACAAGGTCCATTTCATAAATGACATACAAATCATTGACAGATACAAACTGTTAAAAAATAAAGTTGTAATAAAAGAGGAACTCTCATTGGAGGTATAAATCATGCATACAAATTTGAACTGATTTATTTGGCTGTGGACAGATGTCTTTAATAATAATATGATTTAAATTTATATAATTCAAAATTCATAAGTAATGATATATAATCTGATAAGAGCCAAGAAAGCCTTGATACTGAATGCCTTTTTGAATAAAGACAGACAGTGTTTATTGAGCACGTGGTATATTTAGTTTCCTTTTTTTTCTCACGAGATACCATGATAAAAATGAAATAGATTTATAATTACAATTTACAGACACCATAAACATGTCTGATCACTATTCCAGATAATGCGTTGTCTAGACGGAGCCCCCAGTTGTGTTTTCCGACCAATGGGGATGAAATAAAAGACATGTGAGCATTGTATAATTGTTTCATATCCCATCAGTGGATAGTTTCAGAACATGAGTCTCTGTGCTTTGTTGTAGACAATGCTGCAAATCAAATAGATTTAAAGATTCAGTTTAGTTCTGGTCATGGGATTGCATTGTGAAAGAAACGTTTTGAAATTGATTCGTCCCAATTTTTATGATGTTACATACCATATTTGGAATATTAAGGCACTTGAAAAGCCATGCTTAACAGGGAACATTTTTTATCTGATCGACACTTACATAATACAGTGATAACACTCACAAATTATTTTTTACCTCTTCCAAGAACTCGACCTTCTCTTTAACCCTTTAACACTCAATTCGTCTGAAATAATCCATCACATTAACCCGTTGTCACTCAACTTGTATCACTTACATTAGATGAACAAGAGAGGGAGTTAGTACTCATAGATAAACCTGAGCTGGATTCTTTGGGACCTGCTCTTTCAAAAATTGCATCCCATAACATTTTTCACTTGCATAAATGGCAAAATACATGAGGTATTTCTATTGGAATATTTGATGGGACAGGAATATATCCGACTAAAAGTAGCTGGACAGCAATGTCATGTTGAGGGTCGAAAGGGTATTGATTCTATTTGGAATAATAATGATAAAGAATTAACACCCTTTTGCCTCTGAGCGGGGGATGTATTATAGCATTCTTTATATATTTGTACATGGTTCACTGTTTTGCATAATTTTACAGGAATTATTGAAGACTGGCTTTCTTGGTAGTTCTCTGTTAACACTTTTACTGGCAATACACTTATTTAAGAATTGTCCCTTTTCTTGATAACTTTCATAGTGTATTTATCAAAAGAAAAATAATTATTCACTAGAAATTACTATTTGTGTACACCGATAATTTATGTGCAGGTTCAACTTTTGATTGTTACAGTGGACATGAATTACTTTTCCTTCACAGGAATAATCAATAAAATACTAGCTACATGGGAAGGGAGGCTAAGCCATATATTGCCCCCTCCTCCAGCAGACCCCAACCCCAAACCTCCCCTTTCTCAATTCCTCTTTCTCTGTTTTTCATCTCATCTTGTGATAATTGATGCAGCTCAACTAGTGACACTTACATTAAATGAACAAGAGAGGGAGTTATTACATTTGCACATGACCGATGATCTGCTCATGTTTAACGAGTAAGCTAACATGAACTTCCTCTGAAACTGAATGTCCTTGCTGGAATCGTATCATCTTTAAATAGATAATTTGTAAATTGTATTCTGCATTTGTGTATCCTACCTGACTTTATGAAGATGATTTTAGACAATGTGTTATATTAAAACATTTTCCTTTCTTTCTCCCCCTTTTTTTTCTTTTGCATATTCCTGCTGTGGCTCTGTTGTTCTGTTTATAACTCAGGTAAGAGACATTTCTTAATGACTAATTATAACCATTGTAGAACTAGTAGCTTTTACAAAATAGGAACATAAGTTGCTCCTCTGTTTTGTATAATGATTGGTCATGAAGAACCCACATTAAATATGGATTTATTGGTCATTTCTATTTTCATATTCATTGTAAGTATATCACCTGAATATGATTATTATCTTGATTTAAATAAGTGAGTTTGGTTTGATATGTATCACTGTTACACAATTAAAACAATTTTCTATATGAGTAGCATAATCATTGTCATCTTCGTTATTATCATCATCATCATCGCCACAACAACAACCCCCACCACCACCATCATCATCATCATCATCATCATCATCATCACTATCATCACTTTTCTATCATCATCGCCATTGCTATCATCATCAACATCATCATCATCATCACTATCATCATCACCATTGCTATCATCATCAACATCATCATCATCATCATCACTATCATCACCATTGCTATCATCATCATCAACATCATCATCATCATCATCATCATCATCAACATCATCAACATCATCACCATCGCTATCATCATCAGCAGAAGTAGCAATATCATCATCAGCATTCTTAGTCAACTGTCATCCCCCAATTTCACTACCACCCACCATCACTATACCACCCACCATCACTATACCACTACCACCACTACCACTACGACAACCACCACCACCACCACCACCACCACCACCACCACCACCACCACCACCACCACCACCACCACCACCACTGCCATCACTACCACTCATAGAGTAGACTTTTATGTCAGCATACATCATCCTTCATTTTATCCCAATATTATGTAAAGACCTTTTGTGCATGCAGACCTTCAAATAACATGAAATGAAACAAAAATAGAAATATTGAAGGATAAATGCATATATATGAGTTTATTCTTCCTGAATATGTTATTCAATTGACCTTGATTGTATTGTTGGTGTTGGTAAAAATGATTGATTTTGTTGATTTTGTTATGAAACTACAATGTCACAATGCAGATGGAACGTATGCCAACAAAAATACTCAAAAACGTCCTTCAGCCTCAGTGCATTTTTTCTATGATTGTTTTCCTTTTTATATATTCTCTTATGAGAACAACAACAATGTAGAAACAGCTGGGATGCTTGTTTTCACCATATTTTATCACTCCCCGAGGTCTGATGTTTCGAAACTCCCTCCTCATTGCCAAGGTCGATCTTTGCCAATTATTATGCAACCTTTTCACCCTCGAGCTCCGTAGCGAGTCCCTGCCTTGTGTTCCATACACTGAGTGCCAGTAGGATGTAAAGGGCAATTCTGTGGATACAGTCGTCATGATGCTATAGATAGTGCGGACTGTACTCTTATCTTGTGTGAACGGTTCAAATGATGTTTTGAAGTACCGGTATATTTCATATTCCTCATATTTCTCATACCAAAGGGTACTGAATCAAATCAAGCAGAGACTAACAGACGCTTTCTATCCTGCCCCCTACAAATTACAATACATATGAAATACAGACCTACATTAATGTGAACAGAGCAAGTTAATCATCAAAAGCAATTTTGAATAAACAACTTTTAGGAACTTTTACTTGTATCTCAAATGTAGCTTTACCTCTTTCTGCTTCTCAGAACACCTATATCTATGTTTTATAGTTCTGTTATTTGTTATGACATAGGACTGTGGGCAGCTGGTGTTTACGCCCCGTAATGATAAAGAGAATTCAGTATTAATGAAAGCTCTATGGGGCGGGTAGCACACAGGTGTGCTCAGTTTCCTGCTAATTTTCATGCTTTTCATGTCTTTTTTTGTTGTTGTTGCTAATTTTCATGTTTGTCTTTATGTCTTGTTGTTGCCGATAGTTTTAAATTGTGTCTTCATGTCTTGCGGTTACCGATTTTTCTTGCCTTCATAACCCTTTCTGTGACACCAAGTTTTTGAACAATTGTCTCAAATGAACTTTCAAATTGTTGAAGTTGTTTTGGCTTAGAGCTTAGTGTTTCATTGTTAAAACAGTAATGAAATACCTTCCTTTGGAATAGAGTTCAAAAGGAAGTTTCTTGATTGTGTTTCAGTAATCTCACTTTAAGATGTTAACCCTAAAACATTAGGGGAAAAGTTAAGTAGGCAGGGGATGCGGGCAGTTTTTCCCCCCTAAAAACAAACAAATAATAATAAATATACAATAATGACAATTTGTATTAAATGATCCGGAAATATATGAAATATATTTATTCTTCTGCCTCGAGACAGATCCTTGGAAAGGGAAGAAAGTGACATTTATGGTCATTTATGGATATATTTTTTATACAAATTCAAGTAATTTTGTGGCAAATAATAAATAGTCATAGTCAACTTTTTACTAATGGCCAAATAAAACAAAATCGAGGTGACGACAGTTACTTTAACGTTCCATTTTCGAATAATGATTTGATTAATAGTGAAATTATCACCATATTGGCCTCCCGACGGTTTGGAATTCGGCGTATGAAGACAATGAGAAAAGAATTGCTGGTAGTCAAACGACCTGTAATACACTTGAGGAAAATTTGTACCAAACTTAAAATATAGAAATGTTGTATGGCAAATCATCGTTATAGCAAAACGGGCAAACACATGGGAAAAAAAGGAGAGAAAGGTGTCTTGTTTTTGTGTTGGCTTAGAAGCCAGCTGACCAATCATGAGTACTCGCTCATGATAAGCCCCGCCCAGTTGCGAGTTTTTTTTGTATAATATTACAATCACATGAGAAGTAGACCCTGCTTCTCGTATTGAATTTTCATTCAAAAACGATGCCTCCATTTTGCTAATGACTTTTGGTCATAATTACCATTTAAATGATGCTCAGACTAGTAAAAACCAAAATAAAAACAATAAACTTTATAGGAATAAGGTGTTCTAAAACTCTACAATGAAGTCTGAACAGCGCAAGTACCAAGAATGTAGTCCACAACCATTCCCTCTCTTCCTTCCAATTTTATTGGTAGTCTCCCGAGGTGCAAACTCCAAAATAGCTCGACTCCTACAGTCCCTACAGTCGGTCATCTGTTTGATTCTAATTATAGTCCCTAATTTACGACACCAGTGTATTTTGTTTGTTGTAGTAGGCCTGTTGAGTAATTCTCCACTTTATTTCCTATTGGTCTCTGGAGTTTTGTTTTTTCAGGGTGAGCTTTTGGTAAACAGCAAGTTCAAAGCCAAATAGCGGTTGTTCTTTTCTATATATAGGCGCGATTTATGGTACGGTAGTTTGGGTGATGGTTTTGTCTGGCATCAGTGTAGGGCCACCTGTTTGCTGTAAAACATTATTTTATGTACTTTTAGTTAGTCTTGATGTAAATAGCATTTGTAACAGGGTTTGTGCGCTATGTTGTGATTGCATAATGATATTAACCCCCTGGTGGTTAGTCTTTAGACAGAGACCCTTGTAGCGCTGTGTCTAAATTGTCAATTCTTTAGATTTTGTTAGTTGAGTGAAAGGCTTTATACACTTGACCTATAAATAAAGAAAACTTGTTGAACTGATTAAAACGCCTGGTTCAGATCATCTTATAGGGGATCAATGGTGATTGAATTACACTGTAGTGTATATTATATAGTCTCAAATTCATTGATACAAATCATCTTTAACTTTCACACATTTTTCTAATCAAAGAAGCAAAGTGTTTTTTTTATAAATCATTCTATGAATGGTGTAGGAATAGATATTTAAACAGATACCGGTATGTTATAATACTTGGTACATTAATGAATGAGAAAATTAGAATCCATTTTCAAAACAACTATTCAACATCGATTCTGCTGGAATTGAAATGTAAACAGTTTTTAGACTGAAATAACATCATTGGTGAAATTTGTAGAAATAAAATGAATGCAAGATCATACATTTAATTCCAATGATCACTCAGCAACTGTTCTGTAATGGTTTGTTTACAAAATCTTGCAAATCAGGGTCTGGAAACCCTGACTGTGAGTCCTTAACTGACCCTGTTCCACAAACTTACCTTGTCCTTAGGTGACCTCTTAGAATCACAACATGCCCTGAGTGAGGTCAATGGATGGCCATTCTAAATCTTGACCAGTGTCTGGTTGGGTATAGTCTGCAAGTACAGGCACCTTACTGGTCCCTGAAATGGACTCTGTTACAAGAAAATTAATATTCTGTTTTAAGATAAGTCTAATCATATTTTTAATACCGATAGTTGTTTCAGTCCTCTGTAGCAGCTACTGCACATGGCCTATGGATTGTAGTCTCTGTAGTCTTGTGGCTCAGGCCCTTCATTATGCTTTACGACTGACAAGGGTCTGTACGCTTAGACTAGTGTCTGGTCTGCATGGCCTGGCTCTGGGTCTAGCCCTCAGGGGAGTGTTTTGGTGATTGGATTTGCCCAGGCTGGACCTTGGCTTGACCACACCTAATGAGGAGTCAGGGACAGACCTTGTATAAGGTCCTCTCTCTCTCTCTCTCTCTCTCTCTCTCTCTCTCTCTCAGTCTCTCTCACCCCCCCCCCTCTCTCTCTCTCTCTCTTCTCTTGCTCACCTGACCCTTCACTTGTCTTCCTGGCCTCACTTCTGTATTTCTTGCTCTCTGTGCCTCTATCTGGAGTTTAAATGTGCCAGTGAATACCAGTATTCATTCTTCATGACCTTTTAGTTGTTGTAAGTTTCTCTCTTTATGATTGTAGCTGGTTTGCATGTTTAAAAACTATGTAAACTGAATATTTTCTTCATCTCTGTGTCTTCCTTCCTCTCTTCTCTCTCTCTCTTTCTCTCTCTCTCTTTCTCTCTATCTTTCACTCTCTCCTCCCTCACTGATTATATTCCATATTTCTTCTCAATCATTTGTCTATCTTCCTCCTTTACTTCTCTATAAGACTAGTCTTGCCCATGTGTCTGTGACAAAGGTGCTCTCCTTTCCCCTCCCTCTCTCCCTCTCCCTCTTCCTCTCTCTCTCTCTCTCTCTCTCTCTCTCTCTCTCTCTCTCTCTCTCTCTCTTTTCCTCTTGCACTCTCTCTCCCCTAAAAGGGATATCCCCCTTTTGGTAAGGTCACCTTCTAATCAAACACCTTTTCTTTTTCTGCTGGCTGTGTGTGTGGGCCTGTATGTTTTTGTAGGTTCTCTCTTAATAAAACAAGAGTAATTTAACTCCCATTTAACCCAGATATTTAAAGCCCATCTCTCTTTGAGGTCACATGCTGCTCCCTGAGGGCTTATAGTTTCTCTCTCTCTCTCTCTCTCTCTCTCTCTCTTTCATCCTTGTAGCATCTAGAGCAAGGTTACCACCCGACCCTTGACCTCTAGAGTGAGGGGTCACTGACCTGGTGCCCAGCAATCTGTTTGTTCCACACCTATATTATATTCAAGGTTCTTTTTTTTCAAGTGTGCAGAGCTATGATATTGAAATGAGTGAATGGTGGAAGAACAGGGTAGACCAATTGGAGATTTAATGGAAGAAAAATATTCTTGCCTCCAGTTCATATAATATGAATGTGCAAATGGTCCTATATCCTTACCTCACATTCAAATAATTGAATTTTGAAAGGAAAGATTCTTTAAATATAAGTACTTAGTTGACCTGTTCTATACTATGGTGTATTTTTTTCTGGTAGCAAAGGCAGTCTTTAGTCTTGACTATCCCAAACAGCTCTACTTCTTCTACCCTGAGTTTGAATCAGCTTTTGTATATTCTTATTTAAAATCTTTATCACATTTTAATTTTACATGTCAATTACCTTTCTTGAAATTCCTTCATGTTCTAAATTAAACTTGAAATAGTTTAAACTTGGAACAAATTTTGATGTGATATCTATCAAATACCCATACCTGTTTGCACTTTTTTCGTCTCACTGTATGAGCTTTTCAGCAAGATTGAGTAAATTTAATATCATTTTCATAGTTTTAAATTCTTATCTATTACATAATCAACCTTTCCCAATGACTTTATTTGATTTGATTTGATTTATTGATTTATTGGTTGCAATGCAATAGCAAAGACCTTCAAAATTAAACTAAGCCATTTTCAGTATAGTAGCCTTATTTATCACCTTCTGACATTAGTGAACGTTGCAAAGACATGTTACATAATCTGAACACAATATCCATAGGCATTATAACAATGACAACAGGTTACTGAACTTGCCCATGAATTTATTTCTCGAAAGTTTCTGCAATCAGTTTTTTAGTGTAGTTTCTATCACAATGCATCACATGACCAGCACTCTACCCCATCTTAAAGCTGATCTGTACTAGTTTATAGGAGGGATTAGACTGCCCTGCAAGGTAACTGGACAGGTGGGTATCTCATCAAATCAGCTCTCAATTAACATAAGAAAAAGAGGATCATGGGGGACCTATGGTCATCGATTAGGCATTCATTGTGATATAGAGGGCGCAAGTAGCTGTAAGAGTAGTGCGGTGGGCCTTTAAAATCACTTCTCCTCATCATCATCATTCCCTCTCTGCATATCTTCTTCTTTTTTTTTGGGGGGGGGGGGGTGGGGATTCCATACCTCGCGGTCATTGCATCTCAAGTTCAATGGCAAACAAATTTGTTTTGCTCCTGATCCCCAGAACCAGGTCAAACCAAGAGGGTTTTATTCAGTGGTCAAGGGGGATTTAAGACTTGTGGTCAAGGGGTGAACTGGGAGATTGACCGCTTTGGATATCTTCCCCCCAGTCAGTCAGTCGGTCAAGATTCGGACATTGACATCGTGGAATGCATCCAGAGCCCCAAACAAATTGTTGGTGGTATTCCAAAAGAAAAATAGTAAAACAAAGAATTTCTGAACAGTGAAACCTGTTTTTAAAGACCTTTCATGCAAGAGTGGCCAAGAAAAAGAATTTTTATAAGCAGGTAGTCCTTCTACACAGGCAACTTTAACAGATTTCATTACTTTTTTTTATTTGACATTTTTTATTGCATGGATTTCAATATTTATGTATGGTGAATAAAATCATTTTCTATTTCTAACTTTGGGTAGCACAAGAAGGTATTATAATTCCACAAAAATTATAATCCAAAAAATGATTATGTTAATAATTGATAAAGGAACCCTGCGGAAGGGTTAATAGAAAGAAAGAAAATTCACAAGAGTCCATTTGCTTGAAAAGTTTGCGATTATGGTATACAATTCCTACAACACGGACGAAATATGCGTAACAAGAAATGTCTGGGTATGTAGAACCATGCAGTGTTCTAAAAAATAGAAAGTGTTATTACCTTACCCTACCTTGCATTATTCTAGTTTGGTGGTTAAAATGCACATCTGGTTTCCGGATCATAGAAAATTATTGTCTTTGATCATGAAATTTAAAATTGGTTTATGAATAATAATGGCTGATACCGCATAACTAATTTCACATCGGGATAAATGATGTGGTAAGGAAACATATTTACAAATTTGCCTCATGACAATATTATTTCCGGAATCGCGTCTACTGGTATTTGTTATTTTACACAGAGTACATTTGACTCCAAACATAACATTTATGCTTGTAATTTAAGCGGCACTGTAAACATTGAAGCCACATTTTGCTGCTTGTTGTTAAGCTTTGTCATTTGAGAAATGTTTTTAAAATCAGTTTGTTTTTAAATCGGTAGCATGGAGATGAACACACGGGACAACACTGCAGTTACGTGTTGTACAGAGCCTGGCAATATGGCAGTCTAGATACTTTCATCAATGCCTTGTATGTTTTGGTTATTTTTCAGCAGCTATACAATTTGTTCAAAATCATTTTGCAGATGTTTCTTTATTGAAACATATATTTTAAATTTATTTTGTTATATTTTTATTGTGTAGGATTATATTATTCTTCATTATTCCTTACATACAACTAAATTTTTCATTCAGACCAATATAGCCACTAAAACAATATGAGGACACAATATATTATTATGCTCAATGCCGGGTTGGATTTAGTAATTTCTTTTCATTGCTTAGGTTTATTCCTAAAACTAAAAGAAACTAACACTCCTCATGCCTCATTAAACCAAAATAATTCCCAGGATATTTGAGATTCAAACAAATTAGAACAGAGGTCTGGATGAAGGCCAGATTTGGGACGGCTCGGTATCTTGGGATTTAGAACCGATTTAGGTCAGCTTTTAGGCTGGGCTTAGGCTAAGGTCAGCCTTGTTTATGGTCGGGCATTGACTCCGTCAATTCACCTCCATCGTCAAGGCCACGCCGCCGCCCCATGACAATGCATAGAGGGCGACGTGCATAAAACATGAGGCCTTCATGAATAATGCATGAAGTACGAGTGAATAATGCAAGGTGAAGCTCCATTTCAATAATTTTTCCCGTGAAACGTGAGCTGCGTGCATCACGAGGCAGGCAGGAGCAGCGGCACGGGCAAAGCATTTCTAATGCTGTTTATTTGTTTTTTAATTGCCTTTCAATGACACCGACGCCACAAAGAGAAAATTATTGGAATAGAATAGGCAGACCCTTTCATCGTCCCCCTGAAAAAATAATCTCAACCTTTTAGAGAGATTTGATGGAAGATAAGCCAGTAAGGGTAAACATATGTGATGGTTTGTTGACTTTAAATAATCTAGTTATTATTGAATAATACCCTAGCCTACATACATGAAATTCAATGCTGTATTTCTGTCAGTGTATGAAATAATTGCCCTCTATTTTTATGAATAAAGAGGGGGAGGATGGTCCTGAATTTCCAAAGCGAAGTGATTTTTTCTTGAATTTTGATTTTGTTTATCTATTAAATATGGTATGATTTGGTTTATATATATATAGCACACCATTTCAACAAAGCCCTACCATGGTTAAACCTGGCTTTGTATTTTACTGGTGAAACTGGAAATAAATTGTAATTGTTTGTGTGAAAGAGACACATGCTCCGCTATCAAGTTCCTACACTTACCATATTGTTAACTTTGACCTCAACCCGAGCACTACACCTACCGTCACCGCTAACCCAAAGCCCGATTTCATACCTAAAACTAACCCTGGAGAAAATGTCACCAAAGCATATATGTCATAGCGCCATAGATATGATACTCTTCAAAATTGACACAAAATGAAATGAATGACTAGACAGTTGACAAAAGGAGAGGAATATTATGAAGTGAGATTTTATGCGATTGCACTTGTCATGCTAGTCAGACAGTCAGACTCCAGCTTCAAAGTGCTGGTCCTTGCACTAACTGCAGCTTTAAAGGCATCATGTAACTATGCTAAATTTGAGATGCATGGATGGCCCTACCTGTTATCAGTGTCTGTGATATGGTCAAAGTGATCATGAAGTGCCTCAAAAAGTAAAAATCTTTGAGTGACCGGTTTTACTATACGCATTTTCCCCAATAGACTGTAGTGTCATAAAAACCGTTAGGAAAACGAAAAATGAAATTTTGAATTGCAATCATAAATATTTTGATAATCAGACAGGCGATCGGCTTGTAAAAGTCATGGGATTCCTGACCTAAAAGTTTATAATTATGATTGCAGCATGAGCTAAATCCAGGATTTTGTTTCAGAATCTGAGGTATTCTTACTGAGTCACTTTAATGAAACTGCTAGAGCCAAGAGCTGCATGAACTCAATTTTTCTTATCTCTCTCTCTTTCCATTTTTTGTTCTGTTTTAGATTTATAGATGAATGTTGGGTAAGGGAGTTTGAGCCAATCTCTAAAAATAATGTCCTGATTAAAGTAGAATGAGACGAAGAAGCTCAAGGACTCGAGCTAATATCCAGCAATCTGTCTCTGATAGACAACTCATAGTCAAGGATACAAACCTGCGGGAGGGAGAGCACTTACAGGGTGTATCAATAGAAGAGTTGGAGAGAGAGGGGTAGTGGGAGGGGGAGAGGGGAAGGGGGAAGGGGGAGGGTTGGAGAGAGACTGGAGAGAGAGAGTTGGAGAGTGGGAAAGGGGTAAGAGGAGAGAAAGGGGGAGGGGGTGAGAAGAGAAAGAGGGGAGAGAGAGCGAGAGAGGAGAGAAGAAAGGAGGAGGGGAAGAGAGGGAGAGAAAGAGAGAGGAGAGAAGAGGAAGAGGAAGAAAGGAGGAGGGGAAGAGAGTGGAAGGGGAGGGGATAGAGAAAAAGAAGTGAGAGAGGGAGGGAGAGAGAGAGAGAGAGAGAGAGAGAGTGAGAGAAAGAGAGGAGGGAAGAGAGGGAGAGAAAGAGAGAGGAGAGAAGAGGAAGAGGAAGAAAGGAGGAGGGGAAGAGAGTGGAAGGGAAGGGAATAGACAAAAAGAAGTGAGAGAGGGAGGGAGAGAGATAGAGAGAGACAGAGTAACAGGGGGAGGTGGAGAAACAGACAGTGACAGTGAAAATTAGTTTTTAAATACATTATCAAAATGCAGGAGGAGACGAGAAAGAATCCTTGGCCTATTTTCCCATCATCCCAATCGTGCCAATTTTCATACTCATCTATCATTCACCAAAAGTGCACTCACTCCATCCCTTTTCATAGTAAACAGCACAATCCAATTTTTCTTGGCTCACCCTGTAGAGTTCTTGTTCAAGGCCACTGTTTTCTCCACAGCTTAGGCTGTTCAATATCGAAGATGATCATTAAAGCAAACTCATTACTCTCCACTTTAAACAAGAAAAAAAGGTCACGCTTCGGCTCTGAACCGAGCGGGACATTATTCATCCGCGACCTTGGTAGGGCATTGACTCAGTCGCATTATACAATTTCCCTTATTATTAAGCGCGGTACTTTTTCATGGAGGTGGGAGAGACAAAACAGAAGTGAGAAAGTACATATAGGTGTGCAAAAAAGATATGAAAATGAGAAAATAAAGGGGTCGTCCCCTCGTTTCTCGTCATATGCTTGTTGATTTCAATTTACATGCCTGAAGGTGTAGCCTTGCTTGTCCTATGAAAATTTTAAAAAAAGAATTAACCAGTATTGACATTTTTGTGGTGTCAGTTCGTTTCATAACCTGTCAATCAATTATATATCATTTCTTTGTTCTTTTGTATATTTATTGATTTATTGTAATTTCTGATATTTGTTTTCAGGGGCTTTTTTGAAAAGTCAAAAACATTAGCCAGATTTGATATTTTTGTGGTTTGATTTATTTGGATAACCTGTCCATGAATGATCTATTTTCGTCTTTTTTATTCAGTTATATCTTTACTCATATGTTTACTTAATTATTTATAAATACAAGGGTATATATTGCCATACAAGGATGTACCGTCTGCTGAGAGACAGAAGGGTGTCGCAACACAAGATATAATTCCCTTCTTGCTCTGAGCAGACGATACATTCATTTTTAAAGGGGAAGTCCACCCTGATATTAAGTTGGTTTTAATAGAAGCAGAAAAAATGAGAGGAATTCGCTCTCAACAGACGATATCACAAACATTTTGACGATATTTCACCCACTCTTCGACTCGTGCGTCATGCCCAATACAAAACTTGTCCGCTATTATATCTTTGTGTACCGTCCCAGTCAAGGCCATTCAATATTACATAATTATATTGCCTTATCCCGCAGACTCTAATTGGGTCAACCGTATCATCTTCGACTACGAGGCAAGATTCTCATATCAATCAATGACAGAGCCAAGGCCGTTGGAAAGCCTCTCCCTCTTTTTTTGTAATCTGTCTGAATATTTTCATAAACTAAACTGCCATTGTGGAAACATACAGTGACTGTTGACCTTTTCAATATTGCAGGGAGCACATCTATGCAGTATGATATAAAATGGACAAGTTTGATGATAGTACATTCCAATCTTTGGATTGGTTTACCAATGATATGATTTTACCTGTTAATTAATATTAGTTTCAATATTTTTTGTTTTAAGTGCCATTATTGTGGAAACCTACTTAACAGTAGTTACCCTATTCAAAATTGCATCGAGCACATCTATGACATAAAATGGACAAGTTTTAATGATAGTATATTCCAATCTTTGGATGTTTCTTATTGAAATAATTGGTTACCAACGATTCAATTTACCTGTAAATAAATATCACTTTAAATATTTTTTCATTGAAAGGGCCATTCTGGAAACATACTTTGTTAACCTTTTCATTATTGCAGTGAGCACATCATGGTTTATGATGTTAGAATTAATAACAGGTAGTTGCTGATGCTATGTCAGGCAAGCATAACCAAGCCTTTGAAGAAGAAAAAAACCAAAAACCCACATAGCTAGAAAACAATTTTGATGGTTGACCCCCTGAATTCATTCCATTTCAAACACCAACATTTCGTACCATCATGGAATGGTATCGAACCATTACATATCTCCATCAGACCGTATAAAGTATTTACAAACAATAAAATCATTGTCTTCAGCAGTGCGTGTGGCCTAATTCTATTCATGCTCGACTATTTTCATTTTTCAATAAAATATTTGTTTGTAGTGTAGTCATCATCTTTACCTCTTTCTTATCCAAGGACATGGTTATGCGTCAGCAAAAATATTATGGTTATGAAATTCATGATTTTTTTTTATTCTTAAAAAAATTAACCCGACGCCTGGAGAAACGGGTTGGTCCCTTTGTTGAGACCTATTGGGATGATGGAATGCAGGAGGGAAAGGGTTCAATGGTAACTGCTGACAAAGGAATAATGACAGATGAATGATGGAGAACCAAATTAGTTATCCACATTTCTCTAAAGGTCTCTAGCACCTTTGCAAGGCAGGCCTTTGTGTGGCTGTATGTGACTTCCCTGCTGTAAAATATGTATACATATATAATTATGATATAATAATGATATAACTGTGCTTATAAAGCGCTTTCCACCAAAGCCTCTAAGCGCTATATTATTACATATGTATGATGTATGTATGTATATATTTTTATGTAAATGACTTGCACATATAATGAACTTTTAGGTCATTAATGATAATATTAATAATTAATGAGTGATAAAACAAAAAGCACCATAGTGCTTTAATTACATAATTGTAATTAAAACAAAAATTATTAATAGTTAGTCATTACTTCAGGAATATTATTTGTTGGTATGGTACGAGATGATTGTGGTGATTTGTTGATTTTATGATTGTAATAGCAAGATGTACAAATTAATATAACCTTAACCAATTTTTTCTTTTCTTGTTTTCCTTTCATGTTGCCTCAATCCCTCATCTTGCCATTTTCATCTATCACATGATCAGGTGAGTCTTATTTGGTAGGAAACTTTTTTTTTTTGGGGGGGGGGGGGCGGCCAGGAAGGGAATGTTCCCCCAAGTGCTTGTTCTCACTAGGAAGAAGGATTTATTATTGCTATGGAAAGGAAGATCAGTGCACTTGACTTGCATAAGGCTGTCAAGTGTCAACGCACCCCATGAAAGTACACATTATCTCTAGCATGACACGATTGCTATTCAGCCCGCCCCCACCCCTCTCATTGTCCCGCAACCCCCTCACCGTGCCCCCACCCCCTCACCGCGTTCACCTTGGGTATTATTGGCCTTGATCGTGTGGCTAACCGACATCAATCACGTGCTACTTTGCTATCACTGATCATCATCATCATCATTTTCATAATATTATTCTTCAGGGGCAGAAGGAATCAAGTGACAGAACATGCAAATTTCTACTTTATGTTGTTACAAAGCTTTTCCCAGCATTAAGTGCTTTCATTTATTAATTTCAATTACTCCTCAATCATTCATTTGCTCTCGATGACCACTATCATCATTTTCATCATCTTTACAAAGTAGCAGAATGTACATATTTCTGATCCCCCCCCCTTTTTCTTGAGACCACAGAACGCCTCTCCTCCCATCAGTACTTTCAAACTGCCCTGAACAAAATTCAGACATTCTCAAAAGTCAATACAGCAATGTCTAACCATGGTATAATTATCCATAATATGTCATTTTAAAGGCATATTCTTTCAAACAAATTTTCATCAAATTCTATCTGTCACTTGTGCCCTCCTGCCACTGAGGGTGGGGCAGACTCATACTGCCTCACATGTGTGCATGTTTGCCTGAGGAATACCCCACATCCCACCACTACATCACATACTAAAAAAACATGCTCGTCGTCACTAGAGGGAGACTCAAACTCTCCATGCTGTTGCTGTGTTATGACCTTCTGTGCCGTTAAAGAAGAAAAAGCCGATTTATTATCTTAACAGGCATCAAATATTCATGGAGCAATTTCAGCCTGACGCGCAGAAAGAAGGAAACAAAAGGAAAGCGGCATACAGAGAATGCGTTTGCCATAATGCATGGTAGATTTACACGCAAGGCCAGGGTAATTATAAAAAGAACAAAATAAATATTAGCAGAACAGGGCATCGAAGAGGCGAGACCTTGAGGCTAATTGTGCTGCACTGATCATCATCTCCCTCTCTCTCTCTCTCTCTCTCTCCCTCTCTCCCTCCCTCTCTCTCTCTCTCTCTCCCTCTCTCCCTCTCTTTCCCCCGCACATATGACTGCGTTTCTGTCAAGGATGGCATTGGTTTTATTATTCAAGGAAAAATAAAAATCATTGAAATAGAAACATCCTCTGATTAATGAAACATGCTAGACCTTGATCCCTCTCCCTCAGGTTCAAGTCACAAGTCAATAGTTTTTACGTTTCAAAATAACATCGACAGCGCTTGCTCGATGCTGCGGTGTAGCAAAGAATAAATACCGTGCGTGAGAACATATCAGAACCCAGTCATGTATCAGCTCCAAGGACTCCGCGACACTCATAAGAACCCCTCTTTAAGTTTAACTTCCTCAAAACAAAAGGAAACGATAGACCGCGAGAACAACAAACCCATAACATTCAAGGAGAACTTGAAAGGAGAGTCGGGAATCAAATATATCGTGGGACGTATAATTTTTAGTAAGCTGCAAAGTGCATGACTCAATAGTTATGTACTTTTGTTTTATGTGGGAATTTCTTACAGCGGTTGTCTGGGATTGTTTTGTTGTCGTAGTCACGTGGTTGTATATGCCCTTTCAAGCTCGAACTACTTCTCTTGTAAATTAATCCTACCCACATTTTTTGATCAACTTTTTTTGTCTTCTTTTAGAGAATTGAATAACGTTTTGCCCTAAAATAGCTGGATGGAAAGTGTGTCAAGGTCCTAATGAGAATATGTTCTGTAATGATTGATTGATTGTCTTATTTTTTACAAAACATTAACATTTCTTTAGGTATTATGGAAATAGATAATCCTGAATCATAGTAATGAATAACAGTCTTTAAATATGGAATTGAAAAGTGAACCTACTTAAAAGCTAGGCTTGTGGCAGGTAGGTTCTACTAGATTACATATACAGAAATAAAAGATTATGCATACACTAGACTGAGAAAAAATAAAATATTAAATGAAGTACAACTGTATGTGCCTGTTGCTATGTTGGGTTAATGCTCAAACAAGAAGAATACTGAGAACAATGTTGTGGAATGTATGAGCTGTAGGATGTGACTCATTGTTTGTACTTTTTGTGGGGTATTTTTGTGGCTATTACCCGTCCTTGCAAGCTCCAACAATTTCTTGTAAATGATTTCTTCCCACAGATGCAAGCATGCGAGATTAAGCGTTTGAACTCATTGTTGACAACAGTGTTCAATTGTCTGCCCTTGAGTGCTGGCGTAGAAACAAACTACTTGAGGCATATGCGCCCAATCATTGTATTCCATTTAGGGAAAAAACAACAACATACACACGTCTGTTGCTATGCTGGGTAGAACCTCAAACAAATTAGGTACTTGTATTCCATCTGGCATCAATTGTTTGCTCTGTGGTATTAAACCATGGACCATATAGTTAAACCTTGAACCAAGGTAACAGACTCAAAACCTCTAGTTATATCAGTGTCTGTTGACTCTATTTTGTGCTATTTTTGTAAGTGTTAAACCTCAGACAAGGTCAAAATTGTTTATGGACCTTTCATTTAGTTATCTACTGTGATCAAATTCAATCAGATCCAATGTCTGATGATGACATTTAGGTTCAGGTTTCAAGACTCGTCCTTAACCCTTTAGCAACTAAACCATCCGAAACTGCATGCCCCTCCTTTTACTCACTGGTAACAGACAACACGCCGTAGTATCCGGTTTATGGGGTCTATGGGATAATGTTGTACATGCATTAACAGTTGGATTCTGCATAAAAAAATAGCTTATGTTTTATATTGTGCAGGACAATGTCAAAATGAGAGCAATATTGCAACACCTTCCAGTGAGGAATAGGCCATTTTTACAAAATCTCTAGTTGCTAATGGGTTAAACACTCGGCATGCTTTAATTATAAAACTTCTACATCTCGGGATATGTGTAGAAATCAGTAATTTCCCTTGATCTGAAGCAAAACACAGCTTGTCTGCTGTAAAGGTTTGCGTACGTCAATCTCTACCCTTACTCGATCCCCCCCAAGCTCTCCCAGCGAACAGAGAAGACAAATATCAATACAGTTCAAAAATCAATACCATTCAATCTAATTGGGTCAGAGTGTATTACCTTTCCAGGTTAATGTTTCTTTTCACCCCAAAGAATGGCTCCCTGTACCAAATTAATGTCTCATTTTCCTAATAAATCATAGATACCCTGCCTGCAAGGACGCACGCAGAGAATGCCCTGAATGGAGGGATTTTTTTAAACTCCCAAAGAGTTGTTGTTGTTGTTGATGTTGACCTGATTTTGCCGTGGAGTGGTGGGGATGGGAGCCGGAGGGTTAATTAATGATTCATACTGGGGTAATGCCAGGATTGGATTTAACCTCTTGAGTGCTGAGGCACCGTTGATCAAGACAGAACTCCCCAGTGTTGCATAGCATCATGGTTGGGGGCTGTTCAACACTTATCCTGCAGCAACTGCTCCGTGGTAATTTCCAACACTAAAGAAATTTCTGCCTTCCACATGTGCATCGCTTAAATTTATTTGTTAAGAGGAAAAATTGGGTGGCCAGGAGAATTATTTTTTTGGGGGAAGGGGGGGGGGGCCTCTTTAGCACCCCAAGCCCCTCTCCCCCTCTAGAACAGCTACTGAGAAAAAGCATTCTTGCCAAAAGGGATTCTAATATCAGTAGTTGGTTAATGTCTTCTCTGTAACAATTTCAGAAAAAAAACATATCAACATGAATTAATGATGTGTTTTTGTCTTTTTTTCCATTAAATATTTTAAATTATTGCACTCCACTTTTTAAACCAATTATTATGGAAGTTCCCCATCCTTTTTTTTTGTGATTGACATATAGCTTTTGGGATGCCACTTTATTGCGATTGGATTTGAATTTTAGAGCAGCAATCAGAAAGAAAAAAAATCCAAAATTTATTACCTGATGTCATTCTACAACTTTGATTAGATATAAATGTTTTAACAGTAACTAGAAAAAGGGTTTTTGAAAATTGCTAACACATCAGTATTATATTATATCACTTGATGTTTGTCTGTACTAAATATCTTGGTGTCCTCGCTACTGATTTCGTCTAAGCCCCCACCCCCTCCCCTAAAAATATGTCCTCTTAACGAGTGCCCCTTGTATGCCCAATGTTTGATACATGTATGTCTTCTGTGTTCTCTAATAAGCATTGATAACATATGCTGGAAGAAACAGAGAGAAAGAGAGATTAAAGGGATCCGGTAACTTTGTCTCAGATTCTGAAACAAAATCCTGGACTTAGCTCATGCTGCAATGATAATTATAAACCTTTAGGTCAGTCAGGAACCCCATGACTTTTACAAGCCGATCGTCTGTCTGATTATCAAGATATTTATGATTGGAAATCGAAACCAAATTTTGCATTTCCCTAACGGTTTTCATAACACTACAGTCTACTGGGGAAAATGAGTATGGTAAAACCGGTCACTCGATCACTCAAGGATTTTTACTTTTTTTGAGGCACTTCTTGATCGCTTTGAAGCGCGATTTGTTTAGGGCTTCAATATTACACCATATCACAGACACTGATAACACGCTGTGCATCTCAGATTTACCATTGTCAAACGATACCTTTAAAGTCTGAAAACTCATTTATTAATCTGAAAGAGAGAGAGAGATAGAGAGAGAAGGAGAGATTAAATTCAGAGAACTCATTTATTTATCTGGGTCGACCCATATTTGTTTCAAGGCCGACTCGTTGGAGCATCATGCATGGCCTTGTACTTCCTCATCCATATTTAATGGTCCGTGCTTGAAACACTTTAGTTCTTTTTCGTCTTTACTGCTTCTCCTTTTTATCTTTCTCTACATCATCTACGACCGGCCTCGCCATTTCAAGCTAGACTTGAGAGTTTTGCCTATTTTTTTTCTTGTTGCCTACGTCTTGCTTAGCAAAGTAATAATAGATTATTTCTTGTATAGAAATTATTTTATAACATCTCTATGCATTCCCAAATGACTTGGTATAGGTTGATAGTAGTAGTAGCTGTAGAAGCAGTAGCAGTAGTATAGTAGTAGTAGTAGTAGTAGTAGTAGAAGTAGTAGTAGTAGTAGTAGTAGCAAGTAGTGTTTATCCACTCTGGTGCTTGCAAATTAATCACATGTCTGTTTCCAAAATCCCCAAGGGTGTTCCAGATATTACAAGTTGAATAACTTTCTTTCAAAACTTACAAGCATTAGCACACAATAGCATCTGGAATTCAGACATTGAATAGTCCTATCATCTTTTCAAGGCTAGAGATGGATTATGATTTCGGGGCTGAAAAATATTTGTTTAATTTCACATGAGCTGTAAAGTTTAGATCTATATTTGCAGACATTATAGACACAATACAGCAGACATCTTTCTAGTTATTGATTTTCAAGGACAGAGACGATTTCGGGAGGTGAAAAGTCAAGGTTTAACCATGAATATCGCCAAAAAATGAATACCGGTAGCTGCATTTTCAAATTGACAAGCATAATCACACAATAGAACAATAACTCAAACATGTAGGAAAACTACAAGCTGTCAACTTGTCAGGGCTAGAAATACAATTGTGATTTTGAGGGTGATAAATGTTGGTTTATCTCAAAAAAAGTCACAAGATGAAAAGCTTGATTCCAAATCTACAAGCATTAACACAATGGGAGCAGAGAATCAGACTTTATTGAGTACTTTTCAAGGCGAGAGATACAATTGTGACTTTTGGTTTGAATACAAATCTAGGCTTTTCTTTTGTATGAAAATGGCAGCATAGTAAGAACTATTATTATGTTTTTTAATCGAAGGTGGGATTCATTGTTCTGAATCTTTGTCTGGTTTTTGTGAGATATATTGTTAGAAAAGAGTAGTCAATGGGCTTGGAGAAAAGAGAGAGAGAAAGAGAGAGAAAGGGAGGGAAAGAGAGAGAGAGAGGGATAGAGAGAAAAAGGAGGTTTAAAAAAAATGATTGGTTCACAATTGCAACCTGCTTTCTGGATGGGGTTAAAGTCCTTCATTTCTATTTTTCTGGCACAGAGTCAATCGAATAATAAAGTGTTAAAGGGATTATAGATACAATAAATTATTGTTTTAAAAAAACGTTGTAAAGCACCTGGAATTCTTAGCTTACTCTTCTTTCCTTCTCCCTTTCTTCCCCTTCCCTTTTTATCTTCATCTTTAGCCCTCATCCTTTAACTGTTAAGGTCCCTCTTTCCATCATCACTTTTCCATCTCTTGATTCCGACTGCCTCCCCCCCCCCCCCTCTCTCTCTCTCTCTCTCTCTATCAATGTTTGACTCAAAGGGGTCAGATGCATACACATGGGGCCCCAAATTTAAACTCGAACCCCCGAAAGGTGAAAATCCACGCAGGACACATGGCATAGAAGCCCTAAAATTTCTATCCGGATCTCTTGCGCAAAGTTAGTATAGAGCCTTGCTTTCTCTCTCTCTCTCTCTCTCACTCACTCTCTCTCTCTCTATCTCTCTGTCTGTCTGTCTGTCTATCTCTCTATTTCTCTCTCTCTCACTCTTTCTCTCTTTCTCTCTATCTATCTGTCTATCTCTCTCTCTCTTTCTCTCTATCTAGCTATCTGTCTATCTCTCTCTCTCTCACTCTCTCTCTCTCTATCTGTCTGTCTGTCACTCACTTTCTCTCTTTCTGTCTGTCTGTCTTTCTCTGTTGCTGTTTCTCTCTCCCTCTCTCTCTTTTTCTCTCTCTCTCTCTTTCTCTCTATTTGTCTGTCTGTCTTTCTATGTTGCTGTCTCTCTCTCTCTCTTTATCTCTCTCTCTCTCTCTCTCTCTCTCTCTCTCTCTCTCTCTATATATATATCTCTCTCTCTCTTTGTAGGTCAGGTTCACACGTTGTAACCCTCTCAACCTTGAATGGTCCAACAGAAAAATGAATTTCCCTTCTATTCCTCACTTCCTGTTCATTTCTTTTCCTTCTTTCTATGGGAATGTTTACAACTTGGCGTAGCTCTGTAAACAAAAGTGGGAGCGGATCAGAGCCCCCAAAACTTTGATAGGGCCGATCCTAGAATTTAGGCCAGGGGTCAGGGCTTTTTTTAGGAGTGGGTTAGGCCTATCCTGTCCTTCACCCCTTCTCTGTCAAGTTCACTGTCACGCTCAAAAGAAAAGTATGACAATCAGAAAAGGTTTTATTTACTGCTATAAAAATCAAACTAATTGTTATGCTGGCTTTAGCAGCCTTCAGATCACCGACATTTTCCCTGAAGAGTTAAAGTTCAAAAACCTCTTTATTTTGTATTTCATAGGGGCATTGTATATATTTTTTTTTTTTATAAAGTTGTTTTTCTTCTCTCAAATACGTACTAGTTTAGACGATCAGTTCGTAGGAATCAATCACTTTAATGGCTTTGCCCTTGTCCTTAATTTCTGGATTTCTAAAATTCTTATCATTTTCTGTGATAATCGATGACGATTCCCCCTCTAGCTGTCACAGGTAGACAGAAAGAAAAGATCATTTTATATCTATGGGACACAATGTGTACTATTTGACTTTAAATATCCCCTCTCCCTCTCTCTCTCTCTCTCTCTCTCTCCCCCCCCCCTATCTATGTCAAATTCGCCCATTATGTTTCCATCCCAATACCTAATGATGTCAACTAAAAGATAGAACAGGAGTGCTTTTTTTCATATTATTTGGGTCAAGGCTGTTTAATGTTCCCCTCTGATCGCCCCGCCCCGCCCCCCTCAGTTCTCCGTCTATCTGCGACAACAGCGACGTGGCCGTCAGGTGCTTTGCCAATTTAGCCAGTCAACATGAATTTTTCTCTCTTTTTCTATTTATCTTTCATATTTTTCAAATCATTTTTGTGTGCCAGGCTTTTCAAGTCGACCTCGTCCTTGAAACGACCCAGAAATGTCTGTCACTATGAGGGAAAGGAAAAGAGAAAGAGAATGGCAGGGGAAAATATGAACATTTTTGTTTGATGCCGAGCTAGGCCACGTCCACGTGCGTATGCTTCGCCATACAACAAGAGACCTTCATCATACTTATACGTTTATATAAATTTATTTACATGTTTACAAAATTTGATTAATTTTATGGACTAGAAGGTAAGGCAAGGATAGCTTAAAACTACATTGAAATTTTCTGTAATGGCAAATGTGGAAATGTGAATGAATTTGAAATAAAGGTCAGAAAATAAAGCTGGTAAATTTGTTATGGTTTTGGCTTTCCCTCAATATTAAGGTGCTTATCTGTGCTTATTTGTGTAAGTTCAAAACAATGTCTACCGTGTAGTCTTTCAAAGTTTAATATACGGGATGGAAAGATAAAGGTAAGACTAGTAGTCTTAAATATTCCAAATTTTGTTTTAAAAACAAGAATTCTTGGGGGATGTGGGGAAACACACAATCCAATTTGAAACCAAACAATTAGTTTAATAGAATGATGAAGAAATTGACAGCACAAAGAAACAGGCCCTCTACTGGTCAAATTATTGCAATCCAGTATTGCTTCTCGGTACCGGTAGCTTAAAAAATATCTTACATGGTCTTTGTAGTCGGAACAGCATAACATCTTTTGTGTTGAAGTGATATTTTTTATTGGCAAATTTCTGTTAGAATATAGACTTTATGTTTACAAGTTTGAAAATCCTGGGGTAGAAGCCAAATAAGGGGAGCCTTCCAAAGTTGCGACTGTGTCGCGACGCGTCGGGGCGCAGAGCAGGATATGAGAACAAAGGAGGCGCCTTTATGCGCCCATTAGCGCCTTTTTGCGTCGGATAGGAGAGGACTTCAGTTGGTTGCCAGCTCATTAAAATCTGGCTATTGTTTGGAGTCTCATTGTTACGAAATTACCCCGCCGGGGCGCGCCCCGGTGAAGCACTTGACATTTGTGAATGGGAGCTTAAACTTTGAATAGCTTTCGCGCCCTTTCGCGCCCGGTCCGGCGCATTAGTTATTCATGTAGTGCCCGCTTGTGTGTCGCTCTCGTCTTGCGAGATTTGACTCTGAAAAGCATTACTTTGGCTACTGATTTGTTTTAATATTATTTTACGTACATGACATTGGTTACAATGTTTGTTCTGATTGTTTATTTTCCTCTCGAAATCGGAGTTCTGTAGGCGTTAACGTTGGCATGATTGTTCATTTTTCATCTCCTCCTGTTCTGTTCATGATTGTGTTCAATATACTGTATCAATTTTAATACAAATTGATTTGTTCACGAAAAAAACAAATTTATTTTTATACTTACCCCACTCTCTCTGACATTGTTTTCCTCGTGCATGTTTTGACACTTTAATTGTAATTTTATATTTCCTTATAGCGATGTTATCGCATGTTTCGATTTTCTTGTTTTTTTTTAAAACAATTTTTGTTGCATCTTGTAAACAGTTCTGTCGTATGATCATTATAAATCATATAATTATATCATCAGTCTGTTATTTCAATACATAGATCCTTTGAATCTTCTTAAAATTAGAGAACGTATTTTAAAATCCGTGATGTTGAAAATGATACTTAATCAAGAATGTCATAGTTTCTCCTTGAATTGGATTTAAAAAGCGTTTTATCTGTATTACGATTTTTTTAATGCAAATGATATCCGTATTGTCGGGAACATCATCAATATGTTTCGTTAGAAGGAAGACGCTCATTTTCAGAATGTTCTTTCTTTGCAAAACACTAATGTTACGAAGAAAATTAAATACACTGTACCCGTATCATCGGGGATATCGCAAAACTCCCAGGGAGATTATCAATTGCAAATCAACATAGTAAATTATGCCTAAATCGTAAGAATAGAGCATGCATTAAAAAAAAGAGAGTTACCAGGAAATGATGTTTGAAATTTCACCCCAAACATATCTCAAGAATAAATTAGTTTATCATTCTGTGTCAAAGAATTTTATCGAATATTTCTTTGCGACGAAGGGGGGGGGGGGGGTTACATCCGCGGCCAGTTTTAGATCTAGGTCATTGTTAAGAATAACTAAAATACGTATATATAGTGCTGAATAGGGGCCACGTGTTATCGAAAGAGCGTAGTGCGTTCTAGAACATATACAAGCCATGGCAATTGGTTGAATTGCTTCTCGTAACAGAACTGTCTCACTGTCTAAATAAGGATCCATCCGGGGGATCCATCATGCACGTGTTGGTATCAAGTAGTAAACGGAATTAATAATGATTGCGTTGTTTTGGGACATTTTTTTCGGGGGGGGGGGGGGGGCAGGGTAGCCCTTATTCTTCTTCTACTGGGTCATCAAGAAACACAAATAGTGTTGAAATTTTCCGCAATCCCTTTAGCGCCGAGGGTAGAAAAGCCTTTAGAAAAGTCAGCTGGACAATAGCAATTTAATGTTGGTCAAACAATCAGCGAGAAATACTGGGCAAACAGATATTAGCCGACGTCTTCAATATAACCAGGGAATCCCGATTTAACTAAGCACATGCTCACAATATGAATATCAAATCTGGCTATTGTTTGGAGACTCATTGTTACTGTCTGGTAAAGGGGTACTTTTCACGCACCAAAGTCCGGCTCGTCTAGTACACACAAATCCGGACCGTATTGACTTTACACACCGGACTTAGGGGACTGTTTTCAAAAGGAGGGAAAATGCATATGCGTACCCTACATAACACTCATCCGGGGGTGGGGGGGGGGGGGGGGGGGGGGGTGCGCTTAAAGGCGAAGCGCTTTTTGTGAATTGTGAATTTGTGAATTTGAAAAGCTTTCGCGTCCGTTCCTACGCATTAGTTATTCATGTAATCCCCGCGTGTGTGTCCGCTCTCGTCTTGAAAGATTTGACTCTAAAATTTTCACTTTGGCTACTGATATGTTTTATTATTATTTTACGTACAAGACATTGATTTAGATTGTTGTTCTGATTGTTATTTTCCTCCCAAATATCGAAGTTGTGTAGGCGTTGACGTTGTTATGATTGTTCATTTCTGTTCATTAATGTGTTCACTACTTGTATTATATTAATGTCTTCACGAACAAAACAAAAACGATATGTATAATTGTATTCCTTCTGTATGTTTTGACACATTATTTGTTTCATATTACATTTATTTTGTTCTGTCATCCGATCAAAATAGGTCATATATCTATATCATCACTCTGTTCTTTCTCATGCAAGATCGATTTAAAGAATAGAAACGTAGGTTCTCTAAATCTTCGCAAAATCAGCTATTGTATTTAAATACCCGTGCTTTAAAAATGATACTTATAATCAAAGCGATTGAATGATTCTGCTTGAAATAAGATTATAGGGCGTTTATAAATATGTCATACAAAACAAACAAACATCTGCAAATTAAAGATATTTTAATGATAGTCGTATTGTCGGGAGCCTGCATCATCAAAACGTTTCGGTAGATTGAACAATTCGAAATCGCCTATCTGTTCCAAACATGAAATTCGATCGAATATTTCTTCGCGAAGAAACTTTATTGGTGGTATTTTGTCTTAACAATTTGTTATCTTCAATGTTCGTGACGTTTTGACGTTTCATATTTGTTAGCTAGCGCTAGTAAAGTCTTTTGTTTTAACGTGCACTGTATATAGTTATAAGGCCTGAACACGTCATGTTCACATTGGGTGTTATATAGCATACGGATATTATAGTACATGTAACTTTTAAAAGCACTTTGTCTTTGCAACGCAATGACAAAAGACAGCTCTTTGAGCAGCTAATAGTTGTTGCGCCCATTGTTCCGCTCATAGGCGGCTATTCCCAATTACCGGGCATTATTTGTTATTGTATCATTAGTTAAGTTTATTAATCTATTCATGTTTTCTATTTATTTATTTAGTTTTGGGGAGGGGGGGATGTCGTATTACGAATTCATGACCCTTATACATAATGACCATGTTCTCAAATTACGAATAGCGGTCTTCATGAATAGTTGTCCAATGAATTAGCGGTCCTTATAACTAGCGAGCGGAGCCCTCCTGATTGACCTCTGCCATTTTGGTCCGGCCGTTCACTTCGCCGCCCCCCTCTCTCACACACACACATATGTGTTGCTAAACAAGAATCTATAGCAAGTCGGACAATTATAGCGATCAAACAATAGTCGCGTGAAATCCTGCCACGGCATTCTATGTTTTTACCTTTAGAGCGAACTTTTCTTTTGTATTCGCTCCATAGAACTCTACTTTATCTTACAGCGAGGTGAAATGAAAAGAGCGTCATCATGAGTAGATCTATTGTTTGATGTTATCCTTCTTCTCCCTAGTTAAGCCAAACCTTCAATTTAGGCCTATCCATAAAAGGTAGCTTCCTGTACCGTTCGCTTTTTTTTTCCTGACTGCTATATGAAGCATGTGTACGCTCTGAATTAGGCAAACAGGGGACCGGCGGGTTTAAGATCCTCTCCGAACGAAATGTAATGTTGAGTTATGCCTTACAATAGCATATCGACTTGGTTTCTAACCAGGGAGCTCCCGGTTACGAGCTGCTCTGCTCTACCACTGGGCTATAGCGCCTCCCTCCTTTTAAAAAGATCGTTTAAAATTTGCCGGTTTTTTTTTTTTAGAATAAGAATCAAAACATGTTTGGTATGTTTTTTGTATCTGTGCATTAAGATTTCAAAATTTCACTTTCGCCACTTAATTATAAAAATCTACGAATAAATGATTCGAATGTTGTGTCGAATGATTAATTATCATCATGAACTGATTAATGTTTTGTATTGCATTTCCAATTGCTGCTCAACTTTATCACCATCAGGCTACACTTTTTTGTTTACATCTTCATGACACACATGTTTTATAATCTCTTTTTTCTATTTATTCCACTTTTAAAAAGAGCTATGGAATTATTATGATTTAAAACGCATTTTGGACGGGCAATTTTCGAAGGCATATCTCGGGCGTGAAATCCTGCCACGGCATTTTATGTTTTTTTTTCCCTGAGGCCACTTAACAAAATATACATGTTTAGCGTCCCCGCCTGCTTCCTTTTTGGGGGCCGCCTCCTATTTTTTATTTTTGGTTAAATAATATGAAAAACAATACTAAAATGGATCTATTACTGATTTGTTTAAAAAGTTAAAAGATGTCGGCGGCCATTTTGAAAAATAGCCCGACTGTCAGGGAAAATGTACCGAGCGGCCATTTTGAGCGGCCATTTTGAAAGAAAAAGAAAAAAAAAGAGAGGGCCTCCTCCTTCCTAGTTTTCGAAAAAACAGGACACTAATAAAAAAAACTTTTATTTGGCCTTAGAGCGAACTTTTCTTTTGTATTCGCTCCGTAAAACTCTACTTTATCAAACAGCGAGGTGAAATGAAAAGAGCGTCATCTTGAGTAAATCGTTTGTTTGATGTTATCCTTCTTATCCCTAATAAGCAAACCTTCAATTTATTAGAACCAAGTCATGGGAGGAGAAAAAAAAAGGATTAGACTGACAAAATATAAATTCTTCCAAGCTCAGGCTGTGGCGATGTGCAACGCGTAGCGTGAATATGAATGACGAGAGAGAAAGATAATTCCTTTGTCCATTATACGACGCTAGAATCATATCGCGATGTGGGAATTATACAAATATGTTGATAATCATTCAAATTACAAACATACACAAGCGACCCAAACAGTAATGAATTTGCCGACTATAACCGCATACATGTAGTCGTTCACATCATTCGTCTTTTATTTTTTGTTGTTGGGGACAATTAAGCTCGCAATTAAACAACCATTAATCGTACATAGTCATCTTTATTTCACATTTCATACAGTCGTCACAAAAATTAAAAGGAGGCGTATTAAACCCAACAAAAATAAATCATAATGTATTCTGATCAAGATGAACGAGTGTGTTGATTGCCCCCCAAAACAAAGACGATCCCACCAGAGAAGTTCATGCTGTGCTGTAGTAATGTACATCGCAAAGCTTCGCCACAATGATTGGAAAGGTAATACCCCGCCCGTTACGACGCAAAACGGCGCGAGAAGAATAGATCGCGACGCGAGAAGAATACATCATTTTTTTTTACAAACAATGGAAAGTTTATCAGAACGAAAATCGGAGGAGGGGAAGACAGGCTTTGGCCGACAAATACTTTCTGTATATCAAGTTTAAGCTGTACCGCGCATCACGAGCGAGAACAATGACGGGAGAGATAATCTTCCATCGCCTGGTGGGGCGCAAAAGGGCGCAAGAAGAATAGAGCGGGTTTATACTAACAATAGACGGTTTCTTTTCATATGCAAGAATCAGGTGAGGGTGACTATTGCGCCCCTTCGCGCCCCTTTGCGCCTCAATGCGTCTCTTGGGACGCCACTGTTCTATTCATCGCGCCCCGACGCGTCCGGGCACAGTCGCAACTTTGGAAGGCTCCCCTAACTTGTTATTGCTCTTTTGTGCAGGAGATAGTAAGAGAATTTGACTTCATTTTATTGTTACTAGTAATGTGACATTTTTAGGATTCCTAGGGAAATGGGGTAAATTTAATGGGTTATCTCCCAAAGTATATGCTTCCTTTCATCGATACAAGGCCCATATACACTGCCCAACACTCTCTGGAAAAACTCCTTAAAAAACTCCTAAAAAATGTTGGCGTTTGCTCATTCCGCAAATCAAATTATAACTTTCACAAAGTAATTCCGCGTCTGAAACCACAGCTGTATTAATTTTCTATATTATTTAAAAACTATATTTTAGGAAAATTGCTGTATCCGAAAATTCCTGACATATAATCAGCTTTCAATATCATTTTGTCTGCAATTTTTCCAGGTCTTTGCAACTGAGCACTTCAAAATGCTGATGGGTGTAAAGGATATCCAGAAAGAAGAAAGAAAAAATAATCTTGTAGAGCTCACAAGCCTTGGAAATCCAATAGTCCCATCAACTCATTTTGGAGAGTGGGATATCTCTTTCGGATAATCACACTCTAACTTGGCAATGCACTTGTTGCCAATTTGGCTTGGGATTCCAGCGACTGACCCCGGCAGAGTGCGTGTAGCGTGCCTCTTTTCCTGATAATTTCTTACCTCGCGTCCAAATCAGGAAATGTGAAAGGATATCTCAAGAGACACATTCCAAATCATGTCTCTCTTGATCTAGTTAGAAAATCCAAATGTTTCACAAAGTGACATCTGAATACATCATGATCGATAAAACTGAATCGTGGATGCCTAAGTAAGGCCACTTGTCTGTAGTGGCCAACTCTACAGGTAGTTGTTTACCTTGCATGGCCTTTGTTGCCAGGTTTGACTATTGTATGTTTGGACATCCAGGATTTAGTTTGTCATCCTTTATTAAACAGAAAAGTGTAATACCGTGTACACAGCCAAAATCATTTCCTTGAAAGCTAGCCTCGAATGTAAGTTATGCTTGAAACAAGGAACCGGACTCAAATCAAATTTGTGACAGAGTCATGATTTTCAAGCAACTTTTCAGCACACAAAAAAAGTAATACATTAACCCCAAACCTGAAATACATGTTGCTAGCCTTAATTCCTATTCCCAGAAAACTATGAATATTTGATTATTTTAATTTGACATTCATCGTAGCCATTTAGCCTAAGAGCCGTAAATATAATTATCACGTCATTAAAGGTTAACAAAAACAAGTAATCAACCCTCGGGAGACGATGCGTTCTATTTATTTTCCAGGAGAACTTCAAGGTCTCATGATGGTTTCCAGAAATGTCAATTGAAGCTGAGCTGATAAAACTAGTGAAAGAGAAAGAAATTCCTATAAATAGATGTGATTAATTAATCGCTGACTCTAGTCTCCCATCCTCGGTCGTCAATATACTCCACGTTACTTATCTCAATACCCTAATCCTAATGCGCTGGATTCACAATTCACAGCGCCATCTAGCGATGCCACCGTTAAACCGATTTCACGTGATGCATTATGGGAAAAAGTCAGCAAAACGGTGGCATTGTAAGAAGTAAGGAGATTTAATCAGAAATTTTGGTGTGCAAGTTTGAATAGATAGTTTGAATATGACTGAGTAATATGAGTGCTTCGGAAAAAGTACAAAAAAGTTTTTCATCATTTTGTTCTCATCACAATAGACTTGACTCGTGTTTGACATTGGTTCTAAATTGCTTTTGCTTGTCGTCATTGTTTAGTGTCTGAGTGTGCTAACTTCAGCTTATGAAGCGTTAAGAGAAGGTTGCGTTCTTGGAAAGGATGAGAAATCAACTTGTGAGCTTTTATTCTCACTCTTTGTTCGTTTGTATAAATATCATTATAGTCTAGAAATGTCCTTGGAAATGGATTGCTCTTCAAAATGCCCTCATGTTTTGAAGTATAATGAGAAATTGCTGAAAATTTTCACCAAACATTTGCAGGCAGTCCCAGGTACCCATTTTTGTGTGCAGTACTGCAGTGTACGTGATCTTTAGCAAGATCCAGCCAACTTGATTTTCATTTTGTTCATTACAAAAATTCTTACGTGCTACATAGTCAACCAATTATTCCCAATCGTTTACACACAGTTTCTTTTACAGTGTATAACTGCATGAGCACTTCCAAACTTTATCTCCAAGATTGAAAGACTATCACATTTGGCTCTCGATCGCTTCAACATCGCACGAAAATACAGGAGGGCCGATCTGGAGAGCATAACCGGAGCGATGAACTTTTTTTCCGGAGAGTCCTTGAGCGTTTGCACACTACTAATTCAAGGCTGCGATCTCTATTTTATCATTACGTCGCCCTCGTCCCGCTTGCACGCTACCTTTTTAAACTAACAGCTCCTAACAGACCTTTTAGGTGATGTATGCCAGAGGAAGGGGGAGGGGTAGTGAGAAGGGGAGAGGAAGGGGTGGGGCCAGGGAGGAGAATGATATATCCCTCCCCAAAACTTTAAAAACAGAGAGGCAATAATCAGCTAGGCCTATTAGGTTCTTTAAATCATCCATTGAGAGTCAGAGATGCATTCACTTTATGTGAGAGTTTATGAGTTAACCTTCTTCTGCCTAAATGCAGATAGAGTGATGGAAGCATCAATAAATATAATTTTAGAAAGGAAAAGAATATTTGAGCCCAGTGCTTGTTTCATGATAGTGTTTATAAGTTTGTTTGATGGAATGAATGTGAGAATGGAAGGAGGAGGAGGATGGTTTGGAGAGGAAGAAAAAGAAGAGGAGAGAGGGACAGAGAAGGATGGGGTTGATTGGGAGCAACGAGGGAGCTTTAAATTTTGCGACCTTGGACACCAGATCTGTGAGTCAACACAATTTTGCACAGCAAATGTTAAAGAGAGAATGGTCGGACGGACGGCGGCCTGTCTCAGTTTTCTGCAGGTCTAAATCGAATCATCTTGACCTTATAATTAGGCTTGCCTCGGAACCTCTGGGGTAGTGAGTTGTTTTGGGACTTCCTTCATTCTGAACCTCAATGTTCTTCCATCTTATCATCTTTATGGTATTTTAAAACACCTCATACAGATTGTCTGTGTAAGGATGTACTTATTTGGAGTTCAACAAATATCAATGTTTCCTTGATCACAAACATGATATAGATTTGAACAAAAGATTGTGTTTTTTAGGGGGGGGGGGGCAAGAATATAAGCTGCACATTTTACAAGCACTATTATGTGATTTTCACACAAATTAACCTCATTTTATAGATGAACCATCTTATGAAAGTTTTAAAAAACTAATCTCTTTATTATGTCCTCTCAAGATTGAAAATTATATGACACTCTGCGCACAGCTTGACCCTTGGATAGTGAAATAGTTATTGCTTCCCTTTGTATTGTTCAATGCTAAGAATATTAAGAATACGTTGAAATAAGAATTAAACATCTTTTCAAGGAAACATGCATTGAAGGTGATACTGCTTGAAAACTTGAGTGGAAAATCAGGAAACGATTTGCTGCTATTACTTTCTTTGATTTGATTTTGAAGGTGAGCATGTCCTCCTTAACTCTCAAGTGAGATGTCTCTCACTTGTTGCTACCGGTAATTATTTTCTCCTTTAATTTCTTTTTGCAGATATATTCGAGTGTATTGTGAAGTAACTTTCTTTATTTTAGCGAAATCAACCTGTTAGTCCTGTACAATAACTTTGACATGATACAATTTTATTTTGATATGACACGTTTTCCATAGACTTTGGCCCTTAGTTATTATGGGACCAATATTTAACGAGTCCATCATGGGCTTGTCCATCTGAAGTATTTTCTCAAAAATTTGAAGAAATGAAGATGGAGGTAGAAAAAAAGAGAGAGGCAGAGAGACGGGGTTAGATGGAGAGTTGGAGGAGTATGGAGAGAAAAGAAGAGTAAGAGAGAGAAGAGAGGAGAGAGAGAGAACGGATGGAGAGAAAGAGAGATATTGACAAAGACAGAGAAAATGAGAAGTGGAAGGAAAAAGAGTTAGAGGGAGAGAGGGGGGGGGGGGGGGGGGGGTGGAGGAAGAAAGAAAGAAAGAGATGTAATTTAAAATTGAATATGTGAAAAACACTTGAGTTGATGAGTTTCCAAAAATTCTTTGTAAATTAGAGAAATGCCCCAAAGAGTCAAGGACCTTTGATAATTAGAAAAAATATGAAAGATGACTTCTTGTATGTCAACAGTATGCTATATGAAAAATAGTGCGTAAAAGTTTTCATCTCATCAGAAGAAAAAAATTGAAAAATATTATAATTCATTTATCGTTGATTTGATCAATCTCAAATTTAATCATTCGCAATTATAACTATATTCTGTTTTTTTATACCAGAGTGACCAGGGATTCGTCTTATACAAATTTGACAACAAGCGCATCTTTGTCCATAAGAGATAGGGGACTGTAAACTTGTGATTGATTAGAGGACTTGGGATTGATTCGGATCAATCGCAACTCTTTAAAAATACAAGGAGGGGCTCAGATGTTCAGTTTTACACTTTGTTCTTGTATGAATAGGAAGAGAGAATCTGTGTGCTGAGAGTCTAGATGGCATTACTTCATTTAATTAATTTAATTGTTTCACAAATTTAATGCCTACATGCTCAAAGCAGACAAAAGTTACTATTCTCATCATACAAAATTTGTTCAGGGCAACCGTAAGCAAGGAAAAGGGTTAAAGCAAGAGAAAGGACAAGATTTCTTCTTCAGCTGAAACAGGAAAAGTTGCAGAGCACTGACCTCTCACTTTGCTAAGCTCTCGTCTGACCTCGCGAGGGGTCACGACCCCTCGGCAGCAAAATAGAGAAGAGGGGGCCAAGGCCAGTGGCAAGGTTTCGCCCTTGCCTGACAATCGACAATTAAGGGAAGTCTCTTTTTAGCCTCAGAAACCGAGCAGAACTCGACAACACCGAGCGAAAGATTGAAATAATAAACGAGGCCTTTCCGGAAAAGATGTTTAGCAGGGAGGTTATATGTGTTACTCATTCAGAAGTGCACTTCTCCACTTTTTTCTTCTTCTGAATTATGTTCTCAAGGTCTTGCCTGTGCTTTGTGTACTTGGCACACAGCGGACAATAGACGATGGACCTTGAAGCACAAGCACAAATGTTATATACCCATTGTCTGAGAAAATCTGTTTTCAAATGAATCGTTAAATGAAGCCGAAATCTGTTAGCGATTTCGGGGGCAGGTCAATTGCACTATAGATGGGAAACGAATGGTGGGAGAGATGTACTTTTATCTGTCCAATTGGTGAACTTTATAAAGGTGTTTTTTAATAATTTTTTTTATAGCATTCTAGAAATTTATTTTTCCGCTTTTTTATCATCTGTATTTATAAGTGGTAGGGTAATATGTATCAAAAAACCTTGAAGTTGCTTGTAACCCTCCCCCCTCCCTCCCTCCCCCTCCCTCCTCTCTCTCCCTCCTCTCTCTCTCCCTCTCTCTCTCTTAATTGCTTCCTTGTTATATTTTGCCTCTGTTTTAGGCTCTGTGTAGCTGCTGTAGAAATCTTCTTTTTTTTATATTTTCAATCAATAAAGTTGACCTGGATCTTCATTTTGCTCTCTCTCTCTCTCTCACTCTCTCTCACTCTCTCTTTCGCTCTCTCTTTCTCTTTTCTTTCTTATTTGCTTCTTTGTTATTTGCCTCCATTTTAAGCCTTCTGTTAAAATCATTTTTAATCTTCAATCGATATAGTTGACCTGGATCTCCATTTCGCTCGCTCTCTCTCTCTCTCTCTCTCTCTCTCTCTCTCCTTCTCTCGCTCTCCTTCTCTCTCTCTCCTTCTCTCTCTTTCTCTTTATTTTCATGTTCCTCTTTCATCTCTTGTAATAAAGTCAGCCTTGCATCTTCCGATTGCATAAAAGGTTCTGATTAAACGCAACCCCAGAAAATCAAACACAACTTGAGTTTCAACCCATGGCAAATAGTTATATCTTACATTTTTAATTATTTTTGAAGTTGCAATTGAATGCAACATTGTAAGCAGAAATCCATCAAGAAATCACTTATGCGAAGTGACCTTGCAATATTCTTTTTTAGTAACATTCTTTTCTTGTAAGTCGCAGATATTATTGCTAACTTTATGAAAGATTGTTTGGATTTTTATTTTGATTATATAAGCTGGAGTGATGTGAATAGTGTGCCTAGCAATAGAGAAGTATCTACAGTGCTGTGAAAGTTCATATTGTGTTGTTAGTGTGCATTTTTGTGTAATATAGCTTATGAATAAAATCGTCTGCTGGAAGAGTCTATTTTTACTGACGTCTATTGAAATGGAAGTTGAGAAAGAAGATTAAACCCAGAGAGGGGATTAGGATAAACCAGACATTTTTGCGGTTAGTCTCTCATGGCGAAACATATCAAATTGTTGTACACTGGGTTGGGTTTCCTGCACACACTAATCGCCTCCCCCTAAATAAGCATCAATTAGACAAAAGACCCCGCTTCAACTCTTTGTTTTCCTGTTCATGTGGAAGGAGAAGAGCAGCGGCTTAATAGCCCGAGTCGTAGGCGCATCAGGAAATATCCCGTTTCACGAACCCCCTACGACCCGATGTCGCGAAAATAGATGGGGATCAAGCGATCGTCGGGATTGCTTATCTCCCTTTTTGTTCCGATTCCGCCACTTGGACTGATCTGAGCAGGATGGGGATTAGCGCGAGTTAACGATGGCAAGGTCGACTGATGATTTTCCTTGCACTTCGCGATTTATTTGTGTCGTATCGCGTTTCCAATTGACAGGACAAAAACTGGCAATCGGATCACGGCTGATGCATGAAGTGTCGATCGTAGGAAGGCTAGAAACAATAGATCAGTGCCAAAAATATTATTAGCTCGGCATGGTCTAGGCAAGCAGGTCGGGGTCGGGGAGGGGGTCGGGGGGCATTGGAAGAAGGGGAGTGGAAAGAGGCATGCCCTAGACATATGTTACGAGGCCTCAAATAGTGTGATCGTGACTGAGCATTTAATGTTCTGTAATGCATTGTTTAATGCATTTTTTGATGATACACTATTGAACTAAACTTAGTAACAAGTGCTCCTTAACTTGATTGTTATACATACCAGTGAAGTTCCTAAAGTAAATAAGAAAGTTTATATATATTCAGGGGTACGACAATTAATATATTTCACTCATGTAATGACGCTCAACATAAAAGGTATTACTAAAAGAACTTAAGTGGATTACTGGCAATGATAAAGAAAGAAAACCGTGGCGATTTTTTTTTGGCAGTTTACCGCATCTGACATGAACAACCCTTTAGTGAACAACATTTTTTTTAAATTCAGTCGAGCAAGTGAAAAAGAAAGATTTGAGAAACTTGAGAGATGCTTAAATGTAGGCCTAGCATTTAACAACTATCTGGGCCATGCTTTTTGCATAGCTCTTTGACACATACATCAGTTTGGTTGAAGTTAGATCAGACTGGGCAGTGAAACATGCGATATCCACTTATTACACTTACTACTACTGCTACTACTACTACTACTACTACTACTAAAAAACATTCCTTTTATTTTGGAATATTTGAACTCATAATATATAATAGTTGGTATGCGAGTGCTTTTGTTTTTAGTTATCATCGCATTCCTAGGGAACCTTCAAAAGGGCAAGGAATATCGGGGATGGGGGTGGTTCCGTACAGGGGACACGGCAGGGAGTAGCAAATTAAATGACTATTGACAATACGCATTCCCCCGGCCGACTAAGGTCAAGGCCTTGTAGGTTATTATTAACGAGGCTCGTCTTGGAAACAGACAAAGTGAGCTTGATTATGATGAAGGGTTCATGTCTGACACAGCTCATTATGGTAGGTGAAGGTTGATTGAAAATTGGGATGGATGGATGGTTGAGGAAGGGGTGGGGGGGGGGGGTCACCCCCACTTTTGTTTTGTTTTTCTGTAGGAACTCTGTTTTCTCACCATGTCATCTTGGAAACAGAAATAGTTACCTTGATTAGGATGAAGAGTTCATGTCGAACAAAAGGGGATTGAATGGGATGGGTTTGGGGGGGGGGGGAGGGGGCACCCCCATTTTTGTCTCGCTCCAGTATGTAAAATTCTTGTTTACTTGCCATGTTGGGGAATCAGGGGACAGTATTCAGTTCATTATTTCCCTTATATTAGTCGCTGTAAAGATGTTTTAGACCATTTTGCATCGAGTGTGTGACCTCTGGCTTTCAGATCAACATAAGCTATTTAAGAGTGACATATAACACGCTTGAATAATTTAACTTATTCTAATTTAAGATCTATGAAATAAAACTGCAGCATGTGACATATAAGCAAAGACAATGACATCATTTAATATTTTTTCAGAGCCACAGAGGGTTGACTCTCATGTTTTACATCAAAGTCAAAGTCCTATCGGTAGACAAATTGACCTCTCTGTAAACTGTACAATATTTTTCTAGCTCTTTGCCATCCATTACGTGAAATTTCTGAACCTGTTGTCCAATTGTCTAGTATCCATTCTATTTTAGAACACAAACATTGTGGTCATGAAAGGGGAAGTCCATCTTGCTATTAAGTTGGTTTTAATAGAAGCAAAAAAATGAGAGGCACAAGTCCGTGAAAGTTTGAGTGAAATCAGATTAAAAATAAGGAAGTTAAGATTTTTTTTCTCAATCAGACACAAATTGGTAACTCTGTAACGTATCTTACGAGGTTCCCTCTTATTTGCTCTGTATTAAAAAAATAGAAATGTCTATTTTTAAATTGGAGAGGACCTCGTAATATACGTCACAGTATTGCCAACTTATTTTTCACTGATGATAACTTTAAAAAATTCACAACTCCCTTATTTTTTAATCAGACTTTACTCAAACTTTCACTGACCTGCATGTTCCTCTCATTTTTTGCTCCTTTTCAAACCAACTTAATATCAGGGTGGACTTCCCCTTTAAGAGAATGTCATAATAATCAATCTATTGTTTTTCATAATCTGGTATTGATATTAATATTAATGTACTTCCTTGTCTTTCTTTCTTTTTTCCTTTCCTTCTTTTTTCCATCCTTACTCATCTTGGTGCGTTGATGTCATTACTCTGGACATCTTTCTGCCTCTGCCGCCTGGTTCACACATACAGGTAAGTCCATGCTAGAACAAAAGCCATGTTTACACAAGAGGGACATTGGTATAGAAAAACTTTTTGTATGAATAAACCCTGCATAAATGTACTTGCTTAGGAGAAAAGTGCATGATTGTTTTGTATTTCTCATTCTCAACGATTTTGGGATATTCGTATAGAAATACACATACAGATACATGCATTATTATCACAAAGCAAAATGGCCGTTATGGGATACATTTTGTATGAATAAATACTGCACAAATGTACTTGCTCAGAATAAAAGTGCATGATCGTTTTGTATTTCTCATTCTCATCGATTTTGGGATATTCGTATAGAAATACACATACAGATGCATGCATCATTTTCACAAAGCAAAATGGCCGTTATGGGATACATTTTGTATGAATAAACACTGCACAAATGTACTTGCTTATGAGAAAAGTGCATGATTGTTTTGTATTTCTCATTCTCAACGATTTTGGGATATTCGTATAGAAATACACTTACAGATACATGCATCATTTTCACAAAGCGAAATGGCCATTATGGGATACATTTTGTATGAATAAACACTGCACAAATGTACTTGTGTGGGAGAAAAGTGCATGATTGTTTTGTATTTCTTGTTCTAAACGATTTATAACAAGGCCGTTCCATCACACTTCTTGATCGAGGTCACCCATAAATCTATATTTTACCATACAACATTTTTTTTTACCAATCATGTTAATAATGGTAATAGTAATAAAGGGAGAGAGAAAAAGAAAAGAAAAGAAAAGAAAAATATTGAGCTTCCACCGTTGATCACTTTAAATTATCAATGTTGATGTATTTCTAAGTGGTGAGAAAAGTGTGATCACATAATCGTAAAGCCGTAAAGTTATAACACAACATTTCTACATGTATTTGTTTTTCACATTTAGATGAGGCTTTAAAGTTAAAGCAAAAACATAAAAACAGTCATGTTTAGTATTTTGAAGAGAAAAGAAAAGAAGATGAAATCATATTTTGACCATTAATCATCATCATTCCTTTTGAAAAAAGGTTAAAATGGAGAAAAGTGTCAGAAAAACATGTTTTCTTGGATATTTGAATACATTGAACTCTCCCTGTCTGTTTTTGTCCTTGCAATGTTATGAAACCACAAGTAACAACCAAGTCGAATCACAAAGCAAACTGCCATTGAATATCTTCTTGTTTGATAATCGCACAAGCTGCGGACATAATTGTTTTTTTGCAGTACATCAACTTACCATGAATTTCACACTACATTTGGTAGGATGGAATAAACAAATCTGTGAAAATATTTGCACAGTATTTCTTTCTCAGTATTACACAGGTGCAGCGGGTTAATCAAGCCATTGTGTTTTGCGACAATCATGTTAAAAAAAACTCATCACGCTAAATCAAATTGTTATAGGCATAATCACATTTAACATGGGCGTACGAAGACACGCATGACATCTTCTCTTTGGATTTACATAGCTGAGCAGATTGAATCTGTATGTGCGTGTTGAACTGTTTCATAAATGACACCCTTCTGGCAAAGACACATAATTATTAGTTGCAAATAAACTGGGAAACAAAGAACAAAATCTTTACACCAGCCAAAGGAAAAAGTAGACTCTTTTGTCGAGAGATAAGATACAAAACTTGTCTTCTTGGCATTTTTGTAAAAAATACATATTATTTTGTATGCATGACATGTCTTTCCTTTCTTTCTTAACTAAAAAACCCATATTCTGTTAGTCTCTCGTGTATGAATGCATAGATATTGCTTACTTATGTATCAGTATAAACCATGTCAATATCACAAACTTCCATCATTAAAAGCATCAACAATAAAGATGAACCCTTAGCCGTAGATAACAAATGTGGTTAACGAAGAGCATATATTCGGAATTAAAACCGAATGTATTGTTATGCAGATGATATATGATCCCTGTGTAAGGAAATAATAACTTATTTAGTTAATTCTGTTCAAAAGATCCCCATCAAGATAGCTCAATTGCCAAAGCATCCTTTTCATTCATTCAAACGAATGTGATCTAGAAGTCAAGGACTTTTCCTTAATTTGTATTAATCCAATTAATGCCCTCCAATTAAAACATCTGATTATGGTGTCAGATTAAGACCAGTATTACTACATTGTTTTTACATCCTTGATTTTCAAGTACACTTCCGAAAGTGATTGTTTAATTACAAAAATGCTTCCCTTATTTCCTTTGAACATTTATTTAATGTATTTCACATTGTTAACGGTGAAACAATGAATGGTTTAGGAGAAATTTTATTTGGACAAAAACTGATAATGGACATATCTGGTGATAGCTAAAAGAGCGTTAATTCATAAATGAGGAATCCACACATCAATCTGATATCAAACTATGATGGTGAACAATAAATAATTCAAGGATAAATTTTGTTCGAGAAAAAAAAATGTGATAAGAACAAAACATTTGCTGAGCGCTAGAAGGGCATAAATTCTATTTTTAAGGATTGTGAATTAATGTCCTTTTTGCTCTTTATAGGCTCCTGTAGGTCCATACATTTTCTAGACACGAAACTTTTTGTTTCGACTAGTTAATAACCACTTTTCTTGTGACTAGAAACAAATGTTGGGTCGAAATTGCCAACAAGAAGTGCAGGTCACATTCAATGTTAATTATTTTCCACGGCATGCAAATTTTCCGTCCTTAAAAAGCTATTTGCAAGATTTGTGTACATTCTCTGTATAGTATACTATGATCACATTTTCTGCCAATTCATGGAGTCTCA
This sequence comes from Strongylocentrotus purpuratus, assembly GCF_000002235.5. Classification (NCBI taxonomy): domain Eukaryota; kingdom Metazoa; phylum Echinodermata; class Echinoidea; order Camarodonta; family Strongylocentrotidae; genus Strongylocentrotus; species Strongylocentrotus purpuratus. The sequence continues at coordinate 291,508 of NW_022145572.1, read as the reverse complement.
AAAAAGTGCTTATTGTATGTACTTTCGTGTCAAATCTGTATGTTAACGAGGGGTGAGGGTGGGGGGGGGGGGGGAGTGCTGTTCATCCGTCATTTCCTCCGTTAATCATAAAAGTGAGCCAAAAGAGGGTTCATTTTGCGTGTTTCCATGATTTTTTCCTCTCGATTTGAACCAGTCCTTGTGAACTTTGTTGACATTTTCAGGGTTGTATTCTAGGTTTTTGGAACAACAAATTTCATATGCCAGCTGAGAAAGAAGGCCAGCAAATTATCTGCCCCAGATCACAAGAAGAGAGAGAGAGAAAGAAAGAGAGAAAGAGAAAGAGAAAGAGAGAGAGAGAGAGAGAGAGAAACATATGTGACTGAGCATATTTTTTTTATGAATTCATAAAAGTGCTCCGAAGGTCAATTAGTATTCTCTGAAGTCACTCTTTGACCACAATTTTTGGAGCGCGCTCTCCCATAATAAACCCTTTGAATTCATACTACCGGTAAGTATCGTCGGGAAACCCCATTTTTATCTTAGAGAACAAGTCATATTCAAAATTCTAACTATATGATGTTAATAATAAGAACTGTTCATGCTTCCGTCATCTCAATGGAAATATCCTGCATGGCTAAAGATTCGGGTCAACACAGCAAATGTGGTATTTATCAAAAATCAAAAAGACAGTTGTACTTATTCTAGTTTAGAACTCAGGAAGTCGGCTTAATGATGATGAGGCATTGTTGAAAAATCCATCAAAGACATCTCATTTTTTAAATCAATCAATTTTTTGGGTAGAAGCGTTCATAATTTGCCACAAATAATAAAAATGTGTGCATTGCTACTATAAAGAGACTTTTTCTTGCGCCTTTTGATGGCTCATATACTGTCCCAATTTGAGTACCATCTGCTTTTTATGTAGTCAAGGTTATCACTGAAGTTATAGATTGTTCATATTGTAATTTTTTTTAATTTTTGGAGAGAATTTGACTAAAAAGATTGAACATCTTACATGATATGTTTCTTACTAGGACTTTTTAATGTACTTCCTAAAACTTTTGAACTTTTGAACTTTTCCAGTCATTTAGATTCTTCTTGTTACCCCCCCCCCCCCAAAAAAAAAACCCAGCAAACTGGTATTTGAATTCAATTAAACGAGAAATTAAATAAAATGGTGTAGTGCTTGTATAACTTAAGGAATGTAATTTAGTGATAATTTGTTGATGAAAATTAGAAGCGCCCAAAGTTCCATTCACATTTAAGGATAACTTCTTTTGCAAGATGAGGTGGATTGTAGGAATTGATTATTGATCAATAATGAAAAACCAGTGGGACCCCAACCCCTGCCGCCCGCCTTGCCCCGCCCTTCCTTCCGGCGACACCCATCCTTGAACCCCAGACCTGATGGTCTAAAGTAGGCTGGGTTCATCTGCAAACAATACGACAAGGTCACTACGGTTACGTCCAAGCCTTTTATTAAGTCAAAGCAGACCGGGAGCCAAATATCTGAAAAAGCGGCTCCCGGTCCTTAATTTTTTTAGAGAACCGGGAGCCGTTTTCCAGGACCAGGAGCCATTTCCAAAATTGATGAAAATATGTATTCTTTTAAATTATTTGTTAAACGTTACCTTTTATTTATACATACGGTAGTTTAATTTCTAGTATACATTTTGAGCACTCTAATATTAAATCACTCATTAGGCCTATCACTCATACCTTGGATAAATCTGTCATATGTAGTTGTTGTAGTTCATGTTTAATACTATTTTCATGCCGTTAAATGTCAAAAATTGAAAAATGTTAGGAAGGGGGGAATTAAATTATTTTTATAAAAAAAATACTTAAGAAAAACCATCTATAATGACAATGCAGAGCTGCCAACCTGTCACTTTCAAAAAACATATTATTCAGCTTGAAAAAACAGATTTTGCCTGTTTAACGTGTTTGTTATTTAGACCCGTCACTTAAAAAAATAAAAGAATACAAAAATAAAAAAATAATAATAATAATTTTAATTTTTTTTTTTTTTAATTGTTAAATATATTTACCTATTTTATCAGAAAAATCCATTATTTAAAACATCACAGAATTTTAGACAATGAGTACGAGGGCCGCTGAATCAAGGCAAGTCTGGAGTTGCAATCAACTTTGTACATAAAGTCAATGCATCAGCAGGTCCGGTGTTCTGTTTTTCATTTGGCTTTTTGAAGATACCATTACATCCGAAGGGCATGCAATAGGCAAAAAAACTGGCAACAAAATCGCTGATTTCTTGATTTTTAGCGCTATTTTGATGAAACTGTTTCTTAAAACTGGGCTAAACCCCCGTGAGCTTTGGAAATATGGCTCCGATTCCGCATTTTAGTCAGCAAAATTTGGCTTTTGGGATGGATTTTTGGAAGTTACATCGAGACTTTCTTGTACTGACACTGTGTGTGTAGTGCAGTATGATGTCATTTGTGTGTGTATGCATGGCCTGGGGAAATGCGCTCGTCTTTGAGTGGTGTACATCACTCCGTACGAGTAGGAGATTGCGGCCGCTCGTATTAGTGGTGCAATTGTTTCTGGGCGATTTTAATTAGGATTCTCATTATATAATGATTTGTTAGGGTTCATTCAGTCCACGTTTAACTCGTATCAAGTAAGTTTTTGTCACATTTGTGAACATTTAGTACTAGACATGTGGAAGTTTATGAAACAGAAAATGTTAATTCTCCCAGACCGGGCGCCAGAAATAAAAATGGACCGGCGCCCGGTACTCATTTTCCCCGTCTTACCGGGCGCCAAAAGTCAGGGACCGGGGGGTAAAAATCGCCCGGCGCCCGGTTAATAAAAGGCTTGGTTACGTCTCTATCTCGAGAACAAAAGTATAGACCCGGTTTTCTCTGTCTCCAATCTCTCCTTGTCTCCCATTTCGTACTCCTGGATCGATCGATACATCGTGAAACGATATCGTCGCCCAAGGTCGGTTATGTGTAATTTAGAAATCACTTGCAAGTGCAGATCTTTTATAGAGAGACAGAGCAGTGGTGAGTGGGAGACAGAGAAAGAGAGAGAGAGAGAGGTAGGAGAACTTGTTACACTGTCTGCGATTGCTGTCTCTCCACGTCTCTCGTTTCGTAATCCAGTCGTTTCATTTTGAAACAGTGTCGTCGACCAAGGTCGGTCGTATGTAATCTAGAAAGCACTTGCAAATAGAATTCTTTGAAATATGGATAGAGAGAGAGAAAGAGGGAGGGGAAGAGAGAAAGAGAGAGAGGAGGGGAGAGAGAAAGATTGAGAGGAAGAAAAGAGAGAGAGATGAATATATTTATGTAACATAATGATAAGTGGGCTTCGTAAGATGACTATTGAAAATGTGTCACTCGTAATTGGACACACAATGATCTTTAGAATGTAACCCCACAGCCAGCACTCTGACTATACATTGCCTTTCGCCAGTCTTGAGAAAGACGCCACTTATTTCAGAAGATACAAGTTATTCAGATTTGTCTGTTCCTACTTCACTGAAGCATGGCATGATGAGAAATAGGAACAAAAATAGTTCAATTTACATTAATCGCAGACTGAGAGCAATTTCAAGTAGGAATTGCAAAAAATCAAGGATACTTGTGTAATATTCAGAGAAGGTCATCCGTGATATGTAACATAAAATATTCTGAATCTGTCTCCTATTTATAAAACAGTTTTTGAAGCGGTTATACAATTTTCACGGATAAGCTTGATTAAAGAAAGCCAGTGTGATCAATCAATTTGAACTGTTTCATGAGGGATAAAGTTGTGAGGGCCTGGTTATAAAAACAAACTTCTCTAGATGAGAAAAGTAATGAGAGAGAGAGATAGAGAGGGGGAAGGGGGGAAGGGGAGAGAGGGAGAGGGAGAGTGGGGGGGGGGGGGGGGGGGGAGAAGGAGCAAAAGTCTAACAATACTGGATAAAAATAGATTAAAACATAAATATGAAAAGAGAGAAAAGTCAGATATTGGCAGATCAATGCGGCAATAAGGAAGTGGACATTTTTAAAGAAAAGATAAAAGTTAGATCTTCTGCAGGCAATTATTCCTCATAATGGGTGAAACCGCCTCAAGTAGGATATTGAATGGAAAGATCACCTAATTTCCTGTGGCTTGTAAATTGGGTATTTCAAGCAAAAAGGATGAAAAGAGCAAATCAAGGACGTTTGCTCAACGACCGCAATTCCGTGAAAGCAAGGGATGGTACGTCAGCATTCGTCAAGAAACACAGCCGGTGAATCCCGCGCTTGGGGGAAAAATATTGATGCGCAAATATTGGAAAATTTGGGAATGATATTTGAACAAGAACCATCGAAGGTCGCTCACGTAGCAGCATGGCCGACGTGGACGACAGAGAGTTTGTAGACTTGCTGCGATCCCCCAAAGCATTTTACAGAATGCAATCTCATCAGGGCATAAGGGTTAAAAATAGCCAATTTGGTGGATTTTGTCATCGTATTGATATGACCCCCCCCCCCCCCACAAAAAAAAGGTCACCTGAAAATGTGATGACCCCCTTTTATTTGCTTGTCAGAGAAATTTGGAGTAATACGTTAATCGCCTAAAAATGTGATAAACTTGTATCTTTGCTTCTCAGTAAAAACATTATAAGGGGTACCAGAAGAAAATGGGGGGAGTACTTAAGATTAACCAAATAATGTTTTGAAGGGCCGGGTCACCTGTGCTCCCTATAAGAACCCGATGTGTCATGTTTTATATACACAAAAGAAAAGTGTGCCCCCCTTTTGTTCTTGTGTCTCCATCAAAAGTTCAATTAAATAATATCAATATCTTCAACAGTCAGAGAGGAAGATAGGGGGGGGGGGGGACAAGAAATATGGAACGGGATTGAAAATCGAACTTCCTTTTCCTTGAACTTCAGCAAGTTATCCGAGGATCTAGAGCAGAGGAAAGAAGTCGAAAGCTTTTTATCCAAGTAAAGAGAGATTAGCAACCTCCTTGACCAGGCATTGTACTCTGCATCGTCTTCCTCCAAGATGCTTCCTGGAGCGGAGGTTGCCCGCCCCAGATGCCAAAGATGGTCAAGAACAGGGTAGAGGATAGTTCCTGGGTCTCAATGTTACCTTCCAATAATAAAAAATGCAATATAAATATATGTTTTGAAATAATAAAAAATGCAATATAAGTATATGTTTTGAAAAGTAAATAGAGGTGGGTTAAGGGGAGGGAATCTTATGTCTAGTAAAAGAGGGAGTTGAAGACGATTTGGAGTATAAAGCCGTCATGAAGTGACTTTGTACATGCTTGCAATTAGTTTTTTCGGGCATATGGCACTACAGAAAAGGAAAGAAGAACTAGAAAGGAACAAACAAACAAACAAATTGAGAAAGATAAAAAGAATGAAACAATATTGAAAAAAGGAGAGAAAGAAAGAAATGAAGGAAAAGTTTGAAGATATCTCTTTCTTTGGCAAGCTCTGTATCCTGTACAAAAGTGGTTCACGCATATAGCGCATGCACAGTAGCTTTGGAAGGTAATATTGAGACCCAGGAACTATCCTCTACCCATGCAAGAACAGAGTGGGAACTATTCAATGTCTTCTTTTTAAAGGGGAGGTCGAGTCAAGGTGACAGATAATAACTTTATGAGCTTTCTCTTTCCTTTTTTACAATGTTAGTATGGAAGATTATGATTGAAGGAATGTCCCCTGAAAAGGACTGCCTTTCAAATGCCCTCATATATTCAAAATACAACAGTAGCTAGCTGAAAAGTGGACCAAACGTTTGTGCCAAATGCATGTGTAGTCCCACATACATATTTCTGTGTGCAGTGCACGTGACTTCAAGCAAGATTCTAAACTGAATTGATACTCCTTTCCCGATTGCTTCTCCACATGCAGTTCCTTTCTCAATTCAGTCATGACCAGAACTCAATTTGTTTTTAAAGGCTGGTTCTATATGAACGATGGATGTCGCAGATAAATATAAAAAACTTTAGATCAGTATTTGAAATTGGCAAGGGAAGAAGGTACAGAAAAAAATATGAGATGGTTAGAATTTTCTTGTGATTGCTTGGCAGTCTTGCAATTAATTTGTAAAGAGGCACTTAAACCTGCCATTATGTTCCTGTACATCTTTCATAGCATCAGAGTTTGAGAAATTGTGAGAGAATTTCCAAGGATCGGACTGGATATAACTTTACAAACATAGGATGCTAAAGAAAAATGAGAATTTCTATCTGAATATCATACGTTTGTGAATATGTTTGAAGGTCTTATATCTATCTTCCGGTGTCATTCAAAGATTAAAGCTGGGAGAGAAGTTGCGATGCTTTAGAGTGAGTTTGTTCTCATTTATTCAAGGGCAAGACCTGATTGGAAACTTAAAAATAGATGGATGCGACCCGCGATACTTTCATCTTCAAAATAGTGTTTTAAACTGCATTGTTTTGGTTACCTTGTACGTATGGTTAACTGGCAGATAGCGTACGCCGACATTTAACATGTCGTATCAAAACAGGCCTTGGAAATTGAAAGAACATGAGCATATCGCGAAACTAGCCTTCAAATATATCAAGCAATAACATTGCAGATGATGATGAAAAAATAGGGGCAGGGAGAAGTGGGTTTCCTGCTTGAACTCGCATGCGGCTATTGATTTTGAAAATGTTCGGCATTGACATTTTACTCTTCCCTATTGTGCGAGTACGAGGGAGAGGCAGCATGACATTAAACATGATACGGTATCTGGGCGACCGCTTTTCTTTTATGATCGACGTCTCCCGGTTAAAAAATTGCAATTCTATTCTCGTTCGACCCTGCGCAGAGATAGTCGTCTATTTTTTTCTTGTTGTCGTTTTGTTTTCGTAAGTAGGGGGAGATATCAAAATGGAAGTTATGTCCTTCCTCTTGCCTCGTATTTATGCCAATAAGAATAACATTCACAGAAATCATTTAAAGGAAAGATCACATATTCAGATGCGTGTTATGCAAGGAAAGAGATAGATAGAAAGCAGAGAGAGAGAGAGAGAGAGAGAGACTGAGTATGTGAGAAGTGCTGCAGAGAAGCCCCCACCCCCCAAAAAACAAAAAAACAAACAATCATACATATACACGTAGCCTCAAATTATCACTCATGGAGACTACCTGGTTCATTAGAAAATTTGGAATTTTCCAAATTTAGCATAAATAAGAGAGAAAGAGAGAGAGAGAGAGAGAGAGAGAGAGAGAGAGAGAGAGAGAGAGAGAGAGAGACTGAGTGTGTGAGAAGTGCTGCAGAAAAGCCCCCACCCCTCAAAAAAAGCATACATACAAATGTAGCCTCAAATTATCACTCATGGAAACTACTTGGTTCATTACAAAATTTGGAATTTTCAAAAATCTAGCATAAATGAGAGAGAAAGAGAAAGAGAGAGAGAGAGAGAGATTTTCAAAGTATACAAAGAGAGGAAGAGAGATATAAAAAGATAATGAGTATGAAGATATGACCCTGTACTAAATTCAACATTTCTGATGACAATGAGCGATGAAAGGGCATACGAAAGGAAGGTTATTTACTATGGAGAATTTAGGTCACCCAAGGTCTTGCGCTGCGTGTTCAATGCCATGTACTTTTTTTTAGTTCACAAAAAGAAGCACTGATATACACAACCCCGCGAACAATGATTCAAGCCGTTCTCTGTCACTGCGCGATTAGTTACTTGCAGTAATTTGCAGGATATAGTGATTGGGCAGAAGAGGGAAGGCCAGAGATAGATATTAATGAAAGAGGGGGAGTGAGAGAGAGAGATGAACAGAGAGAAGAGAATGACAATCATTTGTAAAGTGCTAATTTATTAAAGTTTACAAGAAAAGTGAATAGGGGAAAGAAAGAGAGGGTGAGAGAAACGGGGGCAGAGGTGAGAAGGTGAAAAAAGAATGCCAATGCTTTGTAAAATGAAATTAGAAGTGAGAACAAATACTGAGTCATTAGGAGAAAATGAGGACAGAGATAAAGAGAAATATAATCAAATTCAGCATTGAATATCCTTGCAATTAAGAAAGTGGAGAAATCATATGAGGTGGACCGAAAGCAAGTAAATTAAAATCTATGAAATATTAAAATTCCCACAAGCGTAATAATGATGATAATATGTCCAATTTAACATAGCACAGTAACTATATAAAGATACTCTACTGCACTTAATACAAAGTATCATATTTTCACCCTGGCTGTAGCTGAGCTGCCATAAGGCGCTTAAGGTTTAAGGAACTTCTTCCTCCCCCCAAAATGATTTAATTCACCTGGGTGGAGAGTGGCAAATATAGATTAATGTCTTGCCAAAGGACAGTAGTGCTGCAGCAGAACTCAAACAGCAAGCCTCGTTATCCGCAGACCTTGTGTATCGTAAGCTGAATACATCAGCAAGATTTTTTTTAAAGAGTAAATGATTTAAAGACAAAAGTAAAACATAATAAAACTGAATTTGCCACAACAGGGGGACACAAGGAAAAGCTAAATAGCTGAAGGTAGAAATGGTAATCAAATAATGAGCTGGGCAGGGGACAATGACTTCTGAATAGGCCTGTCCTCATCAGCTTGAGTCTGACAAATAACCCGCTATTTTAACTATCCCGATCGCGATTAAGCCAGTTAATTTGCATTTTCATCAGCCTGCAGTTGCAATTAGCGGGATATTTGGTCAAGAAAATATCCCTAGAAATCTTGGTCTTGTTTCCAAAATATACCACTATTTGGGAAATAGCGGACTGGTGAAGATGCAATTTCGAGCTTCAGGATAGTATCCTGAGTCTGAAAATAGAGTGTTATATGTCTAACTCGAGCTGATGAGGACAGGCCTTATAAGAGCAAGCCTCGAGATATGATGGAACATATTGATTTCACCCAAACGGAGAAGAAGAAGATGGAAGGTTGAAAAGAATGAAGGGTGAAAAGAATGAAGGAGGATGTGAGGATGGAGAGATATAAAGAAGAAAAGGAAAGTTGACAGAAAAAATAGAAGGTTGGAAGCCTTGGAGATGGAACTGAAATATTCTAGGAGATAAAGAGAATTGAGGTGTGCATGGGTTGGAGGATAGAGAAACAGAAGAAGAATTGAAGATGAAAAGAAAGATAGAACCGCAATAATTTAAGATGTCTATATATTCAATCAAAATACTGTCAAGGTTGTTCACTCCTATATCTCCATTTGCACAATAGTCATAACTTTCAAAGTAGTAAGAACAGTTTTTATTTTTCTCTCAGGTTTCTTTTTCTCCATCCGGCTATGAAATAAATCTACCCTCAAGGCCTGTATAAGTGTATGCCTATATGATGCATATATATTCTTCCTTATTTACGCCGGCTATGAATTAGCCTCTTTTGTATAATTCAATACCGCTCTATGTTTGCCTGCCTTGCGTGGCCTTCCAGCTAACGTCCTTGACGGGTCTAAAGTCGCGGAGTACACAGACGTGGGCTCCAATAATACATACATTTGTATTTTTGCCTGCTCAGAAATTTAATTTACCAATGGCCTTCGCACGGATGAATGTCTCCTTTTATTTAAAGAATAGAGGAAAAAAGATGAAAAGAAGAGGGGCTGATAAAACGCTGGAGAAGGGATCTGTTTAGAGGTTGTTGTGTTGCTGCCGAGATGGGGAAACGGCGGCGTCGGCTATTGGGCAGCGCATCTCACGTTTTATGATGGATGAATTTGATCTTGGTTAAATAGAGGACAATTAAGGAAAGTAGATTGATGCAAGAAGGAAGCATCAGGATTTGGCAGAGAATTGAAGAATTTGCCTGAAAAGGTGCTCATTTTTATTGTCAAATGCAGGGTTAAGACCCTTCTGGTTTCCTGCAGATAAATTTGTCAGTTGAGAGTCAGAAAGATGTTAAATCTACATGGAAGTTTTTGATCAAAGCCCTTCTGGCTCTTCAGCAGACAAATTGTGGGTGTCATGACTAGAAACAAAGCTTAGGTTTGCCTTAAATAATTCTACCATTTATTTTACAATTCTGATATTATATCTACCACAGAATCAGCCTGCATGCAGGTTTCTAGACTCTTTCAAAAATTCCACTTCTACAATTTTCTCTCTAGCGCTGTTTCAAATGAATGTAAAGAATTACAGTAATGTTGACTTTCATTTTCAAGTTGTTATCACCAGTTTTCTATCTTATGTTTATCTTTATTATGATCGGCCTTCTATTTATATAATCAGTGTTAATTGGGACGTAATGGAATTTCAAATTCTTTTAATTCAGACAAACATCCCATTCAAATTCAATTTTACCTCCTATAAAATGCAGTTACAGAATATCTTCAAAAAACAAGTTCACTTCAGAATCAGACAATACAAATTTGAAGTGGATTGAATAAAGTTATTAAATAAAATGAAGTATATTTTTAAAAATCTCCTTTTATAAGTATTTTGAAAGTATATGAGATCATATGTCAAGGAATGTTTTCTAAAGCACCTTGTATTGGAATGAATTATGAGGTTTCGTAACATTCACATTTTCACTCGTTGAGACAAACGTGATTTTCTGAAATTATGCAACTAAAATTAACCTCCCTCTTTTCCTGTACAAGGTTATTGCTTTAACCTCCTTATTTAGATGATTATAAAACATTCTCATAATTGCTCTTTGTAGACATATATGAAACAAACTCTATCCTATATGCCTTGAGAGAGACTCATTGTGAGGTAACTGGGGATGTAAAACTTTGTTTTGCCTTGAGAAGGGGTTTCCCCTCCCAGTGCCCTGTAGAGTCGACTGTTATTGCTTTTATTTGAAATCGATAAAATGGTTGACACAGATGGCTGTTCGTCGATACCTGTGATTGTTCTAGATTATTCTTGATGATTTTAAGGAAGCCCTACCTGCCCTGATTATTTCTGTTTTTATTCCTGAGAACCATCTGAGCAGAAATTAGCAAAAAAATTGTTTTGTTTTTCTGGAAGTATAAAGTTCACAGCAAAGAACAAGATGGTGGGTAGACAGTTGTCTCATGAGAGCCCCCCCCCCCCCCCCCCCCCCTCTGCCGTACAGTATTTTAAGGATAGAACAACCACATGAATGCTCTGCAAGCCACTTTTCTGAAAATTATTTTGCAATCTATTTCTGTCAAGGGCAGTAGATCCAACACTAGGCCTAATTACCCTAACCCTAACTTTAGACCTAACCTGAAACCAGGGGCAACCCAAGCTCGAACCTTATATTTTTATTTCTGAAATAAAACCCCAAGCTAATGTCTCCTCACCATTTTTTGGGACATGAATTTGCCTGATGCAGGCTGATTCCCATTCCAGCCGATCAAAGGAATAGAGGAAAAATAATTATTGTCAAAGAAAGACGAAAAATTTGACGATTGAAATAATTATCTCTTTTATTTATCAAAACCCTTTTATCCAATTAGAGTCTTCTTTTTCAGTCTTAAAGAATTGTAGAGCAATATGTCATGATCTTTAAAAATCGTTACCAACGTAAAAGAGTAAAATGGATACTTGAAACAGCGTTTTCATAATGTAAAGTGCGAACCTTTCAAAATATAACCATGACGAGGCCTAGTTATTGCTGAGGCATGTTCAAGGGCAATCTCCTTTTATCATAAAATGTCATCTGTAATTTAGGTAGTTGGCAATTTCATATTGCTTTTAATTTTTCTGGGTTTTTGTCTCCTTGCTCCATTTTTTTCCTCATTCCTAGGGTTAATTCATTAGCTGAACTGCAGTCTCTGATGAATTGAAAGTTTTGTTTTTCATCTCCGACTGTTGTATAATGTCCCTTTTTCCTTTTTATTGTTATTGGTAGATGCTTATTTCTCTCTGTGTCTCACTTTATTATTTGTTAAATCTCTCTCTCTCTCTCTCTCTCTCTCTCTCTTTCTCTCTCCAACTCTGTTCACCCATCTCTGTGTCTCTCTGCTTCTCTGTATATTTATCTCTCTGATTCTCTTTCTGTTTCCTGTCTTTTTGTCTATCTGTTTATGTGAATGACATTGCCTTGAGAGAAAATATCTTTTAGAAATTTGCCCACATCGATATATTTTGCATTCTCCTCCACCTCACCCTTCCTCTCATAATGTGTCTTTTATATTTCATCTGTACCTAGGTACATGTATCTTTTCTATGTATCTCTTTATGTGGTGTTGATTAATCGGAAAAAGGTGTGTTGCCAGTTGGTGTGAACACTTAACTAGAGAAACAGAGTTCATAGTTTTAGAACTGACACAGCTAGTGCTCCTGTCCTTAATAATGAGAAGTTATTAATCTAAATTTGTTGCCCCTTACCCAGGAGAGGGAAATGATGTTTTCTTATCCGGAGGGAATCTACTCCTGAAAGATGCTGGGTATAATGCATGCGGTTGAATAAAATTGATGATGATGATAATCTATTTCTATTAGGGATTTTACCTTAGCCGTAGTAGAGTGGTTTCAGCATTTGACTTGAAATTCAAAGGTTGTGGGTTTGATCCCAGACATAGCACTAATGTCCTATGGCAAGGCACTAATCTACATCTGCCACTCCTTGAGTTCTTTTTAAAAGTTGGGAGTTAACACCCTTTTGGCTTTTGGCATAGTGCGATTTTGGATTGGATTGGATTGTATAAGCTCCCATATTGACCTTATCCAGCGAACAAAGTTGTTTTGGTAACTTTTCCTCCCTAACCTGTGATTAATGATATCTGCATGTTAATCACCTGTTATTGTTCCCTTAATTATTCCCATGTTCCTGATTTTGATGCCTTGTTTTGCCATCTGAGGCTTTCCATGTAGGTTAATTGGCCTTTCAAATGCTAAGAGTTCATATGATTTTGAGCTTTTTTTCAGTTATTATTGTATTATGTCATTATTTTTCTCTTTCTTTCTCTTTCTCTCTCTTTCTCTCTCTCTCTCTCTCTCTGTAGCTCTCCATTCCATTTTTCAAAATTCATAATCGTAGCGCTTTTCAGTATATTTCACTTTGTGTCTATCTCTATCTTTTTGTCTCTCTCTCTTTCTCTTTTTCCCCCTATATATAACTGTCTCTATCTCTCCCTCCTTCCCTTTATCTATTTTGTCCTTTAACTGTTTACATCTGCACCTCTACTTCTCTATCTGTTTCCATATCTACATATGTGTGTCTATTTATATTCTTTCTCTCTCTCTCTCTCCCTCCCTCCCTCCCTCCCTCCCTCCCTCTCTCTCCGTTTCCACATCTACATCTGTGTGTCTATTTATATTCTTTCTCTCTCCGTTTCCATATCTACGTCTGTGTGTCTATGTAAACTCTCTCTCTCTCCTCCCCTCTCTCTCTCTCTCTCTCTCTCTCTCTCTCTCTCTCTCTCTCTTCTCTCGGTGTCCTTCCCCTCCTATGCCAGCCAAGTGTCCTTGGATGGTTTAATTACGGCTTCCTTTCCATGTATCAAGTATGCCTGCTATTAAAGCATTACAACATTTCTAAATATCATATCAGCGCCCACTCATGTTTTTTTTCTTCACAGAATGTTAAAGGTTGCCGCAAATATTTGCCATTCTTCTAATCTGTGTCACTAAAAACTCAAAATTGAATTTTCACATTTGTCTCTGTTCCTGCCATGTTAATTTGTAAAAAAGAAAACTCAGTATATTAAAGTAATTAAGAATTAGTTTTATGATACTTCCATAAGGCATTTTTCTTAAATCTGTGACAGTTTTGATGTCTATGGTTTAGACACTGTCCTCATATGTGTAATGGCAAACTGAAGTTAATAGTTGTCAGTTTTTACAAATATTTGGAAATTTATGCTTTAAGCTATCTCAGAAATGATACTGAAGCAATTATTTGGTCAACCCTATTGTAAAATGCATCATGAAGCTGATTTAACAATAATTTACTCTAAAACCTAAAATCTTTGTTGAGCATGACATGTTGGTAAATGTTGCTGCTTGTTCACAAAGTATCATGCCTGTAAATGATTGAATAAGAACTCACATAACATTGAATTTGTGCAATTTAATTTTGTAAAATACTTTCTGTGCACAATACTCGGGTGTCATTTGCTATCATCCTTGGTTGGATCAAAAGGTCGATATTTAGTCTGAATTTGTCTCCATTGTCAAGGGGAACTTAGAACCTACAAAATAATTTGATAAATGATTGGAGCTTTGACTGCAGTGGCTTTAAATACACAATAAATTAAATTAGGGTATTGTGCATCGGTGACACAGTGATTAATCAAATTCCACATTACATTGACTCTATTAGTAGAGGTTAAAAGGCCAATGTTTCACGGCACATTAGTTTTTATTGAGCATCTCGGATCATCATCATGTCATAAATTCTATCAGTTTAGCCACAGATCTGCTAAAATATGAAATAAATTTGTAGCTTTTTTTTCTCTCTCTCTATTTGTTCATCTCTCTCCCTCTCGCACCCCCCCCCCCCTCTTTGAATCTCTAACAAACTTTAATTCAAGGCAATTTATCCTTTTTATGTCATTTTCATTTCAATATCAGCCTACTGTATATCTACATCACCATTCAAGCCAATATTTACAAGCAGCATCTAATATCAGCCATGTTTTAAAAAATGGTAATTTGTCCATGATAAGATTTTGTATTTATAAATGATTTAACCAGCCCCCCTTGTCCTCTCACTCTCTATCTCTCTCTCTCACTCGCTCTCTCGCTCTCTCTCTCTCTCTCTTACTTTCCCCTTCCTCTCTCCCTTCCTCTCTCCCTTCCTCTCTCCCTTTCAAGGCGATGGCCATGGCATTGACTTTGAATGCAACTAATTGTGTCCTTACAGGAAGTTTATTGGAGCATCCCAAATCAAGTTATTACTTTCAAGATTTCCTGACCTTTTCTCTCTCTCGCTCGCTCGTCCATCCGTCGCTTTAGTGGCCAAGGTCAAGAGTTGCGTTATTCTCGGACTCGCTCTTGACCGCACTCTACGCTCTTCCTGTCGTACGCCTATTGATGACCCAAATATATCGGTATTTTCATTTAATAGCGAGGAGAGGTTATGGAATGAATACAAAAGCGAATCTGAAGACAGGGCCAAATGAAATTGATGCAATATATATTTATCAGCATAATTGTTATTAGGGTTTTTTGCCTGTATCAATGGTCAAATGAAATTGGATTTCTTGGATTATAATGATTAATATGTGTTATTTTTATTAGCTTTTTCCCTGTATTGATAGCCAAATGGAATTTAAGAGTTCAATGATTAGGAAAGTATAATTATTAGGAGGGGTGTTACTGTATAAAATTAACAAATGACTTTGTAATGGTATTAATAAAACTCTAATTCAAAGGTTAATAATTAGTTGGGATTAGGCTGTTTTTGACCTTTCTAGGCCTTTTGGGAAAGAGCTAGGATATGCATATACTCACTGTGGAAGGAGAAGGGACTTTTTATGAAGAAGTAGCAATCATCACTGTGGGGAGTTGTTTTTTTCTCCGTCACAGCCCAGTAGAGTGTGGTTATATAGTAATAGTAACTGAGCTATTTAAAATGAATCTGATCATTAATTATCATACTCAATCTAGGTGCACCTAAATTGTCATGAACTTCAATGTAGATGTGTTACGTGAATTATGCTATATGTCAGAGATGCTATATTTTGAACTCCTCATTCAAGCTGGGATTCACTTGTATAGCTAGTATTAGTATTGCCCTGGCTGATTATTGTTAAGGTGACTGACTGGAAATGACTGCTTGAAAGGGAAGAATCCTGTGGAATCTAAAAAAAAAAAAATTATTGTATGTTGGAAGGATTCCAATTTTGTTTTCTAAGCTGCTCCAGTTAATTTCACTACATTTTTATTCTTTGTATAGAGTGTTCCTAGTTTTGAAGTATATTGCAGTTCAGTTTTTTTCTTCCCATTCTGTCTCTCTCTCCATCTCCCTAAATCTTTATATCTCAAACCCTCTGTTGTTCTGTCTGTCTGTCTGTTTTTCTGTGTCTCTATCTCCCTCTCTCTGTCTGTCTGTCTGTCTGTCTCTCTCTCTCTGTCTCTCTATCTCTCTCTCTCTCCCTCTCTCTCTCTCTCTGTCACTCCTCTCTCCTCCTTTCTCCTCCTTTCTCCCCTCTTTCCTCTCTCTCTCTTTCACAGTATATATCTGCCCCTCTCTACATATCCCTCCTAGATCATTTTTCTCTCTCATCCCTTTGTTCTTCTCCATCTCCCTCCTCATCCATAACCATTTGTTTAGTCTCAAACATTCCCTTCAAAACTTTCTTCCCCTTCAAGAAAACTTTCCACCAATCATGACCCACCTGCCTGTCCAGACCTCACCACCTGGGGGCAGTACAATCCCACTAGTCTAGTCTGTCTGTCTCACGCTGTATCCAAGTGGCACAAAGATAGTCTTGGGATACATACCCTTTGACATGGCTTAACTCGATCGATGTAGCACTTTGGTCAACCTTAAAACCTTGTTCAGACAAATAGTGGAACACCACCTGGAAAGGCAGCCGCTGGACAATTGAAAACATTTAAAGCGTACTAATCACCTTAAAAAGTAATATGTGTGAACATCTAGACTGTATAAAATCTACCTCAAGTTTAAACAAAATCAGTTGCTTTTTTAATTCTTTAATAGCTTTGGTTTAGATGGTTTGTTTTGCCTGGCTGCTAAGAAAGCCTGTGTAATCTACTATTCTTGTAAGCAACCAAAGGACCGACAGCTTTAAGTCCTCTCTGAGGAACTTGGTAATGAGGATTGATGCCTTACCAAAGAGCACTAGCGCATAGACTTGGTTTTTAACCCGGGATTTCCTAGTTACGAGACCCTTGCTCTACCACTGAGACATATGCACATGCATATTCAAGAGATGAAAAGGATCAAACATATTTGCTAACTTTTCCTCTTACCATTTCTTGTCATGGTTTTTCAGGTTCATGTTTATCCGTAGCATGCTTTATGGGCTTGCTGTAATGTACGAGACCATGTACGAGACCATGACATCAGCAGTTTAGAAGGGCTTAATCAAATTCATGATTAAAATGTGTCCTTCGCCTAATGTTTCTAGCACTTACAAGAGATCCCTAGATTGAACAGTCAGAGATAGTAAAGTGGGCAATAACTAGCTCCCTTTCCAAGTTCAGTGTTAGTAGGGAGAGAATGAATGGGCAAGAACTAGCCCCCTCTCTCAATATCATGTTAGCAGGGACGAATGGTCATAGTAAGTGGGCAATAACTAGCTCCCTTTCCAAGTTTAGTGTTAGCAGGGAGAGAATGAATGGGCAATAACTAGCCCCCTTTCGAAGTTTAGTGTTAGCAGGGAAAGAATGAATGGGCAAGAACTAGCCCCCTCTCTGAATATCATGTTGGCAGGGAGTGGTCATAGTAAGTGGGCAATAACTAGCCCCCTGTCCAAGTTTAGTGTTAGCAGTGAGAGAATGAATGGGCAAGAACTAGCCCCTTCTCTGAATATCATGTTAGCAGGCACTAGTAGTCATAGTAAGTGGGCAGTAACTAGCCCCCTCTCTAAATATCATGTTAGCAGGGACAAGTGGTCATATTAAAGTGGGCAGTAACTAGCCCCCTCTCCAAATATTAGAGTACCAATATGCAAAGTTTACAAACATGCATCATCTTCTTCCATTGTTGATAATACCTGTTTCACGATAATGATATTTCATGTACATTCAACCTATTAAGAGCCTCATGGGTGATAACATTTTGTTTAATTAAGTATAATGAGTCTTTGTTCCTCTTATCACTACTTTCCATCAACTTTGATGGCAACATCTTGAAATCTTGATTCTTTGAGTTACCTCCATGCTTTCTAGTTTTCAAATATATCTCAAATTGTTTTTGTTAGTATTTCAGTAGTCACATTTTATGTGAATTAATTGTTTCATTACTATAATTGTTTTTTGATTATTTTGTGTTTGATTTTTCAATACGTGCAGAAACATTTGCTTCAAAACAAAACTAAAAACAGACAAAACATCATGTCATGCAATCTATTGTTTTAAAAAAGAAGGAAAGAAAACATAGATGATTCCCTGAACCTGGTTTCTTTGTTTTCAAGGAGAAAGATTTGTTTTCTTTATCTAAAAATACTGCATGCAATTAAAAAACCAATTATATGAGGAATACAGGTAACTAATGAGGTTGAACATCCTTGTATTTCAAAGTTCTAACAGATTTATGGTCAAGATTTATTGTCATCATGTGAAGATGTATGACATACATTTCCTTGAAAAACTTGAATTGTTTTCTTATAGAGATTAAATTATCTCTATTCGCTTCCAATTTCCTTTCCTCAATCCGATTTCTTTCAATTTCTGTCTCTCCTCTTGTCTCTCCTCTTTTAATATCCTTTTTCCCATTTTTTTTAGAAATATGTGCAACCATTTTCATCCTCTTCCTCCTGCTTCTCCTTAACATCATCATCATCATCACTTTTTTAAATTGGAAAATGTCTAACTTGGGGAAAGGAAATTAAAATCGAAAGAGAGAATTGAATCTCTATAAGAAAATAATTGTGTAGGTGGCAGCACTAATAACTAGGGCATTTCCTTTCTAGCTGTCTCCTCATTCTTATAAATACTCACTTTTCCCTATATTTTGTCCAGATTACCTTTATGATGTATGTTGTATGGTATGATTATCTTTGTAATGTATGTTATTTTGTCTTCATATGTATCAATATTGGATGTTATTTTATCTAAATGTTTTTTATGATGAATGAATGAACTTTGACTATCTATCGATCTGTCTATGTGAAATGCCAATGCACACATTGTACATGCCTAATACTTGACTAATTTGTTTTTTGTTTCTCTCTCTCTCTCTCTCTCTCTCTCTCTCTTTCTCCCAAACTCATTCTGCTGTTTACGTCCTGCTCTACGTTTTGCTCTACGTTCTACGTTTCCTGCTGAACGCATGCCAACTTTCTATCTACCACCAGGTGAGTGATTTAAAATGGGTAAAACATGATGATAGTCCCCTCAAAAGGAAGATAGACCAAGCCCAGTTTGCCAGTAATTGGTCCTAATTGCAATCTCAACACTGTTATTAAAATGGAAGCATCACTACTTATATTTAATCTTCATACAACCACAATAAAAAGTGGTATTTTATTCTGGTATTGATTTTGTACGATCATCATTAGATATTACGAAATTTTGCTCAGCGATATGGAAAAGGGGAGGGGGGGGGGGGTTGGAATGGCAGCAGTTATTCATTGCCCTTTGAACCTAGTCTGAATATACAGACTTTGTGTTGATACAATGGCAAATATCATGATGGCTTCAACCAAGTATTGATCAGCTTGGCTAGTTTTTGTCCAGAGCTGCCACTGACTAAAATTATGGACAAACGCTGACTGCATCTATGATTTTGGACTTTTTGGAATTAGTTAAAATGAATGTGTGCCTTTACCCAAGCCTAAACCAACCTTTCATTGGTAACAGACTAACAGTCAAAAAATCAGCAGCTAGCAAATGCATATAATCGTCCCTGTTTTCACGAAGTGACGGTAGTGAGGAAAATCGTCACGCAAAGTGAATGCAATTTTTTTCACTACCGTCACTTCGTGAAAACAGCGACGTAATGATGATAAGTAGAGAGAAATGATGTAAGTAGAAGGCTATATAGTCTGAATGGTTCAGACCCAACCAACCAAACTTGTAGTGTGCAGTATTTTGATAAATACACAAACTTACTGTAGAGACTATGGAACTGTAGGCTTTCATCCAGACCCCGTACAATTACCAACCCTCGTCTTTTTCTGCGGGTGTGGTAGCGTTAATCATCCAAGGCCTGGGCAAGGAGACTAGCCCGGAGACCTTCCAGAGCTCCGAGACAAGCTGTCTGTTATTGTGTCCTTACCAGAGACCGAAGAAGGTTAACGGTCTTTATCTCCTAACCAGCACCCAAGGCCGGTGCTCTAATTACTCTCTTTACTTGGCCTAGCCCACTCATTTCGCTGGCATTAGGCTGCTTTTTAAATAGCGACGACGACCAACGAGACGTAGAAGGGAAATTTGTTTTTGCAATATTCCGCGGTGTCCTCCACGAAATCTCCACAAAATCTCCACTGCAGGCA
This sequence comes from Strongylocentrotus purpuratus, assembly GCF_000002235.5. NCBI lineage: Eukaryota > Metazoa > Echinodermata > Echinoidea > Camarodonta > Strongylocentrotidae > Strongylocentrotus > Strongylocentrotus purpuratus. The sequence continues at coordinate 271,531 of NW_022145572.1, read as the reverse complement.
AACGCTTTGGCGCTTGATCGCCTTTATTTCAACTCTATGCGTCAATCAAGTGTAAGAAGCTTGTGTTTGAGTTTGAGTTTATTGGTTTCACATTTCACATGCAGATACAATACAGATAACAAAATATACATAAAAGACATTGTTTCATCATTTTTTTTTAAATGATTTTAGTAATTGACAAATTAATCAGACTACAAAGTTACATATCATCAGATTTGCTTGATAACTATTATCATAATACATTTATCCTTTAGAAAGCTGGTGACATGAAAATCTGAATGTGGGCAAAAATGAGGGTTAATTAGATACCCCCCCCCCCCAACCAGGTATCCATTTAATACCCGGATTGAGAGAAGCAAAGTAGATTAAGTGCCCCTGTAAACCCATGACTGGATTTTCTCTTTTCTGCAGGCTTAATACAAGAACAAACTAATTTCTGTAGTCAGTGGTTTAATTAATAACAAAGTGAATTTAACAGAGAACATCACATGATCACTGCTGCATTGTCAGGGGAAACCTTAGGCAAGAACACAAAGTTCAATAGAGAGATAGAAGGCTAAGCAAATGTGAAACTGCTGTGAGGCTAAACTTGAGTTCTTGTAAGCCAATTGGAATTACATTCATTTTTAAATGATTCTGAATGATTTATTTTTCTGTGAAGCAGAGCATGACAAGGTTTGGGTAGAATCGGTGCAATTTTATATTCGAGATGATATATCTTTAAACATTTCTTTCTTTTCACACCAACATGCTGTGATGTAACCTCTCATGTATTCCCCGCATTCTCTCGTAGCACACCTTCGATCCTTATCACCTGTGAAAACTAACATTGACAGAAGAGATTAATCACCTGATTCATGTTATATTGATCATTGTGCTTAAGCCCTAGAAATACATTTTCAAATCTGAAAGACATGCACTATCTCTCTATTTATAACAAAACTAAGGACAAACTCTGTGTTTCTTCATTTTTTTCTTTTACTAAATATTAGATTTTTACCCTGTTATTGTTTGCTAGCTTTTTTGTTGTTGATGTTCTTTTTGTTCTTCTTTAGAGGATAGAGTGTTTCATACATTTTTCTTGCCAGAGTATAATATAATGATGTGTTTTTCTGATTTATAAATAGGATGCATAAGACATTTGTAAGACTTTGGAGTTTTAAGTTTGTCAGATGATCAAATTGGCAAAGCAACCTTGAATCCATAGCAACAGGAATACCCTGGTAAAGAAGATTACAAGATTTGAAAAGATGGGATTACAAAAGATTAAAACATTTTTTAGCCACACACCCTGTCCCCAATGGGGCACTTTCACCCCCCCCCCCCCCCAAGGGAAAAAGGAGGAAGAATAGGGCTGGTGACCCTTCTTTTCATTTTTTGTTGCGCCTCCCCCATCCTGAGTTATAGATCCGCCACGGGCACCTTATACTGTAATTTTAAGTTATCTTGAGTTTTGGTAATGATTGAGAGTAAAAAAATGTACAGGATCCAACCATGGGCCTACTAATCAAAGAAACACTGAATGTACAACATCACATAGAAGTGAAACATGCAAAACAAATTTTATTTTGAATAACTTATGTAATAGCTTAGTAATGAGCGAGTAAATCAATCACCCAGTTGCAACTAAGTCCTTAATTAAGTGTGTGTTCAGAGCAAGAAATGTGTTAACTTTGAAATGCTTTCCTTGAAATGTGTTTGTATTTCTCTTAATATTTGTAAGTATGTTTACATTATACTGGCTCAAGCAATTCTTTCATTAGGTGGTAAATAATTCATAGTTACATTAAAGCCAGTTTCATCATACCAAAACAATCAAAGAAAGACATTTCTTTTCTCCTCACATTAAAAATGCTCACATTCCCAGCATTTAGAGATACGCACCCTTATCACGCACACGTCCATGTTTAACAACAAACACCCAAGTGCCAGCGATAACCAATAAATAGAAACATCACCTTGGTGATTTGCTTAATGACCCTATGCTCTTATCTCTGATGTTACAAAACTCAACCCATACAAAAATATTACATCACCCCTGACTGGCAGAGGGACTGACCTCGGTTGCCATGGTAATACCCTTCAATTCATGTTATTCTGCTTTTTTCTCTCTCGTTTTTTGCAACCAATGATGGGTCACAAAGAGTACAAGTACCAATGCTTTGTATTTCGATCGACTCATTAGTGACCAAAAGAGTTGAATTTGTTTAAAGTCACAGTAATTGCTTGATGTCTATAGTGCTCTTTTTGAGCCTTGTTAAACGGGAGAAGGTCGTTGCGGAGGGGTGCTTCAGAGTTGACTGATGATGATGATGATGATGATATTGATAAAAGTTCACAGAAAGAGCAAAGGAAATTCAGGTAGTTCAGTGAAAATGAGTTTTAGCAGCAGGGGAGAATGAGCATATAAGCACCAATTACACAGATTCAAAAGAAAAGTACAACGTAGCTTGCGTTTCATTGTTTGTGAAGACATGCCCCTCCTAATCCCCCCTCCCCCCCCCCCCCCCCCCCTCCCCCTGTATCCCCAATCAAAAAGTGAAATTTGTCACTGGAAGGATGATTATTCAGATTCTGGATACTTCATCTATATTTTGAACTGATGCTTTCAAAACACTGATGCAAGATGTGTTCATGTTTATAACCATCAAAAGTTAGCCCAAAACAGCTTTGGAACACTGATCATAGGCCAAAAAATAGTCTTTGAAATGCTCTCCCTATTTAATTAAAACATTCATCCCATCAACATCTAATTTGCAACGTTTGTAGAATGCTCAGTAATGATGTATTTTAATTATTGAACAGAGGCAGATGTTAAAGACTGTCTATTGTACTAGCATCCTTGGATGGCAAATGTTACAGTTGCAAAGTCCATCCGAGGGACACATCAACTAAAGATTAATGCCTCCCCACCTATTGGTTAATATTTAAACAGAGAACCATATATTTCCAAGACTTTCACTGAATGTATCACTCGAAGATCAAGCAATTGTCTTGGAAACACAGTATCTCATTTTCAAACCCGATGAGCAGTAAAGCATGCAGTTAGGGTTTTCAAATTTCTTAGATTTTTTTTCTCTTTCAGTTATGTTTTAATCACTCTCAGGACTTAGTGTGACCTTAATCAAGTATGATTTGTTAATTAAATTATATCTAAAGCCAACTGAAAGCTGCAGGCCTTTACAGATTTAATTAGGTTTCAAATGGAGCATGTATTCCCTAGACTACTCTAGACTACTCTGCCCCCAAATTGATACAATGAGTGAAATTATTATTGTATTACATTTGAATTATGCTTCCTTCGTTCTCAGGCCTAATATGACCTGTAGCTGCTATAATTAACAAACAAAATCATTTAAGCGAAAACTGTGTGATTTACAGGCTTGATATCAGCATCTCTGTATGTTAAGTGTAATTTTGTTCGATTAAAAAAAAATCATGTCTCCATAATTACCATGACTCAATGTGATCTTGCACCTACAATTGAAAAAGAAATCTAAGCCAAAATTGATCTTGGTTTTAAATTGAGATTCTGTATAATTGACAAGACCTATAACTATACAGGTAACTGTAACTGTAGGGCCTCCACGGAAAACAGTATTTAACTACTGATGGAGCCACCCTACTGAAAAAAGACAAATAAATAAATAAATAAATAAACTATAATATTCCAAAGTGATACCTTTTCATTCAGTTTGAGTTGCGTTCTCATCACTTCCAGAACTTTATGACCTTTTTATAACAACAATGAACCAAAATGTTAAACCTAAGCTGCAGGGTTATAGAGTCAACGTGAGAGATTTTGTAATTATTACTTTTTGAAGGCAAAGAAGTTCCCATCATTAGCGGGATTCTGCATGACCTTCATCAGCCCTAATTAAGAAAATCTTAAGCCAAAAAAAACTGCGCGCTTTGTCATCTCAACTTGAGAGTCCCTAAGTCTAGACAGACCAAGGTGAATCATCTTTAGCCCTCTATCCGCCAAGGTCAATTGCCACACTCATCCGGAAGTCAATGGTATCGAGGTGGCCAGCAGTAATGAGTGGGTTAATTAAGAGCATGTTCAGGCTCTGGGAAAGTTACGCCTAACTCGTGTAAAGAAACATTGTATAAAGAATCTTCGCATAGCAAGAGGAGCATAGAGACTAGATAACATTTGAAACATCGAGTTAAGAAACATCGTTAAAAGAAACTAGTTTTGGAAAAGTTCAGTTGATTTGACAGCTAGCCAATCATTGGTACCTGATCAGGATAACCCCTGCCCAGTTGTATGATTTTTGTAGCATACAGTCAAACCTGCCTTAGTGACCACCTGTCTACAAAGACCACATTTTTTGTTGAAAATGGTTTCTCATTGAAACATGTACTAATGGAACTTGTTCATAAAGACCATCTGCCTTTAAAGAGCACTTTTCTTGTCTCCCTTGGGTGGTCTTTATAGACAGGTTTCACTGTACATTGCTCAGACTAGAATGGCACCCAGATTCTAAGGATGCTCAAACATGTATTTGGCTATACAATATTTTGTTATGATGATATATGAGGCTTCTTTATGAGACGTTTAAACTACGAAAAGTGTAATCGCTTATCGCAATGTTAATGCCTGATGGTCTGAATTGTATGGCCTGTTGTTTGAACGCAGTGCAAGATTGGGTTTGGTTTGGTGAAGATACGAGGATGGGTCGACCTTGTGGGAGCAGAGAGAACAAAGGAAGAGATCACGAGGGTCTCTTCAGCTGCAGACGTTCGGTTCTTGCAAAGGTCCTCTGGAAATAATCACTTTTCAGGAGAAGATGAGGATGAGAGAGAGCTAGAGAGAGAGAGAGACAAACATGCATCAAGATGGAGCAGGAGAATGAAGTAATGGTTAGAGGGTTGATTAGAGATGAGATGAACATTTTAGGAACAATAATTATCAAGATATCAAGATAGTTACAGCCACAGGCTGGAAATAAGCTTATCTGGATAGGGTGTGGGGGAGAGAGAGAGAGAGAGAGAGAGAGATGGGAGAACAATTTGAGGCTGTTAGATTTATGGGAAATATGAGCAATACCAAAAGGAAAGACAAAATCTTTTCTGGAGAAGGAGGAAGAAAGACGCATGAGAAATGTGGTGTTGGAGGGAGATTGCTAAGATGGAATAGAGAAAGAGAGAGATGGAGCAAAGGAGCATTATTAATATTGTTTAAACTAGAGACATAGGTTTCTTGGAATTATTGTTCAAGAGAGAGAGAGAGAGAGATATTTTTCCAAGCTCAATAAGGATTATTTGAACAAGGAAGTAATTAGTACTTTTTGATATATTTTTCAAAAAAATATTTGTTCATTTCTTAATAATGACCTTCCACTCTTCCAGCTAGCTGAATGACATATTTTAAGCATTATTTTGTACCATTCTTATATGTTCATGGACCAAAATTCCATTAATTTCTTCTTTAAAAAAAAGGTCGTCCTGTTTATTTCCTTTAGTTTTCTAACGTCTCCTCGTTTTATACTTCTGCATCCTTTGTTTTTTCTGTTGACTTCCTTTCATCTTGGTATTTGATTTATTTGTTATTATACTTGTTATGTCTGTATATTTCTTTTTTGTATTTCCTATTTTCTTATATTTCCTACATTTCTTACTTTTGTTATATTCTAATATTGATGTACAATTGATTCTACTGTACTGAAATTGAAAATGAGAGTGGTAAAATTGTAACCAGGGCTTAGTTCCTTTATCAACAAAATATGTCCAAGTTATTCATACAACAAAATAAGTCGGAGTAAATGGCAAACTTTCGAAAAATGTATTTTTGTTCTAGTACATGTAATTAGTTTGATTTATAAGTGGATTTTGGAAACTTAAAGATTCAATATTCTCTTTTCATCTATCAAAGAACTTCCAAATAAATATGAGTTTTTTTCCCCTTCTTCCAACCCATTGCAATATACTCAAAGTAGAGTTCAATGACATTCAAAATTCAAAAACTGAAAGAATGTTAAAACGTTCCTTTAATGCCAACATGACTCATCTTGGATACGTCTAAGAATGACATTTCTCAATTGTGGCTAATTTAACCCTCAACTCATTGTTACTTGCTTTACCACTCCTTTGTCAGCTAGCGCCCATCTCAGAAAATATGTGAAGGACGGTTTCAAATGCTTTGATTTTTCACCTGCTTGTAAAAAAGTAACTTTACTGTCACTTTGAAAACCAATACCCTAAGACCATCCTTTTTTGGACAAGGACAAATCAATTTGGTGTATTCATAGTCTTTTTAAAGCGATGATTATGTAACAAATGCACAATGCCAGCACATTGAATAAATAGCTGGCTCAATATGTCCTGTGGGTTACGGTAGTCTGCCGTAACAGACCCTTGTAAAATAATGAGACTCGCAGATTAATGTTTAGTACTAAAAGTTGTGCAAATCTTAAAGGCATCGTTTAACAATGTTAAATCTGAAATGCACGGCCCTACGTGTTATCAGTGTCTGTGATATGGTGTAATATTGAAGCCCTGAAAAAATTGTGCTTCAAAATGATCAAGAAGTGCCTCAAAAAAGTAAAAAGTGACTGGTTTTACCATACTCATTTTCCGCAATAGACTGTAGTGTTATGAAAACCGTTTAGTAAACGGTTTAAAATTTGTAATTCCAATCATAAATATCTTGATAATAATACAGGCGATCGGCTTATAAAATTCATGGGGTTCCTGACTGACCTGAAGGTTTTTGCAGCATTAGATAAATCCAGGATTTTGTTTCAGAATCTGAGACAAAGTTACCGGATCCCTTTAATACTAACTGTAATAATCGGTAGGCATTCATATTTACATGGTAAAACAAGCTTTGAAATCATGGTTATTTCAGACAAAAGGAGCAATTTAAGAGGAAATTCAATCATACGATTTGCACTCCAACATGACACAACAGTTAAATGAATAGGTGCCTTTAAAAAAAATATCAGACTTCAATGTCTCATTTAGGAGTCATTAGCTCTTGAGGACTGAAGATGTGTTGCCTGCGTGTGAAGACTATGATCAAAGACCAATATCTCTGCCCTTGAGATAAGATACATATGTCCTGCGTTACTCTGTTTCACTTTGTTTCTTTGTTTGTTGGTGTTTGTTTTAACTTTTAAGGAGAAGCCAAGTCATGTTCCGATTTATACCGAACCTTTATTTGTGTAATGACATTCCGGCATTCAGCCATGAGGAAGTCCTTTTTTGTTTTTTCCGATTGATGCATTTTTCTTTCTTTTTTTAGGTTCCGTTACCTCATTGCTTGTGTTATTTCTGGACGTTTGGAAGGTTAATGATAGACTCAACATTGGTCAGCCAAGTAACATTGAAAGAGAACTTAGGAACCTAATGAACTCAAAGCCTTTCTTGGAATTAAGTACTGTCATAAAATTATAGAGGTTTGGAGGGAGTATGGAGAAGAAAAGATTATGTCAATCAACTGGTTAAATTGATAAGTTTAGATCCGAATCTATTTTGTGATCTTGTATTTCAAACATTCATATATATATATATATAATAATAATAATAATAATACATATGATTTATAAGGCACCAAATCCACTTGATAGTCAAATGCTCAAGGCGCAGCTTGTGCAAAAGATGAAATACATACATGATACATTTATACAAAGTGTGATAGGAAAGGTACAGACATGATATATCCTATTATTGATGCAATATCTTTTAATTTACAAAAGAGAGAGAGAGAGAGAGAGAGAGGTGGAGAGAGAGAGAGAGAGAGAGAGGGGGGGAGGGAAATATACATAAAAAGAAAGAGAGCAAGGGAGAGGGAGCAAGCATTCATGCAAAAGGGTGGGTTGAAAACTGTGAAGATAGGAACACAGAAAGAGAAGAAGAAAAAAAGAGTAACAAAAACATGTAAAGGGAAGGGCTGTAAACATATAAAAGCAAGATAATACAGAGAGAGAAGGAGGGAGATAGATGGGGAATGCAAGAAAACAAGTAGGGAAGGGCTGTAAATAGGCTATAGAAAAGTCAGAAGGTGAAAGCAAACTAGAATAAGAACACCCATCTTCAAATGCCAACTGAACAAAGACATACACATTGAGTAGAACACTAAGCTCCATATGTAACCTTCCGTTTGTTAGAGTGTTTGTTTAAAAAAGACACAATTTATCCTCATTATTATTAGCCCAAGGACACTTTGAATTTTCTATCTATTTGTCTCATCTTCCCCTTCAATTTTTAAGAAAGAATTTTGAAAACAGGATGTTATTTTCTCTGATTTTGACTAATCAAAATATTGCATTTACACAAAATGACGGGGAATGTCAAAGGTGACTTCTTTTTCTACTGTCATTTCCTCTGTTAATTTTTCTTCTTTCACTTCCTCCATTAATTTTTTCTGATTTGTCTGCTTCTATCCAAAGCAATGTATTCAGAAACCAGAGTTGGCCTTCAATCACAATTTGTTATATTGTAAACTAACCATCCAGTCCTGTTGGTAACTTTTAAACTAGAAAGGTACCATATACGGACACTTTTATTATCGATATTGTTGTTTCTATGTATTACTAGTAGTTGTGGGAGAAGTAGTAGAAGTAGTAGAAGAATTAGAAGTAGCTGTAGTAGGAGGAGTATGAAACTAGTGATATAGCTATCATGATTTTAAACTAAAAAACAGGAAAATAAGAAAGACAAAGTCACTGAACCTGTATATACAAAATTCTTTTCATTTTTTGTTGTCATCAGCAGCATCATCACCATCAAGACTTAGCAGTAGCAGTAATTAATATAAAACTAATGACAGAGCAATCATAATTTTAACTTCTAAAAGCAGTGTCAGTCAGGGACCCTGTCCACACAAACTCCCTTTTGTGATTACATCATCAACATGTTATCTACTCAATGAGAACGGAGCTCTATAAATGCACTGAACGGAAATCGTTGCTATTTCCAGCGAATGTCCACTTAATGAGGTGGTCAATATTTATTGATCGGTCAGCCTGGGCGGGGAGTGGTCAGATCTTGTCCAGCCAAGGACCCCCATGAATGGGTGATTGGTCAATTCTCCCAAATGGACGTTATTGCCAGCATGTTCTGGGAACATCGATGACCTAAACGGGGATTATCTTTCCAGTTGAAGAGGAAATGAATGTATGTACGTAAGGTGGTGTTACGTAAAGGTTATGTATCCATGCACCCACGCACTTTTGTAGGAAATAGGGGTAGTGGTAGCAAGGTCTTTGTGCAGATGACGTTAGAAAAACATTAAGCTTATCGTGGGCCTTGAAGGAATTCAGCTGGAAAAAGGGATTAAGTTAAAAGATGACATGGATAGTCTTTCAAACTTACATAAAGGTCATTCAGCCACACACTTACCGGTACGTAGAAAAAGGGGGGTAGTGTTAGCAAGGTCTTTGTGCAGATGACGTTAACAAACACAAGAGACTGAAGTTATAAGAATACGCCTATCTATTCAGTCTTACATGAGGTCATTCAACTATACACTTCCTTAGGAAAAGGGGCACTTTCAGCAAAGTCCTTGTGCAGATAACTTTTTTTAAAAACATGAGGCTGATCGCAAATCTAAGTAAGAAGTTAGTGAGAAAAGGACACAAGTTATCAAAGAAGAATTTGAATACACATTCTATCCGCCATAAGGTCACTCCAAATTTTTGTAGAAAAAAGGGGGAAGTACAAATAGCAAGGTCCTTTTGCAGATAACTTTCAAAAACTTTAAGCTGATTGAGGATCTAAAGTAAGCATTTAGTGGGAAAAGGCTGACGTTCTAAAAGCAAATAGCATTGGATAGGCCTATACATTCAGTCTCACATAAGGTCATTCAACTATGAACCTCTGTACAAAAAAGGGGTAATGTTAACAAGATATTTGCGCAGATTACAATGACAAACATCAAATAGTCCCGAAGCTAGTGGAAAGGGGCTCTAGTTCTAAGAAGAAATAAATACTCATCCGCTGTTACATAATATAATGGTCATGCACCCACACACTTTTGTAGAAAAAGGGGGTAGTATTGGCAAGGTCTTACAAATCACCTTGAGAATTTTAAAGATGATCGTGGAAAAAGAGCTTAAGTATTTCTTCAGAAGCAAGTAAAAAGTAGAGTTCATGCACCTGCACATCTCTAAAAATAAGTGAGGGGTACTTGCAACAAGGTTTTTTTTAGATATTAGTTCAACATTATTCAGATCTGGCAAGAGTTCAGTGGGAATGAGGATGTATTTGAGAAAGTTATTCACTTGTTAAGTACATTGTTCCAGGAGCATAAAGTTAAAGAAAAATCCTTTATTTGTATTTTAAAGAAAGTTATAGATTAAAGAAATAATGCTTAATTATCAATAAGAACAAGTTCTATCTGCACAGCAGCATGAGTTTATAACTTGCATATATATCCTTTATATCTAGAAGGTTACCAAGAAATTGCAATAAAAGTGTTGACATCCGAATACCTTTGCAAACCTTAACATTTTGGACTTACTTATCAACATATATATTTATTCTGAACATCAAGCATTTACATTTGACAAAAGAAAAGGGTGATTACTATCACGCTCTGTCTTTCCAGAGGGGATATTTGGACAAGGTCTTTCTTCTATACAAAGACCTTTGCCTTTGGGAGATGCTCGGGCCTAGCAAGAGAGAGCTCAGCGGAAAAGGGGGCTCAGCCATCCTGCCGAAATGAACATTCATGTTATTGTTCTTCAAGGTTACGCACCCACGCATTTCACTGGAAAGAGGAAGAGAGAGAGAGAGAGAGAGAGAGAAAGAGAGAGAGAGAGAGAAAGAGAGAGAGAGAGAGAGAAAGAAAGAGAGAGAGAGAGAGAGAGAGAGAGAGGGGGAGAGGGGGGAGGGGGGGTGAGGGGTATTTAGTAAACAAAAGCATTCTTTGGAGGACATTCAGTGTGTCATATCTTCTTGTCAGACGATAATTACTAGAATAACTTGGAGGGGGAAAAGCCAATAAGAACATAATTGAGGGGGCCATTTAAGGGGTATATGTTTCCTTATTTGCTTGTGTTCAGCTAAGCAGTACCTCCTCATCGTAAAACTGCCTTTGAAGAAAAGAAACCCATCAAATAGTACTCATTGATGATTGTAAGGTATATGGAATGCTGAAGGTGTTACTACCGAATTTAAAGGAATGTTGAAAACCAAATAAAGCAACAACATAAAGATAAAAGATATATAGACTGTTTTAGCTTCAATGTACTGGATTTCAATTTCCTTGCCCTTTTCCCTCAGCTATTTAACCTATTTTCTTTCTAAATTCATTAGGCTGATCTTTGGATACTTGTATAATATAAGTAGATGGGATGCTGTGGGGTTTCATCTTCAGCATCACTCCTGCTTTTTCAATTTTAATGAGACAGAGCTAATACAGGTCATTCAGTTTTTTTGTAAATTGTCAAATTTATAATCTCTTGAATAAATCTGCTTCTCTCGCTCGCTCTCTCTCTCTCTCTCTCTCTCTCCCTCCCTCTCTCTCTCTCTGTCTCCCTCTCTCTCTCTCTCTCTCTCTCTTTCTCTCTTTCTCTCTTTCTCTCTTTCTTTTCCTCTATGTCTTCCTCTCTTTCTCTCTCTCACTTATGAAATAATTTTCAAACATGGTGACGATAATGATAAGAACTGACACAGTTTGCTGTTTTTTTAAAACAAATTTGCTGGCAAAAAAGCATCACTAAATTATATAACTAAGCTTGTACCTTGTTCTACTAGTCCTTTAATATATCATGAAATAAATTTCTAATCCATTTATTATGTTCCCCTTCCCTTTCTCCTCTCCTACCAGACTGTTATAAAAAAAAATGTCTGAAATCTCAACCTTAGCTATTAAATGAGAGATCGCATTTTTCAATATGATGATGGATGGGTTGGGTATGATGGCCCTGTCTCAACTGAAGCCGAACTGTGCAAATAATTAATGAAAGAAATTACATTTTTCCTGAATGTTGAGGTTGATGGATGTTTAATGAAAATTTGCTCACGTTTATTTTATAGTGATTGGCAGTTTAATTGCAGGTTAGTTGTGATGAAAGGATTTACTGTGCATAATGGAAAGAGAAGTGCGAGGGAGGAAAAATATGTAACATGACATAATATTTAATGATAAAGTTGAGTTCTGGTCATGTGATTGCATTGTGTGAAAGAAACTCTATGGAAGTGATTAAAAAAGGTAGATCATGTAGCACTTAAGTATTGGTATTAAGGTTGTGGAATCATCAAAATCATAAGTAATTTGCCCAGTTTTCCTAAAGGTTACATTATCGCTTACATGCATTGTATATGGGGCGACACAAACATGTAGCATGAAAGTTTGGGTACGTCCACCTCCTGTATTTGTTAATTGTCATATTTCGAAAATTAGAGCATTTGAAGAGCCATCCTTTTGGGGGGACATTTTTTCTATGATACTCTTCCACACTAAAGAAAAAACATGCAAAGAATGAAAAAGTTCACAAATTAGTTTTTATTCCTAGGCTTATACTCACTGTACTGAAGTGCTGAAAGGCATGCATCGTAACTAAAGACTATTCAGAAATATCTTGTAATATTGTAAATATTAGGGCCGGGTATTTCAAGAACAATTCTTTTTAGGGATACATTCTTTCAAACAAACATAAACATGAATGAGAAAGTTTACAAATTATTTTTCACTTCTACCAGACCTCAACTTTTCTTTTTAAGGCTTGGGGGTAAGGCCCCCCCCCCCCCCTTCTAAATGCCCTGGCTACGTGCGCCATGTATACCTGTCTTCTTGTAAGTTCAGTGCTTTAACTATGGCCTTGTATGATTCCCCACTGCTGTTGCTAACGAGGAACATAATGAGCATTTAATGATCCTGACAAACCGTCTCCGGTATCGAAGACCTCACTCGTTGTCATCGTCAACAGACCTGTACGTCAGCGAACCGAACCGGTATGTCTTCTCTCAGGTAATGGAAGCAACCCTAGACACGTATGCTTCCAGGGGCAGAGGATGAAGAACTAGTTTGCCTGTCTTCAAGTAGATCAGCATCACTTGCATTGCAAAGAATTGAGAGGGTGTTTTTAAATTCAATTTTTGTAATTATTAAATACAGTGATCGGGCATTCGATCCTGTGACAATATTGCTCTTGGTTCAATTCGTCAAAGAGTATGGTCATTTTGGGGTTCGTGGTGGTCTAGTCGACACGTCTTCGGACTGTGGATCACATGGTTCACAGTTCAAGTCCCGCTAGGGCACTTAGTCCTTTGACAAGACATTAATCTACATTTGCCACTCTCCACCCAGGTGCTAAATGGGTGCCGGTAGGAAGAAATTATTTAGTCCTGCTGTTGTGTCTCCTTGGCATTTGAAATAAACAACACTTTTTTTTATGTATTGCTTTATTTCTTGTAAACAAAAGTCAGATATGGCCAATGCAATATTTCCTCTACATTCTTTTGGATAATTAGGCATTTTTGAAGGCCAATAGATTTATATATTAAAATTAAATCAGTTGACAGTAATTTGAAAATAAAATAAAACAGCATCAGACAATTATGGCCATTTGGGTTGTTTGTCCCTGCATGAATATTTGCCAAACATACGTGGAAATCTGTGTTTATGCTATAATAATTAATTATGATTTGAAATATGAGAAACAATTGTGTGTTTTTTCAAGCATAGTAGATTTATATACAATACAACCACATCAATTTTTCTCAGACGATGAAGAACAATACCTGTAGGCCCTTTTTCTTGTGATACTGTAAAAGAAAATTTTAATAGAAAAATTTATCGAACACGTAGGTATATATGACCTCTCTCTCTCTCTCTCTCTCTCTCTCTCTCACACACACACACATCATTGACCATATGGCTAGCGTTGACCTTCCTTTGTTTTTGAAGGTTGAAAACTAGTTTGTATAACCCATATATGTTTGTGATTCACTTGAAGTAGCAAAACTAGAGAAAATATCGCCAACAGAAGGCCATACTATATAGACATGACAGGGTTATATCATTTTTTTGCTTTGAATGATGGAAGGGAGATATGATATATGCTGCACATTATCAATGGCATTCAAGATTCAGAACAAAAGATAGATGAAAAACATATTCAGAGTTGAAAATAGTAAAAAAAACAACAACATATTTCTGCAGTATCTTTTCTCACTATTTTCCAACTAGATTTAGACTATGTTATAGTGACTAGAATATGGTCCTTGAATTTTCTGATGTTTTTGTTCTACACATATGTGATTAACACATTTATCGAAAACATGTCATTTATAAAATGTTCTTTTCTTTTGATTTAGGTTTGAGATATGTTTGTGGTATTTTGTTATTTACTTGATTTGTTTTGTGTGTTTTAATTAAAATTCCTTCAAAGTGCAAGGAGAAAAACAGGAAAGGTGGGTGTCTGCAGCCTGCTATAAATAAATAGTATTCAAGCTTATGAAACATGATTCAAATTAACTCATGAAAAGGATTGTTTTACTCTCCGAGATGTCCATGGTTTGTCTGTCTATTTATGTCTCAAGTGAATAATGCTGCCATCACAATCTCTGCTGCTACCTCACATTACGATTTCTGCTCAGTATGGAACGGTAGATATTCACCAGATATTGATTTCTTTGGAATCAAATCCGTTCTCTTCTAAGTGATACAAGCAAACGACCCTGAATGCAACCCAGTTTAATCATTCTTCCTCTCTAAACACAAAATCTGGATAGGCCTGTGCCCTTATAAGGTAATTTATGAATGTAAAAAAAAGTGAAAGATAGAGAGAGGGAGAGAGAGAGAGGGGGAGGGGGAAAATAGAATGAAACGGCCTTGTTTACAGCATTTTAATATCTGTAGTTGGAAACGAGGTCGTGGTAGTTTCGCAAATAAGATGGGAATTTGGCGCTCCTATTTAGAAGATTGCGGAAAGACGACAAGGTTTCTAAAAACAAAGATCGCAGGGAGCAGAGGGAGCTGATTGCCGTCTTTGGGCGCCCTCGCTTGGCGGGCGGGCAGCGTCCTTGATATTAACGTTAATCAGGTCACGGAGGAGGATATGGAGACGATCGGGTTCTGCCCCGGCCACGGCCTAGATTGAGCGTGTGCTGGCTGCTTGGGCTCAATGATGATTTTGAGAGAGAGAGAGAGAGAGACGGAGAGAGATGGAGGAAAGGCAGAATAATGAAGACAGAAAGAGAGAGAGTGAGAGAGAGAGACGGAGAGGGAAGAGGGAGGCAGTATGATGAAGACAGAGAGAGAGAGAGAGGAAGAGGGAGGCAGTATGATGAAGACAGAGAGAGAGAGAGAGGAAGAGGGAGGCAAAATGATGAAGGCAGAGATAGAGAGATGGAGAGGGAAAAGGCAGAATGATGAAGGCAGAGAGAGAGAGGGAGAGAGAGACGGAGAGGGAAGAGGGAGGCAGTATGATGAAGACAGAGAGAGAGAGAGAGAGAGATGGAGAGGGAAGAGGGAGGCAGTATGATGAAGACAGAGAAAGAGAGGAAGAGGGAGGCAGAATGGTGAAGACAGAGAGAGAGAGAGAAGGAGAGAGAGAGAGACGGAGAGGGAAGAGGGAGGCAGTATGATGAAGACAGAGAAAGAGAGGAAGAGAAAGGCAGAATGGTGAAGACAGAGAGAGAGAGAGAAGGAGAGAGAGAGAGACGGAGAGGGAAGAGGGAGGCAGTATGATGAAGACAGAGAAAGAGAGGAAGAGAAAGGCAGAATGGTGAAGACAGAGAGAGAGAGAGAAGGAGAGAGACGGAGAGGGAAGAGGGAGGCAGTATGATGAAGACAGAGAGAGAGAGGAAGAGGGAGGCAGAATGATGAAGGCAGAGAGAGAGAGAGAGGGAGAGAGGAAGAGGGAGGCAGAATGGTGAAGACAGAGAAAGAGAGAGAGGGAGAGAGAGAGAGACGGAGAGGGAAGAGGGGGGCAGTATGATGAAGACAGAGAGAGAGAGAGGAAGAGGGAGGCAGTATGATGAAGACAGAGAGAGAGAGAGAGAGAGAGACGGAGAGGGAAGAGGGAGGCAGTATGATGAAGACAGAGAGAGAGAGAGAGATGGAGAGGGAAGAGGGATGCAGTATGATGAAGACAGAGAGAGAGAGAGAGAGAGACGGAGAGGGAAGAGGGAGGCAGTATGATGAAGACAGAGAGAGAGAGAGAGAGAGAGATGGAGAGGGAAGAGGGAGGCAGTATGATGAAGACAGAGAGAGAGAGATGGAGAGGGAAGAGGGAGGCAGTATGATGAAGACAGAGAGAGAGAGAGAGAGAGAGAGACGGAGAGGGAAGAGGGAGGCAGTATGATGAAGACAGAGAGAGAGAGAGAGAGAGATGGAGAGGGAAGAGGGAGGCAGTATGATGAAGACAGAGAGAGAGAGAGAGAGAGATGGAGAGGGAAGAGGGAGGCAGTATGATGAAGACAGAGAGAGAGAGAGAGAGAGATGGAGAGGGAAGAGGGAGGCAGTATGATGAAGACAGAGAGAGAGAGAGAGACGGAGACAGAGAGAGGGAGAGGGAGGCAGAATAATGAGGCCTTGTAATCGAAGAGACGACTAATTTTGCAGCAGAGATTATTTCCAAGACAATTGAATTCATGCAGGTCTGGAGTCATGTAACCAACTTAACCTTGCAGGGGTTGGGGGGGGGGGGGGGGATGAAGCAACTTGGATATAGCTAGAACTTGTACAATGAAATATGAATGCTCTGTCGAAAAGCGAGTAAGATGTTACGAGGCCGCTACTTAATATGCGTTCAGATGACATTCACATATTGAGAAAAGCCTAATTTATGTATCTGTACTAGTTGAATATATTAAATGAATAATATTCATTTATATGTTTTAATGCAGGTATTACCATTTAGTCATGGATTTTCATTCATACATGGTAACATATGTTTGTTGATCTTGAAGTTTGTTGATCTTGAAGTGTGTTTTCAGGTCTATTCAGGATATATGTTATATGTAATGCTGTAATGATTATGCTACAAAATAGACAAATGTCTTCTACTGGGTTGTGCTGGTACTTCCTAAAACCTTAAAGGTAATACAAGTTTTGGAAAATTTTGAAAATTGGGTGGATAGTGATTCTTTACAATTTTGATATATTTGGATGCCCCTGTGGATGTATTATAAGCACTAGAAAATGTAGCGCCTAAAACACTTCTGATTTCGAGAAAAATTTAATATAAAAATTTACCGGTGCTCCCAGTAAATTTGGACAAATTTCATATAGCGCCTACTGCCGTACAATGGTAGCCGTGACCATGAAAATCTCAGAATATGTAGATGTGATATATAATTTCCAAACGGGAATAGCTAATCGGTGGAGTTTAGTCAAGAAACATTGTTGTATAGCTTAATTAATATCTTGACATAGAGAGGGAGCTATACAACATAAAGAGTTTATTAATTACAATTTCATAACTTAAGACTTGATTTCAACCGCGACAACGACCACTGAATATTGTAGGATCACATATGCTTCCAATATGTACTTTTGAACCAAATTCATGACCCCATACCAAAACTTTGTATTACCTTTAAGGATCCATAAGTAAGCATCTATGGTGTTGCCCCCTGTGATGTAGATGAGGCTTTGCCCCTGGACCCCCAACTCCCCCCCCCCCCCCCCCCCAAAAAAAAAACCCACCTTAAATCATAGTGCAGTGGAACAGGAGTGGGCTCATATCTGGGAGGTCCTGGGTTCAAAACCAAGTCCCTTGTATAGGATTTAAGGCTGTACCAATCCCCTGGCTGTTTATCTACAGCCATACACTTTATTTCTTTGTAGACATATAAATCTTGAATCAATTAAAGATAAAGTTGAGTTCTGGTCATGCGATTGCACTGTGAAAGAAATGGTGTGGAATCGATTAGAAAAGGTTGCTCATCTAGCATATAAATATTTGTGTGTATTGCAAGGTTCTGGAATCATAAGAATTTAAAAAAATTCTTGGTAAAGTTACAAGCACTGTACACAGAAGGATGTATATGTGACTATCAAACACGTGGCGTAAAAATCTGTCCCAATTTTAACGATGTATAAAATATAAAGGCATTTGAAGAGCCATGCTCTTCAGGGAACATGGTTTATCTGATGTTCTTCCACCCTTGCATAATAACAATGATAGCGCTCACAAATTATTTTTCACCTCTTCCCAGAACTCAACCGTCTATTTAATCAAATATCCTTGGTTTTCACATTGTATGTTTTCTACAAAAATGAAGGGCAGGGTCGATTGTCAGTGTGTTTTCTCATTTTAGAAGGTTTTATGCATTCTGTTGTTCATGATAAAAGAGACATCATTTTAGACACTTTATTGAAATAGGATCGCAACTACTTATGAAAAATCAACCTGAGGCAGTATCGGTAGCCTTGTGTGTCACCTATTAAAACGTGCAAACATGACAACGTTGCCTATTGAAACGTGAAAAAATGAAAATGATGCTTATTGACACGTGCAAACTTCACAATGTTGCCTATTGAAATTTGCGAACATGACAATATTGCGTAATCCGAATACGGTTACCTTGGGACATACAATAGGGTATTGAAATTGCCCTTGAGTCGATTTCTCAAAAATAGATTCAATCGTGTTATTATGAAAGAATGGCATATTAAGTAACAATATTACTCAAGATTGGTCTTTAAAAAAACTAAATTAAAGATGTATGTATTTGAAGGCAGAGGTCTTTCATCAAAGTTGATATATAAAAAAAAAACTCATTACATAAGCTACATGTAGTATGCCTTTCATTTTGCATTTATTTTATTTCACTTAACTGTAAAACTATTGGACTGTACAAAAATAAAGCTTCGAATCTCCCATGATTCATTTTTGTTTCCTGTAGGAACTATGAAATGGATACCCAATACAACAAAATAAAACCTTTTCAGAATTGTATGTATTAATTTTCTAATGACTATTAGATGTTTTCCATAGATGCATTTCACAACATTTGAAGTACAATCTATGTTCCTAATGTATAAATGATCTTTCTTTACTTACTTAGACATCACATGAGTTATCCACCCACTTATTTGTATTAATAAGAAAAATTGAAGGTTCTATGACTTTGATCTGCTAAGCCTTTACATCAGAAGATACAGACGTAAATCAACGTCGCTTTCTCTGAATTATGATGAAGTCACAAGGAATGTGGAAGGTACAAATGTTTTTGATGGTCCTAATCATGGGTATGAGTCTAATGTTAGTAAGTGACATAATGTTAACCTTTCTCTCACCTTCCTGGGAAGTTTGTCGCAAAATGGCCTTGGGAGTAAGAGAGAGAAAAGGAGAGAGAGGGAGAGAGAACAAAGCTGAGAGACTGACAATGCCTGTCATTACTCAGTGCAAGCCGTAAGCCCCGCCCCCCTGTATACTTTCTGGACCAATCAGGGGAGAGTTCACATATCCTGTAGCCCTTTCAAGGCCGGCCTTGGGACATCACTCAGCTGTGACCGTAGCCACACACAAGAGCCAGACACCAATCCTGCGCTCTGATTGGCCGCTTGCCATGGGATAATCAACAAACCCACATAGCACACAGGGCAATGGCATCTGAGGGCAGTCAGCCAGCCAAGTCGCCTAATGTATTCCCAAGGTTCTTCGGCAGACTGTGTGTGTCAGTGTGTGTGTGTGTGTATATGTGATACTAGTTGTGTTGTGACTAGTGCAGAAGGCTTTCAAAGGCCACGCCTCCACCACTTCTCTCTTTCTCTCTCTCTCCCTCTCTCGCCTTCTCTCCTTCTCTCTTTGGCACTCTGCTGCAAGCGTTGAACTATCTATATACGTAGAATGACATTCAGGGTTTGATTAGTGTTGTGAAAGACACAGAGCTCGCAAGAGACGATTTGTTGTCCTCGCGGAATATCGAGTTGTAAAAGTTGAACCAAGCTAGGAGTGAATGGCCATCTGAAAACATTCAGCACGTGGATAGTATCGCTTATTGTACTTCAGATTTCTACTGGTCTGCACGAACACAAGGGAATGTTAGTTGGTCGAGTTTGATATTTCATGTTCTGGATACTTTTGAGCGTTATTTGATTTTGTAGATGAAGTTCTACCTTTGGTCCAATTTCTATTGAGTTTCCAAGGAGACAACAAGAAACTTTAATCGGTTTCCTATGATATTTTAGACAGTGTTGTGGAATATCTTCACTCCGTTGTCCCAAACAGAGCTTTTCGGATGTTGTATGCAACCGTTGCCGCCACCAGTTACGAGAGAATGCACCACATGTCTCAGACACAGATTGAGAGCAGCAACCAGCCACTCAATCTCAGCCACCCCTCCAAGCTCAAAGCAAAGCTGTCCGCCCGCCACCACCACGCCATGACCGCCGCCGCCGCCGCCCGTTCCCGCTCCCCGTCCGCCAACTCGCCCCCGTCCTCCGTCTCCTCCACCACCCCATCCTCCATCACCAAGCCCAAAGCCAGGATGGGATCGCATCATCACCACCACCATCACCATCACCACCACGATGATAAAGAACTCTCCTGTAGTTGCCCTCAGCCCGAGTCGAAGAACACCATCCTGTACCGACTCCTAACGGAAAGCTACAGCTATTGGACTCCTGTTTGTTGTATCGGTGGAAAATGCCATGATGGACATATTCTTGGACAAAGCAAGTTAAAAATTTTGTTGGAAGAGAGCAAGAGACAGGCGGTGCAATAGGGGCTACTCAGAGTGGATAGCCATGGGCTTGCGGCAATAAGTGATATAGGACTATTTATTATTAGGTAAGCTAAGAGAGGTCTTATTTTCACAAACTTTGCATACTCTGTACAAACAGAATTGTTTTTAATTTATAATTGCACATCTGTAGCCACTGTAAGACATTTTTTCTTCAGTATCTTTAAGAACAAGATAAGAGAATTCCAATATTCATGTTTTTCAGTCTGATATTCCTACATCTATAATATCATTAGTCAAGCTTTCAATTAGTAATGAATGTGAAACCCAATAAATGTATCATTACAGACACATTATCCCTATACATTGATTCAACAAACAGATTAAGAAGCTGATCCTTTAATCCTGGATGGATTACGCTAATCCCAATCACATTTCTCTTCCTCTAATCACATTTGATTCATTAGCTTTCCTTAATCCATGGATTTACCTAACTGCTCATTTGATCAGGTCTATACCAATACAATCGTGCGTCATTTAAACTAATCCTAAGATTAAGAAATCACACATGAGAGATTAAAGGAATTGCATATGCAGCCCTCTTCTCTTGGTAATACAAACCCACAATGCAGTATACAGTTTTAACTTCCAGTTGAACTTGTAATGCAGGATTGTTTTAAGAATTATGTATTTTTTTTTGTTAAAACCGATCAGTGAGTTTTTCTTCTTCAAATTTATACACTTTTTCACATGTTCAACATGTTCATGCTGGCTGGCTGTGCACTTTCTTTTCCAATGAAGACTTATTTTTGTGAATAATATCAATATTATTTCAACTTGTGAGATATTTTTGTTATTGACGAATTGAAATAATCAAATACATGTGAAATGATATCAGATACACAAAATGAAGCTTGTGAAGAATTAATTGAACGTGAATCGACAGTCATGGGTTCCAAAATCATATTCAGCATTGCAGTTACTCTGTATCATAGATGGGTTGTATTTAACACAGTTGCTCCTCTGTAATTCCCTACACTGTCCAAACTCTTGACTGTAGGCTGGATACATTAATTCAATATACTTACTTAATTAACACTTAACCATCCCCAAACCAGATTGCAACCCTTACCTTATACTTTGAACAAAATATAGCCCAGTTAAATTGTCACCGGAGCAATATGTTAGGAATGATGTCAAGTTTGGATATTGTCCAATTGGTGGTACACAACCATTTTTTTCCCACAACCAGGCTTTAGATGGACTTGACTATGAAAATTACTAAACCTACGCTGGTCATTTGACCATTAGACTGACCTTCTGTCTGCGACCCCCCCCCCCCCCCCCAAGTTTTCTCTCTCTCCCTCCATCTCTCCCTCTCCCTGCCTCTCTTTCTCTATATGCCTCTCCACACTGACCCTCTCTATCCCCATCTCTCTCTCTCTCTCTCTTTCTCTCTCTTCTTCTCTCTCTGTTTTTATAAAAGCGGGATGTATTGTTAATCTACCGAAGGCCATTTACTTCCTAGCAAATCAACGGTCAAGGCTTCCCCTTTTTTTTCTTTTTTATTGCAGGGAGTGAAATGCCAATATTCATTTTTTTTGTCCAATTTATACATGGAAGTAATGGGGGCAATATATATATTTTTGTTGTTCCCTCACCTTCTCCTTTCTCTCTATTGAGCACATATTATACACTCAACACTTTTGTCAAATTTCATAGATTCTTATATACTTTTTTTTGCTAAAGAATGCCAATTTCAAGCTGCTAAAATTCCTATATTAAACTATAGTACACAACATTATGTCAAAACTATATATACAATTTATATTACTTCTATGTTCTTGGGAATCTTACCTATTCATGTATTTTTTTTTAAAGAAACTGAAAACAGAGTTGGCATTTTATATTTCTGGTCATTTTTCAACCAATTGTTATTGTCTGTAAAGGCTTGCTTGTTCTTATTTGTTGATTTTCTTTTGCAAATTTTTCTTTCTCCCCATTTTTTGCACTCTTCATTTCCTCTGTTTTTTCACTTCTGTCAGTGTCTGGGTACTGAAGTGCCAAGAAATTAATCCAATGACACGCATACACAGTCATTGTGAATAGTGCTCTTCTGTATCCTGCTTTTAAAGGCTTTCCCTTTAAATCCAAAATAGATGATAAAATCAATAATCGATAACAAAAAGACTAGGAGAAAGGAGGGTAGATCAAAGCGGATACAAGCTAGTCGTTTCAATCCATACCGAGTATGGTGACCTTGCTGCATATCGCAAGGTCGTTTGTTGCGCAATTGCGTCAAGACCGGTGTTTTGTAATCGCTGAATGAAAAACAAGTCTGTTATTGATTAGTCGTCTGTGGAAATGTTTTGTTTTGATGATATCACGCTCGGGTCGACGTTAAATACTACAGGTGTGTCATCGCTGCTAACTAATGCAATGTCCTTCATTCTAAAGCGAAGAATATGTCATCATTATCATCATTTGCTTCGTGTTTTTATCATTAGTGGTAGATATACCTGTAATGATATCCTTAGTGACTTTTTGAACAAGATGAATGAGAGGGAAAATAAGAATAAGTTGAGGGCTACACAAGCAAGCCGAGTTGCTCGAGTTGGTCGCTATTAAGCTTAAAGTGTCATAGAATTGAAACTTCTAGGAGAATAATGGGCCTAACTTCATCAAACAAGTTTTTTTAATTAATGAAAGCCTTCATATTGTTTGAATTATCTAAATTGAAGTCAGTTTTAGTTGCTTTTATTTAAAAACCATGTGATATTTTTTGTTGAGACTTGTGTGTGTATATTAAATTTTTTACTGTGTGACAGATTTTTTCTATTGGAGCAATGCAAAATATAGGCATTTTTTTTTTCTTCTTCTCATTTTGTATTGGCATGAACTTTTCTTTACATGCAATATTTCTGCTGGAACATGGTTATTGATAACTTGTCTGTAATGAAAACTGCTGGGCTGGGTAGAGTGTGGCAGCTGATAGAGCTGGGGACCTTCAAACAAGGACGTTTACTTTCACGAGGAAAAAAAAATCATAACTATATTTAGATTAGCCTTCCTTCCTGTCACCCTGAAAACAAAATCAATGAATACAAGGAAATTGAAGATATACAAAACATTTCATTTGATTAGTAAAAACAAGCTTTTATTAAGAACTAACACATATCATGCGTATCTCCCAAAGCCATCATGCGTATTTGAAGTTGAACGAGCAATTGTGCAAAGAAGCGATAAATATGTACTCTTTGTATTAGCAGGTAGGCTATGGAAAGCCTTAAATTAACTCAATTAAGTGATATAATTAAAGAAATTGCACCCAGGAAAATCTTAGTTGCTCTATAGATAGAGAATCTTTAAAAAAAGATCGCACATTATATTTTCTGAGAGTGGGATTCAAATGAATGCAATAAAAATGGTTACAAACATTTTAAAACCCAAGTTTTTCAACAAAAACAACTTTTCGAAAAGCTCCCTGGGGCTGGGATGCAAGAATCTGGATTTGCATTAATGTTTAGTGCTTGTAAATTAGCGAACAGCAATTAAATTGTGATATTTATTGAACACATTTTTGTCTCTGTTGTGAAATCATGTTCAATCAATCGGCTGTGTGACTATGGAATGCCATATGTGGGCGTGTTCTTAAATTATAACCCCATAGCTTGCAATGTTGTGTACCAACGACTTCTTAGTCATAATATGAATCACGTTGATCAATAATGGTAGTACAATACCTTGATAAAAAAAACACATTAGCATAGGAATAAATAGAGCATTTTAGTGTACCTACCCTGTTTATTCCTCTTGGAACCTTGATGGTCTTTGATAATCTACGTGTGAATACATCATCATGGTGTTCGTTCGGAGCCAGAAGGGCGTTAACTTGCTTAGAGCTAATGACCTTTTCGCTTCGAACAAATACGTTTCATCGCATAGTTACTTGTTGGCACGAACCCACGCTGTTCATAGGGTCTGATCCATCTTCAGTTAGACTACTCTTTGAAAAGGCCAAGCCACATCTGCTGGCCTGGCAGTGTTTCTATTTTGATACTCAAACAACAATTTTAGAAGGCCTTGAGCTTAGCCTAACTTTGTCCTCTCTTTGGATGTATGGAGTGCAGTCCCTTTAGTTTTTCAGTTCAGACCCTTTGTTAAACTTTACGACGCTAACGTCTATATTCTTCTAATTTTGTTAAATGCTGCGACCCTGTGACTAAGATCATGTTTAACAAATGAAAACTTAGATATCTCACTAACTTCATTTGATAAACTCAGCATCCATCATGATTAAATTGTATTAGAATACAGGTCCAAGTGTTTGTGTTAGCCAAACTTGAAGCAAACTCGGCCAAAGTTATTTATTTGAAAAAGTGCCATGAAGGGAGTCTGGCTCGAAGACTACGGTGTAGCCTTGTGGACTGATTTATGCTCTGTTACATTACAGACCATGTTCGCCTGCCTCTTTGTTTACCAGTCATATTAATTAATGTAGAGAGTGCCCCAAGGTTCCTTGCTGCATGGATTAATTATATGACCTTCTGTGGCTTTTATTTTTCCTCTTACAAATAAAAATCTCTCGGTATATTATTGATCTGTACACATGAACGAAGACCTTGCCGAGACAAAAGCCTGGCCAAGAGACTAATTTGTCCTTCTTTATTTCTTTCCAGTCCTAAGCGTCGGAGTATAAACCACCCCCCCCCCCACACACACACACACACCAATCTAACTGCAAAGTAATTGTTTTCTATGTCTTTGTTATGGCTTTGTCGGAGTAAGGAATTATCATCCTAATATAACTCTTTGGATGGAGGATGGTCATTTAGCGTCCATCTCCGTAAGTCGGACATCACGTTTCACCTTGTAGTAAAAAGACAGTTTATGTTCCTGACGTGAATTTCAGTGGCTTCTCATATTCTGCGGCTAATTGGCTGGATGTGAACGCCCTTCAGATGTCATTGTAGTAAAGAAAATGTTTCTCATTAGACGGCACCCTGCCGTGGGTGGTGATAAATTTTCCTCTTCACAAAGAAAAAAGAAGGTTAATGAATTAATAAAGATGTAACGAAGGTGGTGAGGAGAGGAATAAAGAAGGTGCTTGATAGCGCAAGCAGGAGAAGATAAACATCTCCGCTCTGTTTCTAAAACCTTCATCAACAATGAGCTACATTGAATGATATAAGCTAATGAAATTGATTGTGTTATAAAGAGAGATATTAAATATTCAGGAGAGTTAAGACCCTGGGATGCCCCTACAGCTAGGTCACCGCACAAAGTCCTCCTGTCTTTTGATTTAAAGACCATATTTCTGTTTCCCTTGACCAGTGTTGGTCATTGAAATCATGTAGGTCTATTATGGGAAACTATACCGGTATATAAGACCATTTGTGTGTAAAGGCCATTCTCTTGTCTCAATTGATTGGCCATTATATAACTCATATTTCATATTGTTTTAATGCCCTCCTGGCTCTTAAAGGTAATACAAAGTTTTGGTATAGGGTCATGAATTTGGTTCAAATTAACATATTGGAAGTATTATGTAATCCTACAATATTCAGTCATCGTTGTCGCGGTTGACATCGATTCTAAAGTTATGAAATTGTACATAATAAACTCTTTATGCTGTATAGCTCCCTCTAAAGGTCAAGATATTAATTATGCTATAAAACAATGTTTCTTGACTAAATCGACCGATTTGCTATTCCCGTTTGGAAATTATATATCACAACTACATATTCTGAGATTTTCATGGTCGCAGCTGCCATTGTATGGTCCTAGGTGTTATTTGAAATTCATCAAAATTTACCGGGAGTACCGGTAAATATTTATATTCAATTTTTCTCGAAAGCGGAAGTGTTTTAGGGACTAAATTTTCTAGTGTTTATAGTACATCCACAGGGCATCCAAATATATCAAAATTGTAAAGAATCGCTATCCACCCAATTTTTCAAAATGTCCCAAAACTTTGTATTACCTTTAACAGATGACATTGTCAGGAGCCAGAAAACCACAAACATATCTTTTATAAACACAGAGTCAATTCCCTTCTGGCTCTAAAAAGACCATATCCAGGAAGGTGTTTCTCAAAGCCCTTTTTCAATGACAAATGACAAATATCAGTGCCAAATCAACCAATCAGAAGCTAGGGTTTCAGTAGCTTATAACAAAAACTGTCATTTGTCACTGATGACAAGTTTTGTGAAACGGGGTCTAGGTGTGCCCAAACTAGGGATGCATTATTGTTCCATTCTCCTAAGTGAAGCCCTATTATTAACAAAAACTGTCATTTATCACTGATGACAAGTTTTGTGAAACGGGGTCTAGGTGTGCCTAAACTAGGGATGCATTATTGTTCCATTCTCCTAAGTGAAGCCCTATTATTAATCTGTCCTTGTCATTTTTTCTTCCTCCTGCTGCAGATGTTCGAGGGTTGTCGAGCGCCGGTCTGGTGGAGACTCTTCAGGGCCACACCCAGCTCAAGCTCTCTGAGTACGTCACCGCACTGCACCCCCGGGACCCCCTCCGCTTCGCCCATCTCCTCCTCAGCCTGCCCCCGCTGCGTAACATACGCCCTCGTGTGGTGACCCAGCTCTTCTTCCGCGACCTCATCGGCGAGGCCGTGGAGATGGAAGAGATAGTCCAACAGATGCTCCTCGGCGAGTGATCACCGTCATCATCATCGGCAGCGGACGGACAGAAGGATTGTTCAGGATGGAGAGAAAGAACGAAAGAAAGACACCTTTAACATGAAATGGAAACAGATTTTGAGATAGAAAGGATTTCGTTAGGGAACTAAAAATAGTGGTTGCAGTATTTGGGCAGAGTATACAAAACAATTAATAATGAAAATCATTCTTCAGTTCAAATTAGCACTACAAAAGATTTAGAAATAAAAAGGTTATTGAATTTTGTTTTCTTTCATCGTAACTGGCACTTCTAGGGAAGCTACTTCAAGCCAGTCAGTGCACAAAACTTTCTTATAATCAAAGTTGTAGATAAGCTTGTAAAGTATGCCATGATGAAGAAATACTGGAATGAAATAACTGACAGATATAACCAACTCTATCAGAAATTCATCTTTTCATAAAGCAATTGTCTTTTCACATTAGGCTGTTTATACTGGCTTTCCAAAAAGTAAATGTTAAATTTTGCAAAGCAATTTCTCTGGACGTACAACTCTGCTCATGATCCGACATAAATACAATCTGTATTGTGTTTGTGATGATGGTACAAGGGCAAAAATAAATTGATTTGGAAAGAAGAATGATGAAAATATGACGCGGAGGATGGAGATGGTAGGTGAAGAGCTATTGTTGCCATGGAGATGAGAATGGCTCATGATGTAAGGCACGGGGCGGGGTCGGGGTTGGATGTGGGCATATTGAGAGAGGAGACAATTATAGGTGAGAAAAGGGGCGTGGTTGGTCCTTTGCTCTCGCCCAAGGATTTTGTACTATTGTTCACTTCCATTGAAAAAAAAGACTGATTTCCCACCACGAAGCATAGCACCAAAGATGATCATCAAAATGGATGTAAAAAGTGCAAAGTAATGATTAAAAGAAGAAAAAAATTATCATAGATTTATCTCACTTTTCTTCTTTGTCCACACTTTTAATGTGGATGTATTAGAAAAGAGACATTAAAAGAAGAACTAGATGTGTTTTTTTTATATGTTTATTCATTGTGAGGGACTGGAGTAGTGAAAATTGTTTGAGTGTACATGATGTCGGGAGAGATTTCTGAGATTGGCTTGGTGAATGTCCCAAGCAAAGCCTCATTTCTGCATCTAGAGACTCTCTCTATCCAGGAGAGAGGGCCATGCAATGCGGCCACTCTAGCAACCAGGGGGCGTGGCCAATGGGCGTGGCCCTCGGTGAGGACAGGGGCAATCTCGGTACCTCTCCCAAAGAAAAGAAAAACTCTGGAGTTGTCTGTTAGATGGGACGACTAGACAAGGATGTTAAAATTCAGTATTGCTATCATGTTTCAAAGCACAAATGTGACATTTTGTGACTCGCTTTTAGTCAGAGATTTATTAACTTGTCACAATAAATGTAGAATACTTCTCTCTGAATGTCTTCAGTACAATTCTATGGGAGCCGTTCATTTCTTTACTCAGCAAAGCTGAAAACTTTTCCTTTTTTCCGCAAATAAAATGTAGGACAGAATATCTGTAGATCAAGTTGTCGACTCATTCAGTTTCGTACTTTTGTAACAATATTTCAATTTAAACAGTGAAATAGTTTTACTGATTACAGGATTTTACTGGCTTTAGCATGAATTTTCCTCTTTTTTTTCTTCTTCAAATGCTCCAAATGATTTGGATGATCACGAGTCATTTTGGTGTTTTGGAAGAAAAATTTATAAGAACCGTGATAGGGGGATCTTGCATGTTGAATTATCAGTGACGAGTGTAATTTGTAATACATTTTCAGATTTCAGATTTCAAAACCGATATTTATAACATTTCCACCATTCCCTGGACTGATGGAAGCAGTTACCATGGTTACCAGCATCAACAGCCAATCACATATCGTGAACCATTTCTGATGACACTATGTAAGACTCATTCTGGTTGGTGGTAATACTGTTTTATCATTGATTTTGTATCAAATACAATCAAAATCTTGTCTGTATCAAATTTCTTTTGACAAAAAGCAAGTGGTACAAAAATGTCTGGTATAAAACGTATGTTTGGATCCAGAAGGGCGTTAACTCGTTTTGTTTTACACTGAGTTAATGCTCTTCTGGCTCCAAACAGACAAGTTGAGGTTTGTCCGACTATCGTCTACTCGAGCATGAATTTATTTTGCAAGTTTTGTTTCTTTTATTGTTCAGTTGAAAATCAGGGATAGTTTAGTTGCATAGCTGTAGTACGTCAGGACTATTTGAAAGAAATGGGAGTCACACTTTGACGAAGATATGAAATAACTTGCATTTTTGTTTTGTTTTTAAAGATTACGCTGATGAAGGAGAGAGACTCTGTACATTTTTTGTTCTACTCTCCCGCTCTCTTCTCTGTTCACTGTGTGTTGTTATGTATATATGAAGATACAATGATTGTAATATACCGAAGAAAAACAGAAATTGAGAACATTTTGGAAATGTTTTTTCTTGTTCTTTGTTTCATGAATGTGCTGCACCTTCTAATAATTTATTTGTTCAAGGAAAGTTGAGCACCTCCTTCCTGTCGAATTCTTGCGTATCATTAAAAAAAAAAAATAACCAAAAAAAGGTGAGCCAGTAGGAGGAAGAAAGTTGATGCAGCGTGATTCAATGGATGTTATGGTAACGCCTGTTCATTATGTGTAATGTATAGAGAGTTCTCAAACTTTAAAAGAGGGGTAATTTAGTATAAATCAATTATTTCGCAATGAACCAGAGGGGCATTAACTCAAAGTTAGCCCCCTTCCCGTTCTTAACAGATAATATAATCACAAAGCATCTTATCAGCAAATGAACTTTTAGGCTATTCTTTAATATCAAATATTAAGGTAATAACACTTGGATTATTGTAATTGAAAGGTTTCATAAAGCAGATTTCCAGTTACAAAATTATTTAGAAGGATGAACGACATTTGACTCAAAAGTTAGCCGTTGCACCCATGCATAGTGTCCGTTTGGTTGATTCCAGCATATTTTCAAGTTCAGTTTACCCAAAACTTTGGCTTTACTTGTGAGAGAAAATTGTTTAAAAGCAGAAGAAAAAAGTTATATGTTTGTCATGCTCTTAGTGAGGTTTAAATGAAGAGAGAGAGAGCTTTGAAAGCATTCCTCCAAGATGCTCTATTGTGTACTGAAATATTGGGGTTGGACTGAAATAAGCTGAAATGTAGTTGTAGCGTAGAGTTGTAGTTAGAGAGAGAGAGAGTCGTGAACGGAAAACAGGAGATTTTGTACAGTAAAGCAAACAAACACATTTGTTCTGTTTAATATGAAGAATAATCGCAATGTACCCATGTGTACATTTCCACATTAGGGATAAGCAGTGATTACAAGTAGTGTCAACTTCTGGAGAAACCATGGTTAAAATGTGTGGCATGATCTTAGATTTATCAAGATTCATGAGAACACCAAAAAGATTAAATTCATTCTGTTCCTAAATTTGTCATAATGATCACTGTGATTGGATGATACGTGATACTAGAGAAGTAACTTTTACAAGAAGACAAAATATCACCTAAAATCGTTTTATAAAAATATTTCATAAAAATCACCTTGCACAAGCTTTTGATGTCTGATCCAACTTTATCTGTTCTGTTGGGTTTAGTTCAGAAAACTGACTCTATTTAGTTACATATTTCCTGGTTTTAACTCAAGTAGTTCAGTAAAACGGATTTGTAATGGTTCATTTAGGTATAACTTGATGAATTTTGATCATAATGGTTCACACCTAGTCTACCATGCACAGACTCTAATTTGACACGTAAAAACAATTCTATAATGTCTTGAGCAGAGCCTAACTCTGACGTTCTGTAGCTTTGGCTGTGTAAAACAATACAGAGCCTCTGGAGTTCAGTAGGCCATACAGTCAGCATAGTCTCAGAGTTCAGACACTCTGTTATTCACTGAGTGACTGACAAGGGTCTGTTGCCTGCAGACTAGATCACACCTGACCTAGGCCTACATGAAATATTAATTTTTCATGTTGTCCAATTCTCGTTTCTCACTTTGCACAATCTAAGTCATTATTTCCCCATGTTTTGAACTCGGTAGAATGTCTGAGTGCAATGTGTTGACTGAACCTTGATGAAAGAGACAAAAAGTGTAGGAAACTCTCTTTTGAGCCAGATTTAAGTGACTGAATGTTAAAACCTATGTTTAGTTTATGTGCTGTGCACTTTAAAAGCGTTCATTTTAAAAATGTATGTACAAGATACAAGATGGATCATGAGTTTATTGTCATCACAGTGTTTTGAAGCCAGTGGTT